>NC_134171.1:11320938-11620938 GCF_964188355.1 Buteo buteo | reverse complement strand
CTCAAGGACTAGGTCCCATTTACTATAGTCTGCTTCTCACTTGTTTTTTTTAAGACTTGGGCTTTGTCCTTTGCTGACATAACTGTACAGCTTCAGTTCTGGAGCTCGCTGGTTACCCAGACAGGCTGAAAAGCCATTGAGGAACATTTACATTTGCTCATCATACATGTGGAAGATGTCCCATCGCCACTGACAGACATGCTCCAGCCTGAAAGAATAGAGCATCAAGTCACACTGACTTTAATATTTAAATGGGTAATCTCTTATCACGTAAGGCAGACTGATCAGCTTTAGATGGCTTTTTTTCTCTCATTAGCAAAGAATTAAATTAAATGGTAGTGGGAGCAGTGACTTAACTTTTGAAACTGGTAGGTGAGATTAAATATAGCTGTCTACAGCAGGTGGAAAAGATCCTTGAAATGCCTGTTTCACCTGACTGTAATGGAAATTTACAGTGAAGGGCTAAATTCAGGCAAGTTGGATGCACTCCAGAGAGCCCAGGCTGCTGAAAAACCCAGTATCTTATATTTTAATTGAGAAAGTGTTTCCTTTCACTAATTTTTTTCTGATAGGCATTTATTCTAAGTTAGTTGTCCAAATTTTCTTAATAGCCATTTCAAACAAGTATTTCCAGAGAGTAATTCAGCCACTGTCTTAGCAACCTACCTTCAGCTGAGTGACATAGCCCTCTAGAAGCTCCCATGTCTCTTTGCTGAGTATAGTGCTAGCCTGGACAGCTAGCTTGATTAGACACCTCATTTAGAGAAAAACATGATGTCCAAGGTGTATTTTAAGTTATCATTCTAAGGTGTGCAATATACAGAAGCTTCTTCATAAACAGTTTCAGGGAAAGCTCAGAAAAGGCAGGAGTCAGGGAAATGTGGATGGATGGGAGGCTGCCTTCCCCTGGAGGCAGGAGCTGCATGAGGGGCTGGATTCCGCCGTGCTCCTGGGGACCCCAGAACAAGTGGGCACACTTGTTGGTTGGTAAATAAAAAAAAAGATTCATACATGTATACAGCTGCACAAAGTTAAGTAACTGTATCAAAAGGGGTTATTTCCTACTATGTAGAGTGAAATTGTAGAAGATATATTTGATACCACCTCTTTTTTAGCTTCAATGTCTCAATATGGCCTCAAACGTGACTTACAGAAATATTTCTCTATGTGTTTGCTACCTGTATTGCTCTGTCATGTTCATCATAAGGAAGGCCTGTGATTTTGAAGTTATAAAGAGTACTGAAGTTCACAAGCATGAAATTTTTATCTAAGAAGAAACCAGAGACAACCAGAATTGCTGGACAGCCCTGAACAAAGACAAGATTTGCTGGGATAAAGCTAGAGGCAATGTGCATTTCCCTCTGTAAAAGAAATTACAGCTAGAACTCAAAACCGTCAAGTTTACACAAGGATTACAGGAAACTGAAGTAGTCACCAGAACACCTGGAATAGATATATTTCCTTGGAAATTTTATTGTTATTTTAAATAGTCAAGCCTTCAGTCTGGAGTACAACTATGTAAAAATGTCCAGTGAATGTGGCTGTCAGTCTACACAAAATACCTGAGAGAAGGAAAGTAATAAATAATTGAAGGGTCCTTAAGCCCTAAAATATTGTTAGAATTAGTGGAAACTAAATTGTCAGTGGCCATGAAGGTTATTGGGATAGTCATTTTACATCACCATGGTGAAAACTGAAGGTAGCTCTATATGCATAGGTTTCAACAAAAATGGCATGTTAATATGTGCAAATAGACATGGAGACTTTGGCCTTAGTCTGTGGGTTTAAATGCTTTGACTTGCTTATTTAGGCTAGTTTTAGCTGGAACTGACTGTAAGCCATATATTTCCATTGTCAAATGAGATAATACCGATAAGATTTTCTTTTCAGTTACAAACACATAATTTACAAATTGAACACCTATCCACTAAGATTAATAGTATTGTGGGGAGTGGAATGGTTAACCAAGGCTTACTGGCAATTTCTTAAATAAATATAAATATAGCCTGGTGTTTCTTATATTTTCATACTGATAAAAACATGGGGTTTGCAGTGCTTAACCATTTTCTGAGGGTAAATACAGGGCTGAGCAGCACTCTACTTCTGAACTAAAGTTCACTCTGTTTCTTGAGCCTGAAGTTTGGCAACTCCTGTTGAAGTCACCTCAGATGGCAACCTCAGGGGGCCATTTCCCTCCTGCCCATCGCACTGTGAGACAGCAATCTCAAGCCCAGGGATGTGAAGTGTCCTAAATCACTGCAGCAAGGTTGGCCAGACCCCATCCATCAGCCAGTACTTCCATTTCCTTAGGATAGAAAGCTCTAAACACACAAGCACTGAAAAAGAAGAAGGATTGGAGTCTTGGACAGAGATGTCTCCCAGTTAACATGAATGGAGGTATACAGAAAAAGGCAGATTATATGTGCTTTTCTTCACTTTCAGGAAATGATATGAAACAATTATCTCAGATGTTCTTAACTTATGTATTTAATGTTGGTGGATTTATTTGCTGGTTTGTTCAGGGTATATTGGCTTAGACCAGAAATGCCCTTTTTTGAAATTGCTCGTATCTACTTAGTGGCAGGAAGGCAGAGCTGTAGCAAGCTGCAGCTTGGAAAACTGTGCAGCTGAGGACATCAGGAGTCTCGGCTGTAGGTGAGCAGCTGAGCTGCCGACCCCACGCGCACATCCCCACGCACCTCCACTGCCCCAGTTACAGCAGGGTGGGGAGGGAAGGTGAGGAGGACGGAGGAACGGAAGCCCCTGTACACCGGCGGGGGAGGCAGAGGAAGAAAAGGCATGAAAAAGTCTAACTCAGTTGTTTCCAGGTGAAAACTCTTTCCTTCCACTCACAGAAGATGACTTCCAGATCCTTGCACTATCAAAGGCTTGAAACAAATGCTGAGGCAAATACCTGAGCAGTTTTGAAGGTCAACACTGTCATCAGCTTGGCTCTGAAGATTTTAGCATACAAAATTAGTACAACATTTAATATGAATGCCTCAAGAATAAAGCTATTTTGATGCTAGAATGTTGATGGTTGTCTTTCCCTTTACTGGCCTGTGTATCTCATAGTACAAAATTTCCTACCTCATGTTTTTTTCTGAAAATTGGTGACATCTTAATTAATTTCTGCCTAAAAATCTTTGTCTGAGTTGTACATTATGTAAGTCTATTTAAATCATGGCCAGACAAATGAGTCTCCTTCCAGTATTTTGATCTAAGGTAGGCAAACAACAAAAAACATGGAGGGGGGGGGGGGGGGGAAGGCAACCTAAAGCTCATCTCATTTAACAGATAGCAGTAACTATCTTAAAAGTGATTGGCTTATTATGGATACTTTAAGCATCTACAGAAAGTAGCTTTCCATACCCACAGTAAGGTCATTAGCGAAGGGGAGAGAGAGAGAGTTAGCTGATACCACAATCATCTTTCCTGTGCAGACACTGAGCTGGAAGCTCTGCATTTTGACAGATTTCCCTCAAAATAAAGTTTCTCAGCACTGTAAGGAAGGAAATGTTTGTTGCAGCAGAAAAAAAAAAAGCAGGGCAGAATCCTAGCTTTGAAGAACTGACTAAATTTAGACCTACATATGTGTAGATTTTGCTCCTAACATAAGAAGTTCAAAGAGATATATTGCTACTAGGTATGACAGCAAAAGTAATATTGCCACTATGCTCCATTATCATTCTGTACAAAATCAATATCAAAACAACCCAAGTCTAGACACATAAATGTCAAACTATTTAACAAGAAGCAGTTAGTGCAGAAAAAAACACTTAAATGGCAATTGAGGTAGTCTGATGGGTCTTAAAGTAGCTTACTAGGATTTATGTAAGATAAAAACAGTTTAACTAAGCATGTAGAACAAAGCCTGGGGGCTTATGGCTAAGAACATATCAGAAGAACATCTAAGCTCTTTATCGTACCTGTCAGGTCATAGTACTTGGCTGTTCTGTCAAAGATGGAAGGCCTTCTAAATCTCCTAATTTCCTCCTTGATTTTAGGTTTTAGGTTATTTAATAAAATTACCATTCACCTACTCCTCACAAGATAGAGTGCCCAGTTCACAAAAACACATTTGAGTTATTCCTGCTACTCATATGAAATCTATCATTTTCAGAGTGCTTTCTTCACTTTTTACATGTCATTCCCTATTGAGAGCTTACAAGGAGGTTGTTAGCAAGAAATATCCTCCCAGAAATGGAATTTTGGAGTGAGACTGGCAGCAGAAATTAACACTTAATTAAAATACTAAAACAGCTAAACACTGAAACTCATTTCAGGCAAGGAAATAAGAGGGGTGGAAGAACTGGAAAATATGGAGGCATTAACTTAAAAATTTTGTCCTTAGTTTCTGAAGATTATCTTTTAATTCAAATACCTTTCTTTTGGCTTTCAGATAGACCTAAAATAAAAAAGAAAATTAAAAACAGTTAGGGCTTAGGTGGAGCAAAACAGTTTTACTTGGTTCATAATTCATTTTTTATTGGTTCACAGTTCATTGTTGCTCTGTGTGCAACCAAAAGCCACTTTGATTCTGACATGATTCAGTTTTTTCTGATGTGGTCACAAACCAACTAAAAGCCACCATTAACCCATCTGAAATGAAACCTAGCTGGGATATTGCAGTGCTCAAAAAAACATACCTTCAATGTAAATAGAACTAAAGGAAATTTTATTGTCTAAGACACCTCCAATTTCACAGCCTTCAGCAGAAGTCATTAACAGACGTCTATAGCACAGTGAACTCAGGAAATTTGTTGCTGATTTCCCTGACTAGAGAGGAGGGCCTGTGCTTTACATAGGAAAACTTACCCAGTAACTGAATAAATATGAATCTCAATAGAAAGCTATTATAACCTCAACACCAGATCTTCTATATTTTGAGTGGTGTGCATTATTTAAGACAATTAAGGCAATTTACAATATTGAACTTAAATATCTCATTTGAAGTATTTCACTTGCCAAAATGAGAATGAAACAAGTCATGAAATGGCTGGTTCTGCAACAGCTCTTGTACCTTGTGATGCTTTTGCTGTAACCTGCCCAAGAGGAGGTTGCTACAGCGGGCAAGACAACCTGTTATAAATTCAGGTGTGTTAAGTGTGCCTCTGGACAGATGCCCATGTGGCCAGCTCTAGGAGAGGACATGAAATAGAAGGCCTCCAGGTGTGACACCAGTCACTTTGCTCCTCTGTGCATATTGTCTCCAAAAGCAGGTATTTCTTATCTATACCCAGAAGAGCTACTCGAGGCTTGAGACTGACTTAGGCTTTTCAAGTGAGTAAAAACTTTTTTTTTTCTTCAAACCCTACTACACAGCAAAAAAGAGCAGGTAATTTCTAATAAAATGCAGTGTATTTTTTAACATAACTAATAACTGTCTTCTCTATTCTGAGTGATGATCATGAAGATAACTAAGCAAAGCCTGACTTGAAGTATGACAGCAATCCCATTAAGTCAGTGGGATAATTACAGGGTTAATGTTAGGAAAAGATTTAAGAATTTTGCAATCATTGTATTGTCTCCAATATCATTGTATTCTGCTTAGGACGCCCTGGCATGCTGACATGCAACTCACTATTTATGACCTACTGTCTTCTTCAGCTGGTGTGTGAGGAGGAAAACAGTTTGCTTTAAAATGGTATATACCAACCTGGAGAACAGGACTTGAGTGCTCTGTCCTGTGTGTTTATACTATGTGGATGGCAACTTATACCTGGACAAACAGACTTACGACTTCACAACAAGCCCCATAAAACTAAGCTGTCCAGACACTAAAGGAAACTGCAAGGTCTCTGTATGAGTATTGTGTTAATCTGAGGGGGAGGATGCATCACACTGGAAAAGTAAGTTTGCAGCTTGTAGTTTAGGTCTTCCATTTCTGATTGTACCCTCGTATGGAAAAAATCCCTGAGCACAAGGAATAAGGAACCCTCCAGTCCTCTTCTACCACTTTTGCTGAAGTCTTTCCATTAAGTCTCAATCCATCTTCTGTACCACAGAGATGGAAGGGACATTAAAGGGGACAATAGAGAAGGTAAAAATATTTATCCGGAAAGCCATCACCCATCCTTTCTTCTCATCCCTGAGAATATTTATGTAGGTAATCAGTGCAGACTGTTTGCTGCTTCCTCCTCTACCCCATACCCTCAATTATTTCTACAGATAAGCAGGATCTCAGCTCAGCAGAAACCCATTAAAGTAAGGAAGCAGGCTCCCCATCTGTCTCCATAGGTAAAGAAAATCTCCTGCAAAAACCTGATGTGAGATCTTCCAGGGCTGGGGAGTTTAGGGGATAGAGAACAACTATTATCGCTCTGCCAAAGAAATTCTGAAACAATGAGTTGCTAAATGATCCCAATCTCCACACTGTGTTCGGGCTGCAATTTTCAATTCTGCCAAGAATTCTGATCACAAATCTTGATCCCTATCAGTTACTTCTAAGAAATCAGTTTTAATCCGCACATATTAGTTCTTGGCTAGTCACACACATTTATTATCAGACCAAAGCTGTAATTTGCTTTATAGTCTGGTCTCTGTGCTCCTCTAAAAGCTTGGCAGCTGGCAGCTCAAGGTGGCACCACCTTTTGTGCCGTGGCTTTGCACAACCACGTGCCTTGATCATAAGGCACTTTGGGTACAATCTCAGTAAAAGCAGAGGATATAACTGACCGTAAGAAGTCACAGCATTACAGCATGGGTGCACTTAATGTCATCTAGAGACACATTTTGGTGAAGACAGAAGTTTAGAATTAGCGCTGGAAGTTAAATGTACTGACTATTTCTAAGTGAAACCAATCCTCTAAACACTTAAGAACTTGCTTAATTTTCAGCATATGCCACAGACTTCAAAGGAGGGTCAAAGTCCAATAGTTTGAAGTAATGACAAGCAAGAAATGCCTTGGAATATTGGCTAAAGAAGAAAATACTATTATGGCAAGTGTTTCTAGGTGCTACATTTACATTTAGCTTTTCAAGTTCCTAGCACGTGTGCAAATTTTCAATTTGAGAAGACACGTAATGGTGCCTTTTTAGAATAAGGGTCTGGAAAAGGTAGAGGACCCTGGTATTTGTTATGTCCTTTCCTCTCTGATTAGATATTTGTAATTGAGGTAATTATTCTCTGACAACTAAACATGGGTGTTAAGCAAATATACCTTAAAGAAATAATCGCCCAAAGCGCTGTTTTACCACTTCTATGACCAGGCCTGGTTTATATATGTAAACAAAACAGTTTATACTTAGAATATACCCAGACATTGTGTCACTGGTTTCTCCTTCCCTGCAAAGCTGACTTACAGGGCCTCAGGCTTACGCTATTGCTCTGTGGAGAGACACTTTTGTCAGAATGGGATATTTGTGTCAGAAGGAGCAATGATACATTATCATCACTGTAAATGTGAGCCAGAATGAAAGGATCAGAAAGACTAAAAACAATAACTAAAATACCTCCCACCCCGTATGTGGCAGTCATGATCTAACATCCAGGACAGAAACAGGCATGACTGGAATAGCAAAGGAGAGGTCAAGGATTACACAAAATCATTTCTCGAGGTCACCAACTTGTAACACACACATCACATTCGCTCTACGCTTGCAGTCAGTGCCTGCTTTTCTATATATATTTTTTGCTATGTTTTATCATTTATTTGGTATAAGATCTTGAGCCAGAGAGTTGGAGAGATGAAAGGAGACTGAGGGAGCATGTGAAGAAAGCAAAGGCAGAAGGAGATGAAAAATTGAAATAGCTCAAGGAAGCAGTGTAAGAAATGCTTAGGAAGTGCTTGAAAGAACACTGCAAGAGGATGGAGGAGTGATGAGTCTGGAGATGTTTTTTGTATGAGGGAACCATCACTCTGAAAGATTACTCTGGGTCACCTCCATTTTCTGTATTAAAATCATGTCTTTTAATTCCAGACTTGTTGTGTAAATGACTTTGACCTTGACAGAAACCCGAGAGAGAGAGAAAATTTAGTCATATTGCTGTAATTTTTTTCCTGAGGTGACAGTATCCTGAATGACAATCACTTTCCTTCACAATAATTTTTTCTTGGGTAAATAGCCCACTCTGGTCTGTTCCTTTTAATCCTAAAAGGCTGGGGACAATCTCCGTATCAAATTAGTAAAATTTCTACCTATTCCTTATGAAAAGTTTACAAGATAAATGCAACAAAGTACAAATTATTAACTAAATCTCACATTTCCTGCCAAACCATGGTACCCTTCCTATACCCCTGAAATATTAATAACTTGTGTAGGGGGGGGGGTTTGATTCAGTTATAAAAGACCTACATTCCTTGGTCAACAAAGCTGGGGGAAAAAAAAACCAACAGGGACCTCAAAGATCATCTGGGATGTCTCGTTTAGGACTCCTTTCATATCAATCACAGTCTCAGTGTCCCCTCAGTGAGGGAGTAAAATGATGGGATATTTCACCTTTCCAGATGACCAGACCCCTTTGCTTTCAAGAATGTCTAAGTGAGAATACATTGCAGCTGGTTGCACTATTGAGAACAGTTGGATAATCTTTCACTCTCAAACATTGACAGAGGAGCTTCAAAGCATTCTCCTTGTATCTCTCATCCTTGCATGACGGGCTGTGCCGTAGGCGATGTGACAGCTGAACATATGGGGCGTAGGTAAGAACGTACGTAGATGGTCAAAGCTGGGTTCTGTCTCAGTGAAGTGCTGTATGGATTTGTGTGTACACACACATGTATTTCTAAGTCATGGAGTGTGTGAAAACATGGAAAATGTTCATCTGTTGTTACAACCATAGGAATTACAAGGAAAGATACAGGGTTTGAACTTCTTTCCTTAAATCTCTGGTTGCATATGGGCTACTTTCACCTGGTTTCTAGCAGTAGTTAGCGTAGCTGACATTCATAAGATTTCCAAATTTTGAAAAAATTATTTGGTTGCTTAGATTACTTTCCTGCTTGAGCAGGGGGGTTGGACCAGATGACCTCCAGATATCTCTTCCAGTCTCAACCATTCAGTGATTCTGTAATCAATATAGTAGTGAGCTGTGAGGTCCAACCCTGACTGAAATTTTAAGGTCTGTGTGACTAGCATTTAGCATTTGTGTGAGTCCAACAGGCTGAGCCTCCCTCAATTCTGAACACCCATTGAGCAGGAGGAAGAGATGGCATGGGTGAATCTGTCTCTTCAGTGTGCCATTGCTTCTGATTTTCTCATGTTTAGAAATGCAAATATTATGATAACATCCTACCAGAGCAAAGTGAAACTCCTAAGAGATTTCATGTACGACAAGTTCCTTTTAGGATCACCACTGCAGTGATAGCAATATAGTGATAGCAACACATTTAGACCAGTAGTGTTTCTAAATAAAACACGTGATATCTGCTAACACAGAAATCCCTTCAAAGTATTCTTGGTATCTGCTATTTACAAGGATGATTTTGGGTTCTAAAGACAGAGCTTTTTTAGACTTCAATGAATTAGATGACCTCTACTAACACTCATGAACTTCTTACGGAAGCTCAGATGAAAAGGAAACTAGGGCTTGGCATCTTACTCTGTATCTCATAATCCCCTCCCTTGCAAAGTTCTAGTGATTTCAGAAGTGTTACTGTTTCTGAGATGTAGGAGGAAAAATGCTAATAAAAAAGGTCATGCTGCCTTTCATGTAAATACTGATATTATATGCAAAAAAAGTAGTAGACCTGCAGTAATTCTTATGCCTACTGTTATTTCTTCCTTTGCAAGAAGTCAGGTGTGTTTTTTTCCATCAGAAATTGCTGAAAATGAGGTGGTCATGGTATCCTTAGCGCATGCTATGTCATTCCTAGCACACCTTCTGGAGTGCAACAAAACAGTGAAATTCATGGGTGGTTCAGAGACTCAGCTTGTGATTCTGCTCAAGTAGACAACACAGATAGCCCTTCACATCTTCAAATGAAATACAGCCTACGAGGGGAGCTGGTGTGGTTGTGTGAGGAGTATTGAGCAGGCATGTGCTGTACGTGATACAGTCCTTGTGCTCATGAGATGCGAAGGTGTGTGGGTGAGGTTCAGAGTCAGGAGCTGTTAAAATACTCTGCCCCATGGAAGCAGGCATAGCGCTCAGTGTGCATGTGGGCCACTCCAGGTAAGCTGGTTGAGGAAAAGGGTTCCTATCCTGGAGAAAATTAGAGGCGGTATAGGTATATAGCCAATGAAAATGTAGGCTAAACAGTGCGATCTCACCGTTGGCTTTGGCAAAGAGCACATACAGCAACTGGGAATTTGGTTTTGCTGATGGGCAATAATTTGTTATGCTGGTGAAACAGTACTGACATTAATTGTATCTATACCACCTACTTTAATGTGTTATTCCTACTCAGTTTTTCCACCTATTCTTTACTTCTTTACAGAAAACTATTTCAAATCTGCCCTTAACTGGAATCATCTTTATCATTATCATCATAGAATCATCATAGAATGGTTTGAGTTGGAAGGGACCTTAAAGATCATCTAGTTCCACCCCCCCTGCCATGGGCAGGGACACCTTCCACTAGACCAGGTTGCTCAAAGCCCCATCCAACCTGGCCTTGAACACTTCCAGGGATGGGGCAACCACAACCTCTCTGGGAAACCTCTTCCAGTGCCTCACTACCCTCATAGTAAAGAACTTCTTCCTTACATCTAATCTAAATCTACTCTCTTTCAGTTTAAAGCCATTATCCCTTGTCCTGTCACTACATGCCTTTGTAAAAAGTCCTTCTCTGGCTTTCTTTTAGGCCCCCTTTAGGTACTGGAAGGCTGCTACAAGGTCTCCCCAGAGCCTTTTCTCTAGGCTGAACAACCCCAACTCTCTCAGCCTGTCTTCATAGGAGAGGTGCTCCAGCCCTCTGATCATCTGTGGCCCTCCTCTGGACTCACTCCAACAGGTCCATGTCATTCTTCTGCTGGGGCCCCCAGAGCTGAATGCAGTACTCCAGGTGGGGTCTCATGAGAGCAGAGTAGAGGGGGAGAATCACTTCGCTTGACCTGCTGATCATGCTTCTTTAGATGCAGCCCAGGATACGGTTGGCTTTCTGGGCTGCAAGTGCACATTGCTGGGTCATGTTGAGCTTCTCATCAACCAACACCCCCAAGTCCTTCTCCGCAGGGCTGCTCTCAATCCACTCATTGCCCAGCCTGTATTTGTGCTTGGGATTGCCCCAACCCATGTGCAGGACTTGGCCTTGTTGAACTTCATGAGGTTCACACGGGCCCACCCCTCAAACCTGTCAAGGTCCCTCTGGATGGCATCCCTTCCCGCCAGCGTGTCAACTACACCACACAGCTTGGCGTTGTCGGCAAACTTGCTGAGGGTGCACTCAATCCCACTGTCCTTGTCAATGACAAAGATGTTAAACAGCACTGGTCCCAGTATCGACCCCTGAGGAACGCCACTTGTCACTGGTCTCCATTTGGACATCGAGCCATTGACCGCAACTCTATGAGTGCGACCACCCAGCCAATTCCTTATCCACAGAGTGGTCCATCCATCGTATCTATGTCTCTCCAATTTAGAGACAAGGATGCTATGCAGGAGAGTGTCAAACACTTTGCACAAGTCCAGCTCTTACAAAAGCTAATGTCAGAAAAGTCTGCTATCTGTATTTTGAAAAGATGATAATATTACTGTTAAGTTATATTTTAGGCAACTCAGAATACAGAATTATTAGTGTGCCAGAAAAGCTTCTTTTCCCATAAAAATCCATTGCCTTATGGTATCCTTCATTGCCTTGTATAATCTAATTTTTGAAGTTCCAGGTGACGGGTCTTCCTTTTCTCTTGGAACATTCCACAGCTTAATAAATCTTTTTTTCTTTTTTCCCTTTGATCAAGCCTAATTTGTTTGTTTATTTGTTTGTTTTCCATATGGAAACTAAAAACATTATAAAAATGGGCCAGTTATTTTTTTAGTTGAATTTATTTGACTCTTCCTTTTCTATTCATATTCCACAAATATTCTACCCAATAAGGACTTTTCAATGAATTAGAATACTATCAAATGTTACATATCTTTAGGAAAATGCTGATTCTATCTGTGTATTTCACTGAAGGAACAATACCAAAAGTTTCCCCTGACATGAAAAAGAGGAACAGTATTGTGAATTGTTTGTCCAATGAGATAAAAGTCTTCAATCCTTTTGTTATTACTTCTATATATAGAGGTAAATGTGTGGTTTTTTGTTATTGTTTTATCACTGAGACCAACATATAAAGGTGGAAGCTACTGTTAAAGTGGGGGTGCCACAAGGCTGTGGGGTGCTGTAGGGACACCAGCTCAAGGGCCAGCACAAATTTGCTGACTATCAGTCCTGAAAACTAAATGGCACTGCAGCTGTAGACAAGCACTGGGCAGGTATCTTCACTCTAGAAAGTGCAACCAAAGAAAATGCAGCCAGAGCCATCTGAGAAATTGTCTGTTGGCTTCAGAAGTCATATGAGAGGCAACGAATGTAGATTCACCTCACTGCTCTGCTGCCTTCTGCCCCAAGCATGAAGTAAAAAACATAGGTATGTAGATGGTCAACTCATCTGAGAAATGTTCTCTGTAACCTAATGACTAGAGAAGTCTGTTATGATGCTGGAGCCATCTGCTCGAGTTCCTGCTCCACCAAACAATTGTTTACACAAATAGAACAACTCTAAGAATAGGAAAAGACCCCGGAATAAAGCACAAACCCCTGGCAGCGCAAGTGTAAAGACTGTGCTTCAGGTCAGCCTCGGCAGACGTGGTCTTGGCCTACCCCCTCCACCAGACCGGTGGGACCAGCAGGCCACCGCCTCTTCCACAACCACATTCAGGGGGACCAGAAGTTTCCTCTGGGACCTGAGAGCTGTTCCACCTCTGTTGAGTGAACATCTTATTTCAGGCCATCCCAGCGTCTTGTAACTCTTGCTTGCAGCAGAAAAACTCGGGGAGACCCCCTTGGGAAAGGGTTTTTTACAACAAGACTTTGCCTACTTGTATTTGCTGATGCTATTGACTATATTGCCTTCCACCCATATGATCATCAGTTTTTCTTCTCTCTCTCAAACAGGCATTTGCCTTTCATGTTTTATTGGTTCAATGAGCCACAAGTTGGAAGGGAGTTTTCTGTGCACAGCAGGACTACGGATGGGCAGAGGCCCAGCTGTGGGTGGGGTTAAGAGATCCATGGACACGTTTGTTCCTAATATCTTCAGTTCATCGTAAAAACTGTATTTTTCCATTCCCAATTATAAATATGCCTCTCTTACAAACATCTTCCTAGAGAAAGAAATAATAGGAAATGTATTTTGCTTTTACGATCACATCCTAAATATCATAGGCATTCACAAAATAATTGCAAATACGTTCTTTGACAGTTTAAATTAAAGTGCCGTAACACTTCAAAACAAACTTTATTGGATATATTTAGCTTTTGGATAAATGAAGGAAACAATAAAGATGACTGTTTTTCATTCCACACATTCAGTAAATTGAGCTTATATGATAACTTTCATAGGATAAATGTTAGTTTAAATTATCTGCATTTGACCTTTAAGCTAGTATTAAAATGCTAAACCAATTTATGCTGTTAAAATGCATTGAACAAATTATATGACAATAACTCTTATACAATGTGAAGCAATTTTGATGATCTTTAAAGATAGTGGATGGTATTTATGATAACAGCTCTAAGCGCCTTTATATCACAGCTGTGGTGAGGCTTAATGTGGCAGGAACTGTCAGACTGGATCAATACATGCTTTTCAGGCTTCTTTTGGTGCCATAATCCAGCCCCTGCAAGAAGTGACCTCATGAGCTGCCTAAGCTCTTGTTGTTCTTGTTCTGTTTTGTTAATTGAAGAATATCGAGGCTTATGAAAATGACAAAGCTGAGCAAAAGCTAATTATGAAAGAAAAACAATAAAGCCAGGGGTGAGGCTAGGTCAGCTTTCAGTGGGAGTCCAAAGTCTACTCTATTTTTTCTGCCATCTGTCTGCTGGTGTTTGAGAGAAGAAACTAACATTTCTTGCATACTAAATTAGTGAGCAAAATCGACCAAGTATTTTCGTTTTTCCAGAGAAGCCTTTGTTGCTTTAACAACAAAGCCATCAGCTCACTAAGAGGAAGCTGTAGGTGACAACAAACAAGTTGCAGACAAATAAACTGCTTGTCTTTCCTGTTTATTTCTCTCTCATTTTACCTGTGGTGCCTTCTAACACCCAGCTCTCCCGCTGCCTTACACAGCCAGGTGCAAGGGCTGTGGGATCGGGCCCTTCAGCGATACGAAGGCACTAGCACCTTGACTTATTCAATCTAACAAGGGCTGCAAGGATAACAAAATGAAAAGCTTTTACCATGAAGGCGGAAACATTCTCAGCAATGAGAGTGAACAGTGTTAGAAACCTCAAGGGAAAACATAACCTCCCTGTTAAAATGAATTTTTACTTTAATTTAAAAGCCTTTTGTATGGAAGCGCTAGGGCAGACAGCTTAGCACATTCATCTGCTCAGGACTCAGTTGACTGTAAGCAAAAATATGACAGATCCCTAAGCCGGCGTGTAAGAGATTGTCTAATACCTGGACAGAGTCACCAAGTGGCAGCTGCAAATAATTGGCTGCACCTTTTCTTAAGTATTTTCATAATATACAATAGATTTTTAGCCATAAAAACATCTCACTGGGATCCCAGTCCTTGAGCAAGGTCTAATACTCCGGCAGGAATCCTGTCCTTCCCTGGGTCTCAGGTTTAATTATCACAGCAATTTCTCTGCCTTTGGGAAAGCTCTGCTACACCAAAGCCAGATGTATTTCTTATTGGATAATAGCTCCCTTCGCATTTCATAGAAAATATTGTGCTGAGTCCAGCTGTACATTATACATTCGATATGCAGACACTAAATTAAAATATAAATGGACTACGTAAGTGACATGTGGTTGAGGTTAATGCTAGAGAAACCTAGAAATGAGATTAAAAATCTAACCTAAACATGTAAAAAATGCCTTATATTTTTCTAGAGGAGGATTTCATGCTGGAGGAGTTTAGGTGTATGTTTTTAAACACAGGCTACTAATATTTTCAAACAATCCGTATGTGTTCATACAAATATATTCCAGAGCAATCTTTTCTGCAACTAAAGTACTTGGATAAAATGCCAGTATTGAGATAAGAGCACAGCTTCCATTTTCTTACCCTTAAAATTAAGTGTGTAAGTGGTGTTCATTTTTTTCTTAAACACCACAATCTCACAGTAACATGCCAGCAGTCCCTATGATACTGAGAAGCGCAGTCCCAACAGACAAGCAAATTTAACTGAACGTCTCCTGATATCGTACATATGGACAGGGCAGTGTATTTCTACTTCATGTTATAATAAAAATAATCTGGTATTGACATGTCAATAATACTAAAAGCTGCTTAAATCATGGTGTTCTACAAAGACAATCAGAAAGAGGTCTTAAAAACAAACTGAATGAGGAACTTAGGTCCTGTCTAAGACAAAAATCTTTGAGTGCCTTAAGGACCAAGCAAAGAAAACTGACCCACAAGGGATTTTTGTCCAGCAAGATTGAACATGGATGCATGGGTACAATGAAAGCAGGTAGCTTAGAACTGAGGGCTAAAACTTGTGGTTTAAATTTTGTTTCTGTTTGTTGGAAGGCATTCTTGGATTTTGCAGAGGGTTTCTGCAAACAACCAGGGCATTTGGGAATTTTCCCTGTGTGCGATCCCTCTGGACGGGCTGGGTGTGCTCATTGGCAGCAGCCCTGGGCCCGACGGCCCTGCAGCACCGCCAAACAGGAAGGTGAGGATGACATGGAAGAAAATACAATGGTAAACAATAGGATAGGAGGAAAAAAAGCACAGACAGCAAGGCTACCAAAGCCACCCAGAAAACACTCGTGCTGCCACAGTGCTGTCCTCTGCCCAGCAATCTCAGCCCCTCTGCTCGCGGGGTTTTACGGGGCACCCTCAGCATCCTTCGTGGGCAAGCAGCCCCACGCCGAGGTCTGCCCGCCTGCGGGGCAGCCTGTGCGTGCAGGCATCCAAGCCGGCTTCGCAGCTCTCCAGGGACAGCCGAAGAGGGAAACCTGGGCTTGGTGTTGCAGATCTGAACGTCTCCTGGAGAGAGGAGCAGTGCCCACATGGAAGCTCTGCCCAAGCCCTCTCCGCCTGTGACCCTTGCAGCCTTTCCCTGGGATGCGGATGCCAGGTCACCCCAGCCGGCACCGAAGCCAGGGCTCCCCGAATCCTGCTTTCCCCCAGCCTTGCAGTGGCTGGCCATCCTCTGCGTGTTGCAGGGCTGGGTCCTGGCCCGCGGGCTGTTTTCTAGCTGCAGCTCGTGATGGAGAATTAGCTGGGGTTGGGGGCAAGTCTGCTGCATCCCATCTGTGCCGGCGCAGCCCACCCACGGGAGCCTGCCAAGCAGCGCACCCGCTCCAGGGGGAGCAGGGTGGGCTTGTTTGGGTTTTGTGGGTTTTTTAGCTACTCTCTCCCAACCCAGCTGAGAGAAATGAAAAGGCTGTTTGCTGTGGCACGGTCTTTATTCCCCTATCTCCTCCTCTTCCTCCATCCCTGCTGGGGCTGGGGACACGTGTCTGGGGAGTCCCCGCCAGGCACGGGCAACCCCGTCTGAGAATTTCGGCCACACCTTTGGCCCAGGAGCTGATTCTCTTCTTTGGGTGAACTCCCACTGCCTCGCTCCTTCCTGAGCTCGCAGGTTCAGGGCAGGCTCAGCCTCCGGTTTCCAGCTGCTGCCTTTCCACTGCAATCTGTCTGGGGGAGCCATCCTCCAGATGCTTGAGGAAACCGCTGCCTTTTTTTTTTAAGGATTGAAGTTTATTACGAATAAATTATTATTAGTAGGATTGGAAGAGTCCACTCATGAATCGAGTCCTTTTTTCCTAGGCATTGCCCAAATTCCGAGCTCTTCCAAATAACTCACAGTAACAGTGGTGTTTGTTGCCCACTATTCATGGGCTGCAGAGAAATTACTTCCAATCTAAACACATCTTTAATCTAAAAGCAAATATTGCTTCATGAATCCACCACTGATCACATCTTTTTCCAACATGACAGGAACTGAACCCAGACAGACTTTTTTTGTGTGCTTATTAAGAAATCCTTTGAAGCTGGTGGCGACCCCTCAGAAAGTTTATGCAGAATAGCCATGCTTAAGGAAATCACATTAGTGTCTGATAAAGAGACACATTTTAATTTCACTCTGTTTATCTTTGAGGAAAGCAAGCAGTGGACAATACCCCACAACATGAGACAGTGAAAGTGCTGTAAATTGGTAAGTCAAAGCTCTTTTTTTTTTTTAAATGGAACAAATACCCAAATGCATCAATTAAGGAAGCTCCAGGAAGGAGCAGAAAAGAGCATTAAGCAGACAGAGAATAGCAGGAGGGAGAGAGCAACATGTTAAGGCATCTAAGGAACTGCACAGAAAAAGAAGTGTCAAATGAAATAGACTTAGTGATGTGAAACATACAGTCACCCAACATTGCTTTGCATTATAAAAACTAGAAGATGGCCAAAGAGGAATTTAAGATCATGTAAAATGGAATGGAATTTATAAAGAACAGGAATTTCTGAAGCATGAAAAAGCAGTCTGCAAAAAAGAGCTTGATATGCACAGATATATTGAGTACGCTGGGTCGTTGGGTATTTTCGTCTTGGTGCACACACTCACGCCAAAAATTAAAGCCTGCCTTCCACACCAAATCCTGGGCCCTGATTCTTTGCACACTGCAATCAGTAGGACCACTCCAACCTATAGCACTGAGAGCAGACCTGAGAGCCCTCTTCTGCACACCTAGGAGCTGTTGACCCAGGGATGCCCCAGTGACCCAGCCCAAGCAAGCAAGTGCTAAACATTTATAAACCTGCTGCCTGACCCACGTGGCCTCGCATGGGGCACATGGACCGGGACGAAGGAGGAATGTCTCGGTATTTTGTAACTCTGTGTTTTTCCCTTAACGTAGTCCTTTTAGAAATGCATCACACAGTAATCTTCTGGAACTCATTTTCTCATGCCGGTCATACTGCTGGACCAATCAAGTGTTTGCATATGCATAATAAATATTTAGTTAAATATATCTATTTAATGCTATATTGATTGATAAATGTTTAATACATACTCAAAAAGCACTGGAATTTATATGCAGTGGTAGAGCTGTATATACTTAGTCTAACATTCTAGATTTTGGACTATGTACTATATTAAAATCACTGCAGTTTTTATTAAAATAAATGACATTTTCTTATGTAACCAACATTAAATAGCTTTTCATTAAATAACACTTCTAGGTTTGAGGGGTTTTTTTCCTCTGCAGACATCACAAATTAGGTATAGTATGGTCAAAGATTTTAATATATTCATAGTAATTTTTAGTTCTTTTTTGAAGCTAAGCTCTATGCACAGAGAAGGGTTGTAGCAAAAAGCTCTTCTAGTCATCTGTATATACTTGGTTATTTGTGTGTATAACCAGAATACCAGCCAAGCCTCTCTGAGCAGACTTTGCTGTCTTTGGCTGACTGCTAGGTACATTCCTCCTCTCGCAGGTTATCTAAGCTCCCTCTGCAGTCAGCGAAATCACCTGCAGAGGACAATTCCTCCAGCGTCTTCTAGGCACTTATTTATGGTCCACTGACTACGAAGCGAGCATAAATAGCTATCTTAGGTTTGACACCTAACTTTTCCAAATCAATGGCTAAGCAAGACAGAGCTCTCCCTTGCTGTAAGGACCTATTTGAACACAGACAAGAGCAGAAGTGGGCTAGTAGGGGGGAAGTGAAAATGTACACACTGCAGGCACGCATATATACTGCAAACTTTTTTGATAATGTTTTTCGTGGGAAATATAACCACGAGAAACAGATGTTCATCTCAGATATACCCTCAACTTCTCATGCCCTTATCCCATCAGGGATTTTTTTCAGGGAAGTAACAAAGGTGGATAGTACATCATTCTTCTATGACTGCCAAAAAAAAATGAGAATTTGTACAGCTGAATTTGCACTGGTTTTCTGCCTGTGGAGCTCTGCTAATGTCAGTACCACTTGGCCTGGTTATAAGCCACGGATCTGGGTTTTAAAAATTTATGCCTGCCACATATACTTTCTCACAAGAATATTTTTCTTCATGATCCTTAGGGTTGTGTTTGTGCTTAGAGCCTCTTTAACAGCAAATTATAACAGCAGCAACTAATTGCAGAAGAGAAGGAGAAAGCTGGTTATTGTTTTCTGTCTTTTAACCTCTTCCTCATACACGAAAGCAGGAGAATGGAGCACTATTCAGAGCTGGTTATTACAAGGTAAATGCTTACAAGTAAAGATGTACCAAGACAAAATAAGTGCATTTTTAAACTGCTCGTGGCTATGCCACAAATAATGCACTTGCCTTTTACACAAGTAATCCTTCATAGTGCATTTGTTCACCATGTCTCATAGGAGCAATAACACTGTGAGCCATACCTTTTCATGGCTTTATTATCAGTAATCTTTGTTAGCTTGTCTCTCTTCATCCGCAATGTCAAAGTTACAACATGCACAAAGCTGCCAGGCTCCCAAGTCACACCTGGCCCTCAGAACATATCACACCTATGTGCTCGTATTTAAACTGGCTTCTTGTCACATTTTTGCCTGGACTTTCAACCTGTGAAGCTTAACACAGAGTCACCATTTTTGAGCAACAAACCAGTTCTGCCTTTCTGCCCTGTTTGCTCTTTAACAGTATGTGGCAAAGGTCGCCTGAGGTCAAATCTTCCCAAATTACATCATAAGCTAGAACCTCCCTTTTCTTCAAAATTTTAGAAATGAGGGAAAGGAGAGATACATAACCTTCAAAATCTGATTGTAGGTCCAGGTCCAGATGCAAATTCTGTAAGTTACTGTTCTAATATCACAGTCTCCAAACCCCAAATTAAATTTTGCAGCCTGGGATCAATTCATAGGACGTAAAACCTGCAGCTCTGGACCTAAGGTTGGGGACTGCTAAAAATATCTTGTTTAGACACATTAGCAGAATTCAAAAGTCCATGCAAATGTAGTCAAGACCTCTCTGGATAAATGTACCCACGTGAGGTTGTTTGGTGTTGGGGCTAGGTAAGGATCTTTTTAAATAAAATATAACTGATATATATCTTTCTTCGGTAAAACTGGTTTTGAAAAAAATTAAATTATAAGATATGTTTCTTTCCCTGCTGAACAGTCTTCAAAGAGCAATCATTAATATTTTTATCAGTATTTTCCAGTGTGTTTGCTGAATAAAGAGTGAATTTAGGTTGTACATATTTGAAGTTTTTCTGTGCTGTGATAACATCAGGCAATTGGTCTGCATGTGGGGATTTTCCATGGAAGCAATTATTTCTTCAAGGGAACCTATGATTTCTTCAAGACCAGGAATAGGAATGGAAATCTTCTGCCGCTCTAATGTCTGTGCCCCAGTGCACAAGAGGGCAAAAGTCGGGAACCAAGCAAGAAACAGCCACGGTCTGTCTCTTATTTATCTGCCTAAAGATCACCGTGCAATGAGAGGCAGCTTGTGGATGCCGAAGAGTTCTCCCTCCCTGAAATGCCTCGGGAGGGTTTGGGGGTTTACTTGGTTTGCTTTTCCTGAATCGGAGCAGAAGAGTGCTGGCAGAACCAAGAAACAAGTGGCAGGACTTGATCTCCAAAAACATCTTTTCTTGCTGTTTTCTGTGTTGCCCATTCCCAGCCGGGCAGGAGGACATTGCAGCAGACTGACTTGCCGGACCACAAGCAGTTAGCTGCCAAATTTTGCAGACCAAAGAGGTCCGAACTAGGGAATCACCAAGAGCAGGCTGGGCATTTATAACTGTGGCCACTGATCCCTTTGAGAATGTCCTGCCCTGGTTCTGGGACCGGTCCACAGAACTGTGAGACCAGAGGAAACCTCCACCTTACCAGAGCTTCCTGGTGTCCCAGAAGCCAAAGCTCTATGTGACTGCTGAGAAAAAAATTCAACAGCTCTGAGGATTTATCAAAATCAACCATACACATCAGCTGTGCCTACTGCACAAATGATAACTTCAAGCACCTGGCTAAGTCCCTGGCTCCAGGATCAGACCCCAAAACATGCAGTCCCATATTGTTTTGCTGTAACAGCAGGATTTGCGAACTACTTTTGAGCAACTGGGAGGAAAAAAATAAAAGAAAACCCCTCCTACAAAAAACAGAGATTCATTTGAACCAAAGTCAAACCCTTCAAATTTCAAAGGTGATAAGAACAGGCCATGACTGGTCTGTCACTTATCGTGGTAGACAGAAACCACATGTTTCTTTGGGCTCTGAGGTTGCTGGCTCTGGACTAACAGCAAAAAAAATCAAGGGAAGCCGAGATCACAAATTTTCCTTTCTCACCAGATTTGAGCCCTTTTAGTGGAGGAGTATGCTGTTTTGCTAACTCAGAACTCTTGAAGATCACCGTGATCTGCAGAGCTGGGACTCCCATCATTAAGGAAAGTGTGTGCAGAAACAGTCAGGCACTCAATAGCTTATGCACTTCATCCCCAAAAAAGAACGTGCTATTTTTTAAACTTAGGATTTACAGCTAAACTTCACAACTCTAACAACTGTCGTGTAACACACACACCTGTAACTCTCATTTTCCCTGGAAAAGCACGTCGTATCAATACTATGTGCACTGTTGTGGAAATGAACTGTGAGGACAAAGTGTAGGACTGATATGATTTTTGCCTTGTCTCTGCCTCACAGCTTTCCAAAGTTACAGAATGATGTGAAAGCCAGCTCTCCAGTAAGGCAAATGACTAGTGTTCCCCCGAAGTCAATAGAAATATGTGAACAGGGCCCAGGAGGGTTTGTTTGATTTTAAAACTATATATGGAAACAGAAGGCTGTCTATTGATCATGGAGACTGCTCATGTTGATGTAATTTAAATAAAATGGTGAATACAGGATGGTGAATCAAACAATTTCCCATCCCTGGAAAGGTCAAAATCCTACTATCCAGTAAGTGCAAGGTACATACCTGGCCATATTTTTCTAATACTTAAAAGGCCAACAAGATGACTCTGCATTAAAAAAAAAAAAATAGTTACACCGTGCAAACAGAGCTTGTAGTAGCATAAATATCATCTGGTGTTGCAGTTTAAACATGTTCTGCTCAATTTCCTACACTAAAGATAGTTTATGGGCCTTATCCCACGATGTATGGTCACCATCCAGTACACTTCATGACAGCAGATACCTGGCAGGGTGTGTGCCTGCCACTGGAGATGCCCAGCTGTTTTCTTTGATCTCCGTTTTTTGCATTCAGGCCATGTCCTTTGGAGGGCAGATCTGTGTTACTGTACACCTATATCTGTTTTCGATTTGAGTTAGGCAGCATTGCTTTATGAAAAGGGATTATTTTTCAAAGTTTCATAGGCCCCCAGGACATCTCAGTTCATGGAGGAAAGGAATATCCCCCTTTCGCTGCTTTCCAAATAAGTTCCCACTCAAGCCATTTTTTCTCAGTTGTAATTCATTATCGGGGGCCTCCACGCGCGCTGCATCCTCTTAACAGCTCTGTCTCATAAGGTTACTGCAAAAAACACACTACCCCTAAAAGGCCCCCTCCTCTTTATATGGCATGAATTACTGCTAAGGAGGTCACAGGGGGGAAAAAAAAGGAGAGGGGTAGGAGGCATTTTGCTACTCCGAGGAAGTAGCTCGTGAAGCAAATGCTTTTCTCCGCTGCTTGGGATGACTAGGGAGCCTGGTGGACCCTGATTTGTTGATGCTCATGTGAATATGATAATCCCCGAAGGCCGGTTGTGCTTCTTAATTCATCCTGCAAATAAATTTGCTACCGATGGTGCAGATTTTGTCCTTCCCTCCCCACTGCCCTCAACAAAGCAGGGAAAATTACTCAATTAATTGCCTGGCGGTCGCGGGGGCTGCCTGGCAAGGGGGTACTGCCCTTCTGCGCCAAACTAGGGAGATAAATTTTTCCCTGTGAGCGGAGCGCATTACGGCTGTGTGCTGTGAGGCAGGGAAGTGCATGCATGCATGTAACAGGCAGCTGATCATTCCCATGACAGCTGCTGCGGGGGGAGCGGGGAAAGGTGCGCCCACCGCCCCGCGCCGCCGCCTCCTGCGTGTGACCCCGCGAGGGAGTCACGCAGGCGACCCCGCGCCCAGGGGATTTCTCAGCCCGTGGCTCGTTCTCAAATGAGGGCTTCCTCCGACGGAGGCTTATAGTCAAGGCAGCAAGTCATGTGCTCCCTTAATTTGAACTGTTGGATTCACCGGGGCTGCAATGGCTGGCTGTTTAAAAACACAGTCTGCTTCCAGCCCCGCGACACAGGGGAGGTATCCTTCGGTTTTTAGCTCTTTGGCAGAAGAGAACTGTGCATGAGGGTGAGCAGGTTAGATTTGACTGGATAATTACGTATTATTTTGCATGAATAGAAATGTCACTGCTAATGAGAGCTGCGGCGTGCTCCAAAATGTTTGGGATTAAATACGTTTGGTCTTACACACCAGATGCACGTAAATATTTTTCAACATTTGTATGCATTTAGTCCATCTGAGCAATTCATTAAGTAATATGTACGCAAAGCAGTAATTCTCAAGACTTCGTGTTCCTGAAACCACCAGCCCAGTCTGTATTAGAAGAGAAGACTGTAAAACACAAGAGGTATCCACCACCGATTCCCCTCCGCACTTCTCTCTTCTCCCTCTCCTGCTTTAATCAGAGATGAAAATACTTCTGCCTCTAAATTAAACAGGGACAAACAACTTTTGGCCTTAACTGTGCGGGCTGAGCTCAGCTTCTCAGGACCCTGAGCAGGTATGTCCATGGCAATGGTTCAACTTTAAGACCTGGCATTTGCCAAGAGCTCCTGATTGCCTTGTACCAATTACAATTGGGAAATAGTTACATTTATTTTCACAGCTATGTGTAGGAGCAGTTAGCTGTAGGACTTCTTGAACTTCCAGTTGAATTTGAAACCAAGTTGGGCCCTCCTTCTTTGCAATGAATGTTTTCCATTCATTTTGGGGTGGATGAGCTTTCCTGCTCCGTATCAACCACTGTTACTGTGGTCATTTTTCTGACCCATTTCTGTGAGAAATGTTCTCAAAAGGCTTTCTAGTATTTCTCCAGGGTGAAGCTGTATAACAGGGCTGTGTAAAATACTTGCCATACAATTCTATAATTAGTAAAAAACTATAAGGAGTTTTTTGTCATTCTGAGCACTGTTTCTGAAGGGCAGATGGAAGAAGCATTTGTGCGAGAAATGGTAGCTGACATAGAGACTTTTTAGATGTCTCAAATTTAGTTGAATTCATCTTAACAAATTCCATTCTGGAAGCATTGTAACTCTGAAAAGCATTCCCTAGATATAGCGGAAATATCCTAAATCCTAATTTTTTTTCAATGTCAAGCATAGAGATACATGGCTTCATTGTTCACCAGTACTTGCTAGTGAGCTACTTACTAAAGAAAACAGAGTCTTACTTGGCGAGTTATACAGTCTCACATTCTTTTATTTCAAATAGTAATTTTTCTCCACAATTTCTTGCTTGAGTTCCTATCACCACAACTTCAAGTTCACTAGAAGCTGGGTTTGAGTTGGCAGAAGGACTCCCAATACAGAACGGCATGGTCTCTGCTCACGATATAATTTGAAACAAGAGGCAGCATGTAGGTTTTTAATTTCGTTTGTACTCATTAAAGCATAAGCAGTTGCTCATTCACTGTATCTTGGCACACAAGATGGATATATAAATTGTTCTGGGAATAGGGAAATTAGGCAAATAATAGCAGCTGTAAGTGAACACCCATTTTGAAAAGAAGACTACTATATCTAAGAAATTCCTGTCTACTCTTTAAGACTGGGGGGTTTCAAATTGTGATGGATCTGTTTTGAAGGGGAAAAGAAGAGATGCAGGATTTGGAATAGTTTCAGTAGAAAACCAACCCAGTACGTTCAATGCAGCTTATTTATATTTTATAAAGAAGAACGAGCGCGCTCTGGACTAGACAACAGGAGCACACCACAGGAGGAAGGCAAACCTGGCAGAGGTCTTTGTTCTGCCTCATGGCCTTGATCCAAATTCCCTTACTGCCCTGGCTCCTCCTGCACTATTCAGAGATGAGCAGACTTTCATCCCCTTCGAGGATCTTCCCAGCAGATTTCAGTGCCCTTCTCCGGATATATTTCCCCAACGACCCAGTGGAGGCTTGCCTCTTTCCTGGTGTAAAGCTTTCCAACAGCTTCAGCAGGCTCTGGGACAGGCTCTTAGCGCATGGTACCACTCATTTTTCCATCAGTAGCAATCCTGTCTTTCATTTCAGTGATTCAGAAAAAAAAGTCCTTAAAGCAGAAGTTGCCAGAGTATATTGGATGCAGAACTACCCTTTTAGTGCTCGTACTTATTCACTACAGTAAACAATGCCATTTAAAATAATTTCCAACTCTCAATTTAGAAAAGAAAAAAAAAAATTTTCTCTTTTAGCCGTTACTCTCCCTCACAATGGAAAGCTGCCTCAGAGCATGTTACATTTCAGAGGAGCTTGTGAGATTTTGTTTTAATGGGAAGCTAAATGAAATGTTTAAATTTCAAATCAACAACAGAACATGTTCAAAGAGCTATATTTATAGGGTTTAAGTGAAAAATGCTCTGGCACTGCTTTTAAATAATGCTGGCAAGCAATGGAGGGAAGAACACCACTCACTGATTCTTTGCATGGCTTAGTCCACAGCCTTATTCAAGGCTCACGTATAATGTGAGTTGTTGGCTGTGATACTTTGGTTGTAGTGCTAGTGGAATTCACTGTAGGCAAAGGCTCATGATGCTAAACAAAGTGGACAAAAGGCTTTTACAGAATAATAAAAATAACAAGTCTCCATTTATGACTTAAAGTTAAATATCCTCAGTGAAGACATTACTCAGTAAATAACTCTGTGGGAAAACCTGTAAAATATAAATGCCCTGGCAAGCTGGGGAAAGCACTGAGGGTGATAGAAAAGCTTAAAGGATCAAAACGGTGAAAAAGGACATTGTGTCTTGCTCGAAGCTCAGAGCTCTGCTGAATTACTTCTCTTGCAGCTCTCAGTTCTAGTACAGCTCATGTGGCTGGGGAAGCAGGGTCCCAGTTTCAAGTCTATGAAACTATGTCTTTTTTTTATGTTCAACTAAAGCAATATTGAGCTTGCATTTCTGGGGTGAACATGCAGAAAATGGCTCAGAAATATAAACAAATGTATACAGACTGTGGGCAAAGGAGCAGAATGGGAAGAAAGAAAATTGCGAATGAGAAATTAAGGACAGAAACTGTACAATGCAACCTAATTTTTTAGTAATCTTCCGAGTTTAGTGAGAAACACTGCCAGAAGGTTCAGGCTGAGGCAAAGCTGAGGGCAAATAGCCTGATCCCCAAATGAATCCTGGTAGGACAAGTACCTGCTACCAGCTGAACAGGGCTGCCATCCTGTACCAGGGTTCATGTGTCTGATCACAGCTATCTCAAGCAGTTGGCCAGCAAGTGTTTGTGGCTACACTGTATTTCCTATAGCCATTTGTATTGCTGTACTCCTGTTTTTCTACCAGAGTACAAAAAAAGAGACAGTATAAGGAAGTCTATGGAAATGGTTTGATCTGAGTGAAGTGAAGAACTGATACAGAGCTGACTATCATCATCACTAAAAGAGGCTAGAGTATGGAAAATATTTTGGAAGAAGATTTCAAAGCATTTATGTTTTGCAAAAATTAAAGTGAATCCAGTTTGTTTTGTGGGATTTTATTTTCTCATTCTCTTTTCTACAATTTTTAGCCAAAACCTTCAGCCAAAGAGCTTTTAGGATTCCTTTAATTACCACTAAAAAGGCACTTCTATGAAATAATAATAAAAATTAAAAGTGAATAAAACAACATGGGAAAATTTGAAAAAAATAGGAAGTTTTGATGATATTGCCATTTTTTAAATAATAGGGATTTTGCTTTTATAAGAAAAGGAAACCCAAAAACACCCTGGCAAGATTAGTCTGTGGACACTTTTCAGTACTTCATTCTTCTTCCATAGTGCTGACTAATGGTATAACATCATTATCTTCCCTTTAACCATAAGAGCTCTAGGTTTACAGCATAAGTTTATGCCACCTAAGCATTACTCTCTATGGCATGAGTAACTGGTTTGATCGTTGTCTGCTTTGGTTGTAATGGAAAGGTTTTGTCAGAAGAAAAAAGTGGACCTGAGTGAATACCTGATTCTCACTATGCCAGAACTCACTTTCTCAGGCCATATATTCAATGCTGTAAAATTGCTGCATGCCCCACTTCTGCCTCACTGAGAGGAGCTTTCATGTCACCTCCAGTGGCAGAAATGGTATAAGCATCAAATCAGCCACAAAGGCCCAGTATTGAGATTTAGGTCTGTTCTTTTGGGGGTCAGGTGGGGCAGGTAATTTTACCTCTACAAACACATTAAAGAGTTTGAAACAATTCTCTTTTCAAACTCTGTGTGTGTGTGTGTGTGAGAGAGAGAGAGGGGTGAAGGGAATAAAAACCTTATTTCCATTATGAGAGTGACATTCTGTAGCATTCTATTAAAAAAAAAAAAAAAAGAAAAAAAAAGAAATTAAAAATCTTCTTCCTTGCAATAAGTGTTTTACTGTTGAACTAAAAATTGCTCTCCAGGCACTGGGAATTCCCACAGGAATATGGGAACTACACAGTGACACTTCTGGTTGCATTCCCCAAGGAATATAGGATGTACTTACTGATGCTCCTGGTTGTCAGTCTTTGGAAACCTGGGACTCTGGGACCCCTAGCTCTATAACCGGCCTGCCAGGGAAGGGAGAGGATAGCTGGTGTCAGGAAGGTGGCAGAAAGGAACCCAGGTGAGTTTTGTTGGAATTATAATGTTCCCACAAATTTGGATGAACTGGAGAAACATTCTGATTGGAAAGCATCCCTGGGGCCCTGGAGGTGAGGCCGGGTGGTTCGGAGGAGGTCAACATGGACCCATCCTCTGTGGTCCCCTTCATCCCCCATCGCAGCGCTGGTCGGTGATGCTGGTGCCTGAGCTGCAGCTGCACTATGTCCAGCTTGCTCTGAGCACAGACTCAGTAAGTCTAACATCAACGGAGACATGCCCTCAAGGACCATCTTTCAGAGATGCTACTGAGCATTGGCATTTTCCCCTGCCAGCTGTTAAGAATTTTTCCAAGCTACATGCAAAAATCCTTTAGGGAAAGGTATTTGTTAGGTTAATGTGAAGACCATCTCTACTTAAAGATTACATTTCTTTCTTCTAAGCAAGAGGAGCTTAATTCACCCTCTGCGATATGTTCCATAAACCTTTTCTCATTTACTTTCTCAGTGTTATTTTCTCTATACGCCCATCTGCAGCAGTAGCTCCGATGCGCTAGTAGTGTGTCGCAGGTGCTACACCCCCAGCTCAAGGGCAAAGCCAGAGGTCACTGTAACCTGGTACATCTGTAATGAATCTCATCCTGCTGAAGCTGAAGCCCACGATGAAGCTTCAGAGGGACTAAACTGATCCACATGTATCTGTCCTGAGAGAGGTAATGGAGAAAGAGCACCAGTACAAGGGTCTATTACTACAAGCAATTTGGGTTTTAAAAGCAGGGAAAGTAAAACCAGAAGACTCCAAATGAACAAATACCCAGTGAGGAGACATGAGCAGAGAAATACAAAAACGCACAAGGAAAGTGTGAGTATTCAGAAGCACACCTGCTGAAAGAGTAAGGCTATGTAGGAGATTATGATATCTGCTTCTGTCATTCATATTATGGTACAGTTACCCACAGGGATGGTGTTTAATTTGAAGACTACCTTCACTAACCATTTCATACAGAATATGTCACAAGGTAAATTGAACAGCTACACGTATAATCAGACAGAATGGCATACTAAAATAATTAAATACAGGCAGCCCCAGGATGCTCTCTGCTTAATGTAGAATGCTAATTGGTATTCGAATACCACATGGTGTGTGTTGAAGAAAGACAGTGTAACTAATGTACCTGTATGTTGTGTGTAATAATACAGAATGAGACCTTGAGGGTACATTTATTCCCTGAGGATTTCACACTGCCAACAGCTGATACCAATAACAACGGAGAAATATATTTCCCCTGATATTTTCCTGACATATTCTATCCCAGTTCCTGCTTCACTGCAATCTGTGAGGAGCTTTAAGAGTGATATTGTACACTGGAATTAAATGCAACTTATGAAGTACGTATGTCATCTTTTCAGTAGTAGAAACACAGCAGATAGATAGAATTGTGATACCAGACTTTATAAATCCCTGCTTCGTTGCTTTCATCCAGTTGATATGAAAAATTTAAGCAACCTTTTCTGTATGGAAAATATTTTTCCTCATGTGATTTTATGATGCTTCGGATTTTAACAGCTGCAGTTTTCTGACTTCAAAGTACATGGAAGAAAACTTGTGTTGAGGTAGAAATACTGTTAAAGTCTTCTTTTTAAAGGATTTGATAAAACATACATTTTCACATTTATGTCTCAAAGTGGCTTAATGACAATCCCTGTATTTATTTTTTGTTGTCAATATACTGAACTGGTAACTAATAAAATATTTTGAGGCAAAAGATACTTCACATATTTTCAGTAAAAGACAAAATATTTAAACTAGATTGTGAAAAACATTTGCATTGAAAATACAGCATATGAAAAGCACTCCTAAAACAAACAAACACACACCCACACACACAAAAAGCAAAACCAAAAGTGGAAGACTAGCTGTAGTACACACTTACGAAGAATTCTTGTGGTCTGAGCAGTGGTTATACAAGTTGGATGGCGTTACCCCTTCTTGACAAACAGTATTTCACTGTTCTTTAACTAGATAAAAGGAGCATTTATGAAGTAGAGTGTTACTGAGTGTGAACAGGTAGAAAACCTGTGTCCATATGCATATTTGAGATTATGTTCTCTATGTTTAAAAAAGTCTCTTAAAACTAGTATTCTTACTCCTTAAAATGCTGCTCTGAGCATGAGAGCTACAAATATAGTAAAATATTTATTTTCAAGCATAGTCATACTACATCAGAAATAGTTCTTCTGCAGAATGACTTTTGCTCTGTCTTCCTCCTAGGAGATTTCCAATGAAAGACCAGAAATCCATCCTGAATCCATAAGATTCATTTCAGTTGACACTAAGGACAGCTATTTTGCTACTCCCACTTGTAGGAGGAAAGGAAGGCAAGGTAAAATAGTGCCATACATACAGAAGAAGATTAACTAAGGTTTTCCCATGTTGGACTTCAAAACTATCCCATGCCACACTGAATCATACAATGGCTGAGATTGTCAGGGACCTCTGGAGATCATCTCATCCAAGCTCCCTCTTCAAAGCAGGGCCAACTAGGGCAGGTTGCCCTGGCCATGTCCAGTCAGGTTTTGAATATCTCCAAGAAGGGGTGCTTCACAACCTCCTCCACTGGTGACCTGTGCCAGTGTTTGACCATTTTTTTTTCTTACATTTAAATGGAATTTCCTGTGTTTCAGTTTGTGCCCATTGCTTCATGAGACACTACTGAGAAAAGTCTGTTTCCCTCTTCTTTAAGTTCTTCCATTGAGTATTTATACACATAGATAAGATCTCCCATGACTCTTCCCCAGGGTAAACAGTCCCAGCTTTCTTAGTCTCTCCTCATTAACAGATGTGCCAATCCCTTGATCATCTTTGTGGCCCTTCACCAGATTTGCTCCAGTCTGTCCATGTCTTTCTTGTCCTGGGGAGCCCAGAACTGGACACAGCACTCCAGATGTGTCTCACCAGTGCTGAGCAGAGGGGAAGGAACACCTTCCTTGACCTGCTGGCAATGCTCTGCCTAATGCAGCCCAGGAGGCTGTTGGCAGCCTTTGCCCCCAGGGCCTTTTCTCCAAAGCGACTTTGCAGCCAGTTGGCCCCCAGACTCTGCAGGTGTGGGGGGGGTATTTCCTAGAGTGGAATCACTCTTTGCAAGAGTCAATCTTTTCGGCTTCAACTGCCCAGCTAGATGAAGGTGTCCAAGCCACCTGTTGCAGGTATCTATGCCTCTGACCCTGAAATTAAGAGTATTGTCATCCTGTGCTGTTTCTTTGGACAGAACCTGCATGGAACCAGACATGCAGAACCAAAGGGTGAGACTGGAGATCTCAAAGGAGCGGAGATGATGCATAGATGCCAGGACACACGTGATGATTGGAGCTGAAGCTTTATGGAATGGTGTTCATCCACAGACAGTCTGGAAATAATGGGGATTCTCCTCTGGCAAGAGGAATCTCCAACCTTCCCTTTCTCTCACAATCCTATCTAAGGACAGTGGCTTACTGTGGATCACAATTTCTAAGCTCAGACATGTAGAAGGGGTGTAACCTAGCAGAAAACAGCTGTCAGGTCCAGGGAAGATACACTCATTTACTTAATTATTTTTTCAGAGATTGGTTTTGGGTTTCTTTTGCCTACTTTTATTGTTATCTTTTTCTGAATTCTTCTGCTGACAATAAAAAAAAAAAATCAGTATTATGTTACATAGTTAGCAGCATCAAAATTGATAGTGTCCTGGTGAACAATTTAGTTTTAAAGCCATGTTACTATTTACTGTAGTACAGTCAAAGACAGCAAGGCTCTGTAGATTAACTTTGTGTTTTGAAAGACCTTCATAAATTGGTCCATAACATGACAGGTATGCCAGCAATTTTTCAGATTGAGTGTTATCAGATAGTTATGAAACTGGACTTCAAGTGCAGTGAGCTCCAGCTACAGTGATTGGGGGGCTGGTTTTTTTAAACTAATAATGGAAATTCTTTGAGCTGGCCTCCTGCAGTTTAACACCATGTGCAATTAATTTCCTCTAATTCTGTTTGAATGACTGACTTATTCATGAAAGAAGAAAAGAGAAAGGAAGGAGAAGGAAGAGAAGAGAAGAGAAGAAGAGAAGAGAAGAGAAGAGAAGAGAAGAGAAGAGAAGAGAAGAGAAGAGAAGAGAAGAGAAGAGAAGAGAAGAGAAGATTCCTTGAGAGACTCCAAAGGAGAAAAGTTTTGATGTCTTTAAAAACAAAAAGTCTTCAAAGGTCTGGCAAGTCACAATTCCTATGAAAAGGAACTTCCTCAAACCATGGCAAGAGCTCTGCCCAGAGGGCTTGCAGGCTTGAGTGGAAATCCCCAAGTGCTGAAATACTCAAAGATATTATGGTACCTAGTTCCCACCAATATCAAGGAAAGCTGGGTACACACAGGACTGATAATCTAGGCTAAGACAGGTGATACCACTACCAATACCATCTTCAGTAGTATCCATTACCAACCACCTAGTATGTCTGATCTGCAGAGGAGATGGCTGCTCCCATTCCTGCTTTAAGGAGTTTGGCCTTCAATTTCAGTACTGGTGGTTTTGGCTGTTACAAATCCCACACTTGTTCCTTACAGATGATGAAAATAATAGTAGTTCAAAATCAACTATTCCTTCATCACTAACTTATGGCATCTCTCATTTTCATATCCTGACTGCTAAAGCATTTTCAGTTTGCAAATGCTGGTAGTAGCTAGAAATAGAAAATGCTGACTGAAAGGCCCTGCACTATAGGGACAAGAAGAAGGGATTCAAATATGTTCATTCTAACAAATAACAATTATTGTTTTAAACTCTTTATTTACTGAAGAAAATAGTAATGCCCAACAGGCATTTTAGGAACTGGCAACAATAGCTATAATCTGCTTCCCAAAACTCAGAACAACTTGTATTCTTATTGAAACAATAACAGTTTTCATAATGGATAGTCCTGTCGAGTAGAAAGGAAAAGAATAATTCAAATAATGATGATTACAATATGCACCAGATATGAGCAGACAATGTCACATACATAAATTCTTTTCCAGTCTGTTCACAGCTATTCCTTTTGGTGTTATCATCTCATGATAAATTCTGTTTACATTCTCTTACTTGAAATCCCTTTATTGAAAAGTCCCAAAACACAATACAATGCATTTTGGAGATCCTTAGTAAGAAAAAGATTGTGGCACATTCTTTGCACTAGCATGTTTCACTGGGTGAAACACCAGGAAACCTCTGATCAATTTGAGGGTGACCTCATTGCTCTCTACAGCTTCCTGAGGAGGGGAAGCGGAGAAGGAGGTGCTGAGCTCTTCTCCCTGGGATCCAGTGATAGGACATGTGGGAATGGTGGGAATGTGCCAGGGGAGGTTTAGACCGGACATCAGGCAGTATTTCTTTACCGAGAGGGTGGTCAAACACTGCAACAGGCTTCCTAGAGAGGTTGTCGATGCCCCAAGCCTCCCAGTGTTTAAGAGGCATTTGGACAATGGCCTTAATAACATGCTTTAGCTCTTGGTCAGCTCTGAAGTGGTCAGGCACTTGAACTAGATGATCGTTGTAGGTCACTTCCAACTAGATGATCGTTGTAGGTCACTTCCATTTGAAATAGTCTAGTCTAGTCTGTTCTGTTCTATTCTATTCTATTGAATGCTTCATGCAGTAGCCATAGATACTTAGAAGACAAAATTGGCTTCTTAGTCACTTTCCAACAAGGATGGAAAAGAAGGGCCTTTTGTGTAGGCATCTTTTGACCTGGCTAAGTCACCACACCAAAGGTTGATACATGATTTCCAGTCACCATCTGCCTCCGCTTTCCATGAGGGTGTCTTAGTATGAGTCAGGGCTGACTTACAGACACTTAAGTGCAGGATTTACCAAGCACATGCACGTACAATGTTGTTGGATGCTTTGTGTTACCTAGGACATGTGTCCTTCTGGAGGGCAGTCAGCATACCCCACCTGAAATGACCATGCCCAAATTGATAGTAATACCTTGTGTTTGAACACCCCAGATGTGCTCCAATAGACCAACCACAGAAAACTGTCAGTTCACCTCCAAAAGTTTGACTGATCTTGCCAGCCCAGGATATATTCTGCATGTTACCGAGCACAGTTTATCAGCTGATCTATCAACTATTCACATAAACTCTGAGAAAAAGTGAGAGAATAAGCTCTCATAGGCAACAGGCACAATGCTTTCCAAAGAGTTAAAGCACATGAAATGGATGCACATAGCTGTGCACATTGCTTATACTCCTCGTCAATCAAACCCAAAGCCAAGATTGTCATCCAGATGACTTAATCTATACAAATTTCCTTTAGGAAAAAAAATGGTTCCATGATCCTCAATGAAGAAAATGACAGACATTCTTCAGCTACGACAGTTAAAACATACAGAAATAAAAATGGCCAAGAATGAGGTAAAAGACCTTATTTCACCATCAAATACTTTACTGCACTGTGGTCACATTGGTTGGAGAGTCAAGCTGTTAACTTCAAGCCAATATAGATTTAGTCTAGGGTTTACTTACATGTAGATGTTCTGCAAAAAGCACTGGAAGAAAATAGAACAGATTTTGCTCTGAAATGTGAAATAAGTTACTTAAAATGCATGACCTCAGTGTGCTTCAGAAAAATATTTTTAATCTACATGTAGTTGTTTTTTCACCCTTGCCTCCAGCCACAAGGACAATGGTTGTTTTTTTCATCAGGCAGGTAATACATAGGGAAAGGTAACTTTGAAGTATATGTGCAGTGAAATATTTAGCCAAACAAACACTATCCTAGATTACTTATGGATAGAAAATACTATTTAAAAGAAAGCTAAAAATATCCCCTAAGAGAAAGAGAATTTTCAATGTGCTGCAAAAATGTGCTGTGCTCCTTCCCCTGCTTTCTCCTTCACCATTCTGATTTCTAATATACCCTTAAAATATTTAGAAGTTCTTCCCTGAAGGACTTACTGGCTTCTCTAACTTTTATAACTCTTAAAAATTTGGAACTTTCTGCTGCTATTTAATAGCATCATATAACAGAGCATGTGCATTTCAGCTGTCACTGGTAGTTACATCAGGCTCTGTGTGATTTAAGACTCATGCATTATGTTCAGTCTTTGTATTTATTCTAAAAAAACATTTACAGTCTTAAGGAGGTAATTTCACTTACCTTATCTTTACCGCTCCAGTTAATAGCCAAGTAGGAAAAAAAAAAATGCCTATTCTAACAGAGATGAGGATCAATTTGAAGCTGAATTTTACAGCACATGAAACTGATGAAAATCAACACACAGAGGTGTTGCTCAGTGGTGATGTTGCAGAGCTCCAGCAGAATTCCAGCAGGAGTCAACACCATGACTACATTCTGTTTCAACAACAGCATTCAAGATTATTTTCTACCACTGTAAGTTGTGGGCATGTGTTGCCAAAAAGATGACGTTCAACAGCACAACTTCGCAGAACAAAGTGGAGAAGTGCATAAATTGTGTTTTGTATACGAGTTTTTAAGAATCCTATAATTTTCAGTCTAATAGTAGAACCACTAGAAGAGGGTTTATGACAGTTTTAGAAGTGTTGTCTCATTCTTTGCTGAACAACTCCACAATTCAGTTAATTTTCAGTGTAAAACTGGAACGCCTGTTCAGCATTTATTTGATCACTTTTAAAAGAAGATATGAAGGTCCTATTCTCCTCTTGGGCGCTGCTATAGTAATTACTATAACATGCAACTCAAATCATGGGTTACGACAATGTAAAGATATTTCCATGAAAATCTCCACCCCTGGTTCCTTTGGACCAGACCATGGGGTTTAACAATGCAATGAACTCCCCTTGCCAGTGCTCCAGCTTGGATTTATCCACAGACTGCAGTCCCTTAGGGGTGGACCTGCTCCGAGTGGACGCTTATTCATGGCCACAAGCTTTGGGGTGCTCCAGCATGACCTCATGCACAGCCACTGATGCTTCAAGGTGTACCTGCTGCAGCATGGAATTAGCCACAGATGCTTCGAAGTGTACCTTCTCCAGCGCGGACTTATCCTTGGGCCACAATCCCTTCAGAGCTATACCTGCTGCTGCACAGACATAACCAGAGCCACAGACGCTTTGGGGTGTGCTGCTCCCACATGGACTCATCCACAGGTCGCAGACCCTTCAACTTGAGTTCACACTGGAGTTCCAACCTGTCCAGTACAGCAGCACAGAACCAGCAGCGGTGGCCTGGCCATCTGCCAGCCCAGGCGCATCGCCATTGCTGTTATGAAAATGTTCCCAGGCACGGCAGAGTAAAATGATAAACAGCGCAGCAGTCCAGCAAGCAGTGAAAGCAAAAAGAAGCCACTAACGAGCACTAGAGTCTGATATACAGTAAGGCAAGCAAGCCCCATGGCAAGCACAGGAGCCTGCCAATTAAGAGCTAAACAGCAATACAGCTATAAATTCGATCTAGCACATTCCAATCAAACCCATTGTTATCTCGAACTCTTCGAGCCCCACGTTGGGCACCAGAAAGGACTGTCATGGTTTAACACCAGCCGGCAACCAAGCCCCACGCAGCCGCTCACTCACTCCCCCCCACTGGGATGGGGGAGAGAATCAGAAGAGTAAAAGTGAGAAAACTCATGGGTTGAGATAAAGACAGTTTAATAGGTAAAGCAAAAGCTGCGCATGCAAGCAAAGCAAAACAAGGAATTCATTCACCACTTCCCATGGCAGGCAGGTGTCCAGCCGTCTCCAGGAAAGCAGGGCTCCATCACACCCAACGGTGACTTGGGAAGACAAACATCATCACTCTGAATGTCCCCCCCTTCCTTCTTCTTCCCCCAGATTTATATACCGATCATGACATCCTGTGGTCTGGAATATCCCTGTGGTCAGTTGGGGTCAGCTGTCCCAGCCGTGTCCCCTCCCAGCTCCTTGTGCACCCCCAGCCTACGCGCTGGTGGGGTGGAGTGAGGAGCAGAAAAGGCCTGGACTCTGTGTAAGCACTGCTCAGCAGTAACGAAAACATCTCTGGATTATCAACACTGTTCCCAGCACAAATCCAAAGCATAGCCCTGTACTGGCTACTATGAAGAAAATTAACTCTATCCCAAGCAAAACCAGCACACCTGTACATGTTATATGTAACTCCTCTCAAATCAAAGGGAATTATCTATGCTCTGCTGGGAGATAAACTGACTGTGAGCCTTACAAACTGCAAAACAATGGAAAGGAAAAGTAATAGCCCATGCTGAAGATACATGCAGTTGTGCACAATGCTCTGTGAATTCCATCTTATATTATAATACTATAATAGATATGGATCTCTTGTAGCAAATTCAGCTTAGACAATCATCTTGGAGTTCAGAGATCAGAGGAACAACTTCTACTTAATACCATTAAGGCAGTAGACTGAGTAACTCTAACTCCTGTTTAAATGCTCAGAAGTCAGCTAGAATGGGAGTCCTCCTTCTCTGACGCTTAACTACCAAAGTGCACCATAGCTCCCACCTGGGCTGTAGTTACCAGTTTGCTCCCCATGGAAACCAGGGAGCAGGAGATGGTTGGTGCTTTCCCAGATGATATGTCAGCTAGAAGTACTTGGAGTCTGCACCTGCAGTTCTCAAGCTGTGGAGACTCCCACAACACCATTTCTGTGCCATGCAGGTCCTCAGAGAGCGACTGAACTCATAGCCTTTAACAGTCCTTAATCCCAGAAATACTTAGCTTTGCTTGGTACTTCCATGTGAGACTGGCACGTACCTCAGCTGCTCAGGCCCTGGAGCCTTGTGCCGAAACACATGTTTCTGTCTGCGCAGGCAGGTGCCTGGACACCTGAGACGGGGAGGTGTTTATGGCAGAGGTCATGGCGTAGAACCTATGGTATAGGACCTTGTTGTATAAGGACCCATGTCCTGAAAGGGATCCAAGGTTTGGCGTATCCTGAGCAAATTCACACACAGCCAGTACTGAGATCAGCACCAAAGGCAACAGCTATGGACACATGCCCTCAGAAAGCTCTCTAGAAAAGCTCACCTTTGCCAAACAGCTCTAATCCCTGGAGTGACAAATTAAGGATCAGGAACCTTCCCACCCTGAGGAAATCCAAGCCCACTTTTTGAGAGAAAGAGGCAAACCCCCAGGCTATCAGCTGGGCTGGGCAGCAGGACAGGGACTGTTAGCCCTCCTGCTGAAGTCGAACCATTGTTTCCTCTGGTGTCCAAAAGTCAAAGCATCAGCAGGAGGGCAAGCTAAGGGGATTGGTCTGCACAGCCTCATGGTTTTGGTACTCAGCTGGAAAGATGGAACTGGGCTCTGCTCCCAGGACTATTCCCCTTCACTTTATGCAGCTCTAAAATGTAGCCAGCATCGCAGAGCAGCTGAAAAACCACCAAATGACCAAAGATCAAGAGCAAGCAGGACAAAAGGTCCCGTATTCCTCTTCCACATTAGGTCCCTGCCACTGTATTGTAGAAACAGACTCCTTTCCAGTTCCTCTTCTGGTCTGGTGAAGGCTGGCCCCTGGCTACAGGGTGGTGTACCTTCAAGAGCGCAGAGGAAAAATGCCATCCATGAAAGAGGCAGAGGCCTTCAACTCTAACGGTTAAACAGGGGAGGGAGGTTGATCAGGCATTGGCATGGCTGGTTGTCTTTATGTTTCGAATTACATCTGGAGATGTAAGGAATCTTACCCATGTTTTCCATTTCCCAGGCACATATTCAAACACCTACATGCAAATACCTGCATTCTTAGGCAAAAAGCAACTTTTTGCTAATCTGAGTGAGTCTTAGAAATGGTGACTCTTGCTCAGTTAGATAGCTATATTGACAAGAGCAGCTGATGCTTTGAGTGGATAAAAGCTGCACATTTACAGTCTTGAATCAGAAGTCTGAACTCCCTCAAGGAAGAGATGAGAAACACCCCTGCAATTTTTGCTTTCTATTGACAAGCCCTTAGCCCTTTGGAGACATCTGACTATTAATCGGTCATGCAGGAGAGAAAGGTGACTGATTTAAGCACTTTAAATCCCCTTACTACATCTTTGCTCCTACTAAACTGTCTCATCTGCTGTGTTAATGCAAAGCAAATTACTTTCTGTAATGCTGTGACTATTTATGAGCAAATCAGGAGGAAAATAAATCTGTTAACATACACAGAACATGCCGTCACTTACCATTAGGTATGCTGCAGATATGCTTGAAAAATTGTCGAGTTTCTGTAGTCTGTACCCTATTTCTTGCCATTTTCTCTAGAGGATATAAATCTGCAAGCTTCTGTGATGATGAAGTTCTGCTGTGCCACAAAAGTGATGTGGAAGGGAGCCCTGGCATCTATGAAGTCCTGCCATTGCCCATCATTCATGTAGATGCGCTTAAAGAGCAGATCTGCTGCAATTGCCCTTGTTTTGTAGATCTAAATACACTGTATGTGCAAGGCAGAGGGCTGTGACATGCTGTAAACTTCTCTAATTTCTGCTGTACTTTGACAACTATGTATAAGAAGCAGGTCTTTTAAATAGCCTGTTCTGGATTCTGGTTTCAAGGCACTATATATGTGCAATTAGAAGTAAGAGATGGTTTACCATACTTCCCCCTTCAACATGAACTTAGTCTGTTGATTTTAGTCAATAAGCTCATAGTAATGTGGTAGGCAGAGACTCACCTGTTAGAGCAGTTTGGTTTTTTAAACAAACACTATGCTGAAGACCACTGGATCATTTCAGGTATTTTCTTCATTTAAAAAAATACTACGGTAAACTATGGGCATATGGATCTGAACTGGTCTGAAGTGAATAGATCGCAGACAAAATTCTTCTCTCATCTGGAGTAGATTCATTGGCTTCAGTGGAACTATTCTGGATTTACAGTGATGTAATTTGGAACAGCATCTGGCTTCGGATATATAAGAAGGATTCATTGTAATGGTTTATATCACTAACTACTTATTGCATACTTTTGCTATACTTTTCTTAGCTCTTATTAGCTACACATTATTGTTGGTTTTACATCTTTCTCTTGTATTTCACATAAGGCCCGTAAAAGCCTTGCAGAATAGGGAAAGTATACTGCAGATCACCACTGTGTGGCACCTCTCATAATTTAGTTGAAAACACAGTCTACGATTATCTTCTCTTTTTATTTTGGATATTACATTATGGAACACAGATAAAAGAAAAGTCCTCTCTGTTGTGTCTGCTTTTAACATAGAGCGAGCTGGTGCAGCAAGCCAGTGGCATTTACCTGGCAAACACCCTTTAATTCATGTGATTTTTCCCATAAAGCCTCCTCTCTTCTTTGAGCAAAAGTATGCTGCGTTGACAGGTATCCATTCTAGTCACCTTAGCACAGGTTCGTTATTATTCTCTTACAGACAAATATGTATGGGGCAGAACCTGCCTCCTCTCAAACCTGTGGCCAAACGCTGCCTCTGTTTACTCCAAGACGACACACACTCAGTGTCACTTCGTGGTAAGAAGGAGAGGTAGGCTGAAAGTTACTATTCCCATGTCACCCTGAGGATATCTTTATTATGGTCTTTTTTCCTTGCAAGGCTTTCAACATCATATTGTGTGCACCCTGGCCATGAGCTCTGAATACAATCATCTTCCCTGCCTTCAGAATCTGTTAATACAATGTTTTTAATTTTAATGGAAGAGCGTTTACTAAAACTACAAGGCAATGGGGAATAAATATGTAAATACACTAAATACCATTAAAAAACCAACTTTTGCCATTACACCACACATGCAACAGTTGCTTTTTGTTATGAATTGCAAAACTATAGCATCTGAGCTTTTAATGTCAAAGCTGTACTTTGCAAGTATGTTCGGCAATATTCACACGTTTGTGTTTAATCTTACAACACTTGTTTTTCCAGCTTGAAAATTTAATTCAAAGATCATAATTTACTTAACTGATGTTAGATATGTAATTAATATATTGGTTTAGTCCAAGTGGCTACAAGGACTGTTGTAGTAGCCAAAAGCAATATTTGTATCATTTGCCTTTCTTTGAACTCCTAATTAAGTGCCACTTGCTTCAATAAAAACTAATATTACAGTTGACTCTATTTACTTTATTACATTACAGCTAGTTTCCTTTTAGATAATTTTTTTCCAAATCTACTCACGGAGAAAATATAAATGATATACCATTATCTTTTTTTAAAAAGCAGCTCCATCCATCATAATGGATTACAAATTTGTCACCTTGAATCAATTTTTGTTCACAAGTTCAAAAGGAAATATAAGTGCTTGAGGGCCCAGAAATATTTATTGTACATGTGGATATTATTAAAGTTTATTGAAATCCTTCACCAATGAGAATTGTTTCTGTTTTGTTTTGCAACGCGTACAGCACTGATGTTAAAAAGCCAGTGCTTTTGTCTAGAAACTAAATTGGCAACGCAGCGTTGACTTTGAGGACTACCGATTCTGACTAGAGATACTAACATATTTATGCAAGCATTCATTTAATTAAGACATGACAACTTCAGCTTGCCTAATTTAGTAAAAATGTGTTTCGACATAGTTTCTTGTATAACATTTTCCCACGATGACGTCTATTTTCAAATAAAAACTGCTTCTGCTAGTGACATCGACAGTAATTCACTTAGACTCTTTTCCTTGTAACAGAGCAGAGAGAGAAAATGGAAACTTAAGATTCATGAGAGTCTTGGTTTAAGACTTAGTGACAAGACTACATCTGGTATCAATACAGTTCCTCGGGATCTTGACCACATCTTTCATAAAGTGGTAAGTTCCGCCAAAAGGACACATCTTTCTGGCTGCTAACTACAACCTCCAAAACACTGAGCCTGTGCAGGGGAGGAATGCAGTAATGCTCTGCTGGAGGGAGAAAATGAAACTACATTTCTAATTACATTTTTATTAGTGGTGTTAATGGGAAGTTGAGCTCTTAAAGCCCCTAGTAAGGCATGCTTTCTTTGAAATTGTATAGCACAGTGTCAGGAGTTAACGTGAGAAGGGGTTTGGTTGGGGTTTTTTTTCCCCTCGTTTTGGACTAATTTCTTGTTATACTAAATTAATTAAGCCCTTGGAAACATTTCCCCTTTTAAAGAAAAAGATTTACAATGTCAGAAGGAAAAAACCAGATCAGTAGTTGCGAGCAGAAAGACATGTGCCACACTGGCAATCAGATGTGAGTGTTTGATGGGTGAGGAAGCCAGCTCAGAGCGCTGCGGGCAGGGCAGCACAGGACCCACCAGTGACCCGGGTGTAAATTTCACTGCTTCCCCTGTAACATTGGTTTTGTTAAAGAGCAGGACATATTGGTGTCTTATGTGTCTCCACTGGGACTTTAGAGGGTGGTTTTGTATTTTTCTTTCTAAGCTAGAGAAACCTAGGGAGTATCTTCCACAAGGAGTCATATATTCCAGGAAAAAAATTAGTATTTCATGATTTCACATGTTTGGAAGTGGACTTCTAGCAGGGCTACCTGTGAAAGCATTTTACTTAAAAGTAGAAATGTCTCAAAATGAGGAACAGATTTGTATGACTAATGAAGATTAAGCTGAGATTTCACACAGTCTTACCAGTGACTTTTGCTGTTTCCACATTAAAGAGTCAATGTCATGGCTGCTTTGTAAAAAAAGTTTCTCCTCAAATATATATGCCAAAAGAAAATGTTTTTGCTTTATTCCAAAGAACTTTAAACAGACGAATCCAATGTATGTGCTGTATAATGACATTTAATTTGGGGCTTTTAAGTTCCAGTAAGGATGTTTCATGTGGCTTTCTTAGCAATAGCAGACTTAAATCTGGTTTAACTGTCCAGGCTAGATTTCCTTCATCTGAAAGCATCTTTTACTTCCATAAAGTTGCAATCCTAACTCCTGCTCCATTTGTCAAGGGATATGAGGACGTGACCATAAAGACATTTAAATGCGTGGATTGGCAGGTGCCAGAATGTCCCTGTGTCTTTGACACTTCGATTAAGATAGAGGAGCCTATAGTTTGTTGTCTGTGATGGCGGGGGCACATTAGCTCCTCACGTTCCAAGGACTGGGAGAAAGTACTGGTTACACAAAGTTTCCTTTCCTCTCTTCACAAGAGTGAAGCCCACCTTGTTTTACACCAGTTCTGTGCTATGAAACTCATCTAAACTAGCTGTGCCTGAGTGTGGAATAATCCCCTATTATCACTTTTCAGTGCAGGTCCTGGTGTGACGGGGCCCCAGCAAAAGAAAGCATCTGAGCTGGTGTCTGGCTGGAGGAGAGGTCATTCCACTGGCAGAAAACTGCTCCTGCAAGCACGGTGTGCCCCTGCAAGGGGTCTCTGCCCTGGCTCAGTCAGCAAAGCTGAACGGCAGAGGCTTGGGAGTAGAGTCAAGACTTGGAGTCAACTGAATTATCTAGGATTTGATCCCATTCAAAGATGCCCCTTTGCTATTTTACACACTGGTTTATGTCTGCTGCTCTGTTGGGGTGGACACCCTGCCAGTTTTAGTTCTGTGCTTCCATTTGGTGTTACTGAATAGCTGAACACTGAAAAAAAATCCTCTTATGGAGCTGACTGGGAAGACTTGCACTGAGTAGTGCCTACTCCATATTTAATTCAATCAGCATTAAGTATTCAGTCTACATATGGATCACTTCAGGGCTTTAATGATGCTTTAAGGAAACATCAAACAAAAGTGTGAATGTGTATGTATACACATATCATATGACAAGAACCTCTGATGTTTAAAGGTCACAGTTTGCTGAAATGTGTAGCATTTTCAGATTTATTAAACAAATAGAATGCTACATAGGAGCGGGTGCCTATGTAGCTCCTCTGTAAATGCACAAACAGAGATGATGGATGTTCACACATTGTGATTAAAATCTGTTTTGTAAAAATCAGCAGTTCTACAATTCTAGCTAGCAGGGTATCACCCATTAATTACATATACTATGCATCTGGAATGTTTATAATGTTTATATACCAAGGGAGAGACAATGATGGTTATAATAAGGGGGGGGGGGGGTGAAGTAAAATTATTAAGCTTATCCCAAGTTTCCACTAGCTGTTTTTTAATTGCTGTCAACTGAGTTCAAAGTGTTAAAGGAACCAACATGTTCTCCTGTGGCATTTTTTTCCTTAGATTTCTCATGCATTCCCTTTTCTGTGAAACTCTGCTTAGTAAATATTAATTTACCCTCAATTACTAATGACAAGTGAAAGAAACCCTTGCATTCATCAGGGCCACAGCCTTAGGACATACGTTTGTCCTTCAAAGCGTTCAACCATTCAACAATTAGAACTAATAGTTACTCCAGGCTATGGAGGCTGAAACATGCAACACTCCCCTAATGCCGAGCTCGCGGCAGAGGCAGTCATGGTGGTCTTACAACCTATTGACTTCATCAGCGAAAGTTGGGAAAGCGATTTGGAAAGTGGACAAATTAGACACAGAGTGATTGTCTAAAATATGAGAGCACTTAAGGATTGGAGAGGGGAACTAGTCAATTAGTTCACTAATAAACATTAGCTATGTAAAACCTCCCTCGTTTCTCACATGGACAAAACTTGAAAAGCTGGGGATTTTGCTAAGCAAAAGCAAAACGAAATAAATAAATAGAAAATGCTCAGTCAGGACCATAAAGGAATGATTGATATTTACACTCTGGTATGTTCCCATACAACACTGAGTAACCTTAAATGTGCAGCTTCTACCCTTAAGCTTTCTTTGCTGGGAGCTTTGTCTTTAAATAAAGAAAATAGAGAAAATCCCCACAGCCTCTGCAGAATCAGCTGAGGCTTTGTGTGTTTGGATGTGGCTGCAAATGCATACACACACACACACAAATATTTCTAATGGTGACCTTGACTTCGTACTTATTATTCTCACAATATAACATAAAGGCCGGTTTGCTTAAGCAGCTCTGGTTGTTTTTCTTTGCAAAAATATAATATATAGTTTATTTTCTCTTGCTTTCTGCTTTCATTATTTAACAATGAAGAAATTCTTTCATTACAGTAAGCAGGACAAAAACATATAGTGAAACCATGATATTACTGAAAATGGGAGCTTTGTAGCCAAATAGAGTATGATACAAGGATTTCACGAGTACACAGATTTTGTTCTTTAAAAGTGACTGAAATTGTTAATTATATTTCCCTTCTCTGAATAGCTTATAGATTTATAAATGGCACATATTTCTTACATCTTTTTAATAAATTAAATTTGCAGTGAAGATGTTTGTTTTGGCCAAACAGATTCTTTCCCTCATTGTAACATTGTAGATGAATGTCTGTAGCATGCTCACCTGTGTCACCAGTCTCACGTTCCACCTCTGCAAGCATATACAAACAGGAGGATAAATAATAACTCCAGAAATATGTTTACCAGGAATAAAAACCATCCAAATTGGATATTTGCACATAAACACACACCCAAATTGCTTTTACCAGTCTTCTGCCTCTACACTGTGTTGGGCAGTGAGCAAAGAACAAGCATCTGGCCCTTGCCCAAAATAATTTGCAATAGAAGTGAAAGACAAGAGACAACCAACACCTGGGCATGACAAACAGCAGGGGAATGCAACAATGCGTTACTGAATCAGGACACTGTCTCTCACAATATTAAATGGAAAAAAGAAACTTTAATTTGTAGGAGGCCAGAAGAGGTTAATTTCTAAGGGAGCAAAACCAGATTTAGGCACTTGAGAGAAAAAGTAAAGCCACAGCTTTATTTATAAGAAATTATGACAGAAATAAAAGATGGTTAAGCAGCAGTGCTGTTTTTCAAAATGACTTCCCAACAAACCATCTGGCAACTAGACATATCTGGAGTGTAACTGGCTACACCCAAAATTTAACTTAGTGGTCCCTGGACACCCCTCATCACCAACCGTTGGTACGTAGAGGTCACAAAGGACCTTCTGTCAAGGCTCCAAATCATACCAGGATACCACCACCAATGGAGTCTAGTCGTTACTAGGCTTCCACTGAATTAGATAAAAGACAATGACAATGAATTCTTACTTATTTAAAAAATTCCATGTGGTTAATATAAGGACCAAAGCTAACATCTATTGATAAAAAAAAAAAATCTAGATTTTTTAATGTGCTGTGAATATAAGAAAACCTGAAAAATTGTTTCAGATTTATGAAGAATATTTCAATATGTATTACTTCTGATAGCCCATATATTATACATAGTTTCACAGATGATAGGAGAAAATAAATATAAACAAGAATTAAATGATGCACTGTTGATTTGGCAAACTGGGGCTAATGTCTTGCACAAGGAAGCAGCAAGGAGATTTCTAGCAGCTGAGTTTTTCTGACCTCTGTAAAGTGGATATTTATGGAATGTGGCAAAATTAAATTACAGCATATTACAACATAAAGCACAAAGTCCTCAACTATATGTCAATTATTTGAAGCGTGGCAATGAAACCTAGTATTAACATTAGGCAATGATATTAGAAAATATAAACAGCTAGTAGCCATCTCCTGATTACTGGAGGATATAATATGAGGACAAATTTGGGGTAAGTTTCTTCCCCATGAAGAAAATATTCCCTGTTCTCCACAATGATATTGGTAGCTCAATGCACTGCTGAATTTAAAGGAATGACATGAGAGTGTGTAGGTTTTTTTCAGGTTTTTTCCAGAAGAAAGAATTTCACCCTAAATGAAGAAAACCTATAATTATATTAGTTTGAAGTAATCCCACTTTGACATTCAGCCTCATTTCTGTAAAGAAAGTGATGCCATTTCTTCTGTCAGTTTTCTAACAATCCATCAGCTGGTGGAATTAGATTTGGGGAATCCAAGGTGGGAGGGAGAAAAGGTTGGATAATGGCAAATTGCAACAGGCTAGGAAAAACAGACACAAAATAATGCAGTGAGAAAGGTAGTAAAAGAAGCCAAATGAAAGAGGAAAGAAGGCAGAGAGACAGATTTATGGTAGCTTTTACCAATTAAAGATTCTTTATAAAGGCAGAAGGAGACAAGAATAGTGCAGCAGGTCTGAGAAGCAGCAGCAGAGTATTGGAAGGATAGGTTTGTAGCAAAGAAGTGTTAGATTCAGGTAAAATATGCTGTGTACCTCTAAGCTGATACAATGGTAAAGGGAAGTTAAAGGGAGAATTCAAGCATCATGAAATGAGTTTCCCAAATTTCTACACCATATGCTTTGAAACAAAACATAGCTTAAATTTGCCAAGTAAAATTTTATTCTTACTTGGCAGCTTTGTTTAGAGAACTGTCATAAACCCTAAATATAGCTAAGATGCTTATTCCATTAAAATTATCTCATTCCTAAAAGGGATTCATGTTTGCAATCAGTTTTGAAAGATTTAAAGTTAGTTTCTTCTCTTCGTATCTGTCAATAAAATCTCAAAGAACGATTGTAGTCTGGTCTTATTTTAGGCTATCTTTTCTTAGGCTGATTGTGAAAAAATGAGATGCAGTCCTCCTGGGATTTTGTTTTCTAACAAAACCATTGCCTGTTGAACAATTCAGCCTGGTTTATTCACGCTGAGGAGACCTTATTCTGCAAGTATTTCCCCTCATAGCAGTGGCATCCTTAAGTAATAAAGTTTCTTGCTGTTGCTGTGTCCCAAGACAAGGACATGGTCCTTCATCTCTTCTGCTCTCTTCTTCAGTCACAGTATCACTACAGCTTTACGTCTTCTACTGTAGAAGTCAGTTTTCCCTGGAAGCCAGGGAAACATGCTGCGACCCTTCTAAACTAGGCATCTGTTGCACTGCTTTGATGGCCTAGAGGGTTTTTTTCAGTTTTGTTTCCCTAAAATCACTTATTACAATATTCACTGACTCAAAGAACTGTTGTGAAATACAGAAGTCAAATCAGGACTCAGAATATTTAAGTTATGGCACCTTCAGAGTACATTTATGTTAGCTGTGTGGACATAAATACATAGTCTGTAAATTAAATACTTGGTTGTATGTATGCCTGTAATTCACAACTACTTACTGACATGGATCATCATTTGGTATCATCTGATCAATGATGTAATATTAGGCAGCTACACATTTCTCTAATGTAATCAGGCTTTTAAAGATCTAAGTAGAGATGATTCAGATTAATTGGATATTCAGAATATAATTAGCTGAAATGAATCATATGGAAGACATTTTGAGGAACATTTCTTCTGCCAGATATGTAAAGTTAATAAAGAGAACCGGGAAGCAGGAAAGGCTGTATGTTTTTCTTCTCTCTAAAATACTGTGAGGGAACTCAAAAATTACGTATTTTTCACAAGGAAATGACTGTTTTCACAAAATAAGTACCTTTCCCCCAGTTTTAAGAAATAAATGCAAATGAGCTCCACATGCTCTCCAAAGTGTTCAGTACTTTTGCAAGCACCAGCTATAGGCATATCATTCCCAATATACATGGACCAATAGAAAGGGTGCATGTGGGTTTAGCAGCACTGACTTCTCAGGGATTTTCATATAAAATCAGGTAGGTAAAAAAAAAAAAGTTGACTTTTAGAGACATGCATCTGGAACTTCAGACCACATCATGGCTAATGGCTTTATTGTGAAATGTTTCCTCTCACTGGGATCATTGTCAGCGAGGCTGCTTGTGTTGCTAAGCAGATTGTAAACCCAGCAGTTTGATACATCTGGCATTATGCTCTTCTCTTTTTGCATGGAAAAAAAAGAGAAAAGAGAAAAGAGAAAAGAGGAGAGGAGAAGAGAGGAGAGGAAAGGAGAAAAGAGGAGAGGAGAGGAGAGGAGAGGAGAGGAGAGGAGAGGAGAGGAGAGGAGAGGAGAGGAGAGGAGAGGAGAGGAGAGGAGAGGAGAGGAGAGGAAAGAATACTGTAGAGTGTAACTGATGTGTCAGAAAGGCTCTTTGGGAGATGAATACTATAACAATGTGGAGAACTATACTACAATAATTGTGGCTCCCAAAAGTGTTACAGGCACCTTGTTGAATATAAAGACAACACGTTTGCTTCCCAGAGAATGTGCAGTTTAACTACAGACTTGGCACAAGAAATACGGCAGTTAATAAATGAAAGGGTGAAAGCAAGGATTACGATTATGAGATTGTGAAATTCCGGCATGTGCCATGAATACTTTGTATGACCCCAGCACACTTCATCCCAGACTTTGGCTGGGCTATTTATAAGTCAGAGAAAGTTCTGGCTTCATCATACTACAGTCACCAGTTACCCATTTAGCCCTTTTGCCTCTTTTTTCCTCAGCCCAACAACAGTAGGTAGCTCTTTTTTGGTAAACTAATCATAACTTTAACTCATGTTTCTAATAAGGCCACAACTGCTGAGTTGTTGGTTTCTTTGTAAAACTGGTAAAGACTGATATTGCTTTAAACCGAATGACTTTTTTGTATTAATTATCCCTTTAAAATCCCCACTGCTGTTTTATTGGATGGAGCTGGTGGCAAAGTACATAGCCACAGAGAGCTCTCTCAGAGCTGAACTCTGTGATACAGCCAAAGAAAGACTAAGAAAGCGCTGATGCAGGAGGACAGGCAAGCCTCTACTCCTCTTGCCAAGTCTGTGCGCTCCTAAGCATTTCTAAAACTTGAAATCTTTAACTTATATTGCCTTGAGACACTTAATTGGCATCATTCCTTCCAGTTTGGTGCACAAGTTCCTGTGGGACATCTTACTTGCGATTGCAGTGCACAGGTGAGGTTCGTTGCCTCGTTATAACCATGGCAAAGCCTCTGTACACTGCATGAGGGTACTCTACGGATGCTTGGGGATTTTCAGCTTGCATGTCACTAATACTTTGGCATATTCACAGGTGATTTACTTCTTCATGGCCTGGGTCCTCAAGTCTCTTTACTATTTATTCTGCAGACCATTTGTAATTACATATGTCCACAGGAACACATTTCTGTAACTCTTCATCTGGGGAGCACTATGTCTCTTAACAAGGGTCACAAGAGTCTCCTCAGGAATCGTTCAGAAATGTTATATTAAGTGAATATATAAGCTGTTAGCATTTATGAGGTGTGGCTCTATATTTAAATGCAGATCTTCTGTGATGCTTCTATAGGTTAGTGTTGCTATTGCCTCCTATTAACCATTAAAGTCAGAGTTTTTCCCATTGACTCCCTTAGCTGCTTTGATTAGGCTTTGGATGAGATCTTTCCTGTGCAATTCCTCCTGCTGCAGAAGGACCCAGCTGTTGTGATGAGAAACTCAATGCAGGAGCCACTGGAAGCACTCTGGAATTTGGAGTAAATGCAGCAGAAATGCATCTACACTCAGAGATCATAAAATGGGGTTAGAATTTACTCTTTTCTATCATTTTAAGTCTAGTGTGAGCAGTGGAATATTTGCCCAGGGCATTTGTTCATTTCATAGACATTTGCATCCTTTAGCAACTGCTGCTAAGATTAATTCAAAGACCCATTCCTTTAACTCATTAGTAGTGGTCCTATGTCTCCTGTCACTCATTCTGGACACTATACATTCCTTTCTTAGAAGACAGCAAAACCCTTTCCATTTGTTTTATTTTTATTTTCTGTGGTAAAAGGAAGAATAGGGAATAGTGGAGCTAACATGTAAAAATACTCATTTCTTAGGTCAGGGCTCCCATAGGACCAGAAACATCACAGAACAGTTTTCCCTGCGACAGCAATACCTCCTAGTCTTTTGCAACTGGGAAGCACAGGCTGTGCTTCCAAACTGCATATACATTTCCTTGTATATGAATGTGTTCAAATTCACACGTGTGTTCTTATGTACTAAATACAGAATAAAGCTTAATCATTTCCAATTCTGTGGGAATTTTGGCTGCAATTCCAGTTTTAAGTATTTGGAACGGTTCTTACTTTATATTAACTTAATGGGTTTGCCTGTTTTTAATGAGCATGTTTAGTGCAGTGAGACATTATGGTCACTCAATAGAATGTAAGTTGCTTTCTTGCACAGTTTGTTACAGGCCAGATTCTGACTGATTAATATATTGCAGGTGTCAGCCAAAATACAAAAGGATAAGGAGAAGAGGAAGGGGGTGAAGTTATTCCCTCTCCCTGGCTGGCTCCTCTTGGTGGGGGTTGCAGAAGCCACTCTGTGAGTGGCTTGGAAAGAGATCCCACTCAGAAACATGGCCCTAGAAACAATACTTCTATCATCCTTTCCATCTGCACAAATTATTCCCACTCTTGGTAGGGGGAAAAAAAAAAAGTAAAATAAAAAAAAAAAAACCAACCAGGCAAAGGGGCCCTTTATGAGGCTATTGCCAGCCAAAGTACAGATGCCCATTAAAGCTAGGTTTGCACCTGTTTTGGGGGGGTCGGCTGAAATGTTTCTTATGTTTGGTTGCCCATCTGTACAAACAAACCTCAATCTGTGAAGACCTGCATAGTAGCTAAGATAAACATTGTATATTTTCATTGTTTGATTAAATCTTGTCTGAATTATCAGTTGTATAATGAGAAGAGCTGGCTTGCTCTGAGGTGCTAGCTGTCAATGGTTATTGTTAATCATAATCTAACAAATACCAGATACAGCGATTTGGCAATTGAGAACTAACATTTTTCTTATTTAAGGTGATAGGAATGAAGGAAACATAAATCATAACATACTCATTTTCCCATATCTGAAGGTGCTTTAATACTTAACATTTGTCTACATTTCAAGACAAGCAATTCATGGTTATTACCAGAAAAATGTACATTTTAAATTGTTACTAAAGTTAGCATTACAAAATTCATCAACTGTTTCTCTTTCCTGGGGTAATTCCACCAAAGACAGCACTGTTACACCTTTGAAGAAAGAGCCAGTTCAACCTCACTAAAGAGAACTGCTAAAAACATTGTAGACCACCATACAAATAAAGTACACATTAGTATGAAAGGTTTTATGCCAATTTACACTTCTGAAGCATCCTTATGCTAATCTTTTAACTTTATGTGTGTCTATCAGTAGAACAAATTTTAGTTCTTTAAATAAACTCTTTACAGAAAGCCTTCAGAAATATTTTATTGAACTAAGTCCTAATAATGTAAATCATGTCAAGTACCTAAAGAAGCCAGCTGATAACCATTAAATAAAAATGAAGACAAGCTCAGACCTTGAAAACTTAATTTCATTGGGACTGCAAACATCCTGAAAATTAAGTACACAGGCTAAACTAAGTGTATAGGCTCCCACTCACAAGGGGCTTCATCATGGTTTTAAATCACAGCATGGTGCTGTAGGCTAGACAGAGCTGCACTTCCCATCTGGAGATATTTTGACTGACTCACGGGATTTTCTGAAAAGATCTAATCACTAGGATGTAATATAACCACATGCTTGCATGCTAGCATGGACAGTGTAAAGGAGACTGACCTCCTTCTGTTCTCTTTGGGGATCTGAGAAATCCATTTGAAGTATAGTTCAGGCCTGGCACAATAAAATTTTCCTGAATTAGTCATAGAAACTAATATTTTCTACTCTGGTTTTATTATTTTATTTTGTTTTAGTACCAGCCCTATCTCATGCTCTTTAACAGCAAGCAGCATCATTCTGTATGATATAGCCTAAAGAAAAGCTAAATATTCAACAGCTACTGAAAAACAGGCATCTCATGAAGACACCTAATTTGAGGCAATCAAACTGAAAAAGTCAGTACGTGTATGCCCAAAGAGGAAACCTGAGATCTGGGATGTTTCTCAATTCCTAGTGATAACCTCAAACAATTAAGTAATGCCTTTCTTTACCCCAGAACATCTCTTGATATAGTTTTAGTTCTTGACCACTACTGGGAATTACGGACACCGGGGATATCACCTGCAGCTCCACAATAGGCAGGGCTTCCCACAAAGAACACGAGAAGTGGCCCACCTACTTCAGGACTGACAAACCCCCATCATTATACCCATGCCACTTGTTCACTGTGTTGTGTTGTGGGACATCTGTCACCAAAAGAAGGTCGCCGACTTGCTGATCTCCAACTAGCTTCCCAGCATCTAGTCAGCATGAGGGACCAGGACTTCAGCACCAGCCCTGCCAGAGGGCAGAGAGGTTTACCTGGCAGACCTCGCTGAGGACACCCTACAGCAACAGTGATCACTGTTTCCAAGGACTTTTGGATGGGCCACCACAGTTGTGGAGAGGAAGCTCGGAAGGATGCTACACTGTTTTTCTGGCATCTCCAACACCATTTCTTCTCTGGAGAAGAGGAGGCTCCGGGGAGACCTTGTAGCAGCCTTCCAGTACCTAAAGGGAACCTACAGGAAAGCTGGGGAGGGACTTTTTACAAGGGCATGTAGTGATGGGACAAGGGGGAATGGCTTTCAACTGAAAGAGGGCAGATTCAGCTTAGATGTAAGGAAGAAATTATTTTACTGGAAGGGTGGTGAGGCACTGGGAGAGGTTGCCCAGAGGAGGTGTGGATGCCCCGTCCCTGGAATTGCTCAAGGCCAGGTTGGATGGGGCTTTGAGCAACCTGGTCTAGTGGAAGGTGTCCCTGCCCATGGCGCTGGGCTTGGAACTAGATAATCTTTAAGGTTCCTTCCAACCCAAACCATTCTATGACTTTATGCTTCTATGATTTCCCATGAAAAGGCTCTTTTTAAAAAGAAGTTACTTTCCAACTTTCTCTATAAACTAATACGCCCATCACGAAATAAGAGGTGGCAAGAAAGAAGCCAGGCAATGGTCATAATAGTCACCATTGATAGCTCAGCATTTTGAGAGAAGACACTTCACTCTAACAAATCCATAGAAAAAATGGGGGTTTGCCTGCATTTTGGGGAGCTGTAGAATAAGTCCTCCAATTTTGCAACAAAGAACTTTTTTCCTGATTTAGAGCGACATAAAATTAGTAGATTGAAGTTTACGGAAGTTTTTGAAAGTGGAGAGGACTCTAATGACATATGATAATAATGGTTCACCTAATAAAGGAATTAGTAATGCAAAAGCTGATTTCAAACTCATTGCTTTGATGAATAGGATCAATACTATTGAAGTCAATCAGTTTGTGTGTGAGACAAGATTAAATCAGTATAGCTGCATTGACTTTGAATACATTGCACTGACTTTCACCAATTACATTAGACAAGGATTAACCTGGTGTAAATAACATCAGAATGAACATCAAGGTCTCTGATACTGATGTGCTTGTATATGGAACCAGCTTATAGCATATAGCCTACAGTGCCTTTTTCAACAACATTCAAGGTAAATATGAATGAATAGATCTATATGATGTAAGCCTAAATTGCCGCCAACCACTTCTACTTGATTACTACACTTCAGTGTTTGGTCTCACTAAACTCTGGCATCCTTTGGACTTGACAGATTAACACATATATGAAGAAATTTGCATATTTATTCTAAACCAGATGTTCTTCAAGCAGTACAGCCAAATTCCCATCATCACTATAATCACATTGTGTTTTGTTAACATAATGGAGCCATTAAAATTCCACCGCATGCTTCTTTGTTAGGAAGAAAGGGTTATTAAAGAATTTTCCAGGTGAATTCTAAGTGAATCCTAATTAAGAAGAAAGAGTCAGATCCCTAGCTAATGTTAATTGTCTCCATTTACATCACTGAAGGATCTGGCTTATATCAGAGTAAGACTATTGCTTTGTTTTGCAATAGCTGTCACTTATTTTACAGAAAAGGTCATTGGAATAAAGCTTTATTATATTAATAGCAGTCAACAAGCAGTGAATAACTGGTATTATAAAACATTTAGTGTATTATTTTTATCATTAAAAACCATAGACTTATATTTGAGTTTGGATTTTTAAATAAGATTTCTGAAATTATTACTTTTTCACTGGTTCACATTGTAGATCATTTGGCTTTTTATGTGAAGATCAATATTTGGTAATGTTTAGTGCAGTTAATCACTGTTAAATCAACTAATCCAAAGTTCTGGAATGCAAAGAATGAGAGTGACATTGTTTTGTTAAAGCTATAAAGGAAAGTTGCACTCCCCGGAGTGATGAAGAAATAAATCTCATATAAGAAAGAAAGATTTATTTTCTGAGAAAGAAGCCAAGAGAAAGAGGAACTGGGTGATGTTGGAGACTACATTCAAATAGACCTTTCTGATTCAATGTGACATTGTTTTTCTAAAAGAAAAATTCCAGACAGTCAGAAAGCAGAGGGGATACCCAGGAAAAACATACATTTGGAAGTGCTACTTTGTATTAAAAAATAACTAATGTCCTGGGGCCAGGAACTGCCCTTTGAATTGTGGCACTGAGAAGTGAGCACAGAAGTGAAAAAATGACACACCTGTCCGCTTAGCATTTCTTAAATGATTAAATCATCCTTTCCCAGCTGACTGCGAGAGCTGCAGGCAGCAAAAGGAATCTCACAGCGGCTGAGACCCTGATCCCATTACAGGTCTCGTAAGACACCCAGATGCCAGAGCAAGGGATGAGATTTATCGAGGTTATTTAAGTTTCAAATTTGCTTAGGGGCTACACACAGTATGAGGCAGTTCAGCCTGAACAGTAACAGGCCAGACAGAGGGAAGGAGGGGAGTATATCTTAAATAATCCAGAGCATGGTGGGTGATAGAGTATCTTAATATTTTATGCTGGCCAAAAGAAGCAAAGGAAAAGAGGTAATGAGAGAAGGAAAGAGGCAAAGATGGATCCAAATAAGACCACAGCTCAGAAATGGGGCAGGTCTGCAAATGTGGCAGCCACCACGCCGCTCACTGAAGTAGGAAGGAGCTAATTGAACGCTGTCAAAGACTTGTCCAAAAGTCAGTGGGAAACTGCACCAGATACGATGGAAAGCCAGCTCTTCGCAATGGTGTGAAGAGCTCTGCGCTGCTGGACAAACCTCAGCTGCAGGCACGTAATCTGCTGTTGCAAAACATCGTTGGACATTTCCGAGCAAATGCCTGGCAAAGTGTGCTCTCAGAGAAGTTGACTGGATAAGATCTATGGCATTTCATTAGGACGTGTTTGTTAAAAAGCTGTGTCTGAAATGTTTGAAAAGGTCAGCATAGACAGGCATGATCTACTGTAGCAAGTACGAAGCTTTGGCTTTAAGGAGATCTAAGTCATGGTAAAGTTGACTTGAGCAAACAAACACTTAGAAACATTTAAACAGTCTAAACCTAAACAAGGCACAACACTAGTGGTAGGGAATGGTAACTGTAACCAAAATGTTACAAATGTGCCTTTTGGGGGGCATTCACACAATTTTACCATTCACACAATTTTATCATTCAAAAGAATAATTCCTTGGAAAAACACTTCAAAAAGCACTTCTCTCAAAAAGAAGCAATATTTACATAAACATAAAAGATTTCAAAAACTGTAGTGTAAAGATAACTTCTAAGAAAGTTAGAAACATCTTTTCTAAGAAAGCTAGAAAGATCTTTTCTAAGAAAGTTATCTTCATACTTTTCACTGGGCCAGTGAAAGCCTGTTATAAATTAATTCACTGACTGCTTTTGTGGTATCACCCCCATTTCTTTTACAATGCTGAGGAAATGATGCATAAAACTACTAATTTGTGAATGTGTGAATTCCGAAGATTTCATTTGGGAAAGATTTTCCAGTAAAGAGCAGATAATTACTCAAAATGGTTTGAAGAGTTTCCCAGTTCAGCTTACACTCCCTTCACCACTGAAGTGCTGAGGAAACCAATAAATCAGACCAAAGAAAGGACCATTTCTGATCACTAAATATACAAGAAAAGAACGTGGAGACTTCCTTCAGTATGAGTTTTCCTTCCTCTGCATCACCAACCCAGACACAGACTTGCAAAAATGTTTTACTAACTTTTCCATGCCCCACAGTCTTCAGTCCTTGCTTTTGCAAATATCACCTAAAAATTTTTCTTTTAATAGTTCTTAACCAGAAGTGAATCCATATCCGCAATGGACTAGAAATGAAATGGGTTAAAACAGAATAAATTGGAGTTTTAGAAACTTTAGTAGTCTTCCCAGTTCTTGCCATTTTGTTAGGACTGCAAAATTTTTGCTTTAACCTTTTATTTAACCTCAGCCTTCAACAATGTCAATCATAATATTAAACTTATACCAGAGAGGTAATAGCAATAGTATGTCATGAAATTTCAGTAACATAGGCCTGTGCAAAACTTCACAATGGTCTGAGGTTTGTAAACATTATGTTTAGATGCATACATATATATCCCAAAAGCAAATGACCCACACGTTTGGCATGAGCAAACACAAGCGAACATGAAAATGGTGAGCAGAACTCAAATTTTTGCAAAATATTTTCTTCTTCAACCTTGCCTTTGTCTTTTGTAATAAAAAATGTAAATTAAAAAAAAGGCTGAAATGTTAGGGGGAAAATATCATTGGGCGATTTCCTTTACTTGAACCGCACTTATTATTGACTGAAATAGTATGGGTGACTACATCTACTGAATCCAGTGAGTCCTCGAAGCCTCTGGAATCCAAGGAGAGCACAGACTCACCTGAGCTTGCTGTCAGACCACTGTCCTGAGAAGTGACACCTGGACACCAGCTCCACATCCAGCCTGGGTGAGTTCTGAGCTTGGGACTTAAAATCCCCTGTTCCCAGGGCCGATGCTATGAGTCTTTTGGTTTATAGCTTGACATGACAGGCACACACATGGCACACAGACTTTGCACATGCCTTTAACACTGCGTTGCTCTTCCCTTAATATTGCATAGATAGAGATCCCTTAGCAAAAGCACCATCTTGAAACCAATTCTTTTTATTTTGCTCTGCCTTGGCTGAGCCAGCATCTGGAGCTGGTGAAGTTGTTCTGTGTCTTACTCAAGCTACAGTCCATTTCTTTTCAATGTCCTCTTTGACCCCAGCTACCAGCTGGCTGGTTTCTCCATCTTCTGTTTTTCAGGATCCCCCTCAAGAAGCCTGAAAAAAAAAGGCTTTTCTACTTGAAGCCAAAGCACTGGTCAAAATTTTTTCTGTACCGTAAATGCCTATTATCCCTAGTCTGGAGGATATTAATAGAGGTCTTACTAGCCAGTAGTGTATGTAGCCTCACAAAGACTTTTGTTGTGCTGCAACAGTCACAGTAATAGTTCGACAGCATTAAAAAAGAATACAAAAAAAAACCAAACCAGGATGTTTAATTCATTCAGCAGCTGCCCATATAATTTCACTGCCTGCTCCTGCATTTTAGATTTCTGCTGCTCAGTATTTTCAGACTGCTTCAAAGTAACTGAAGGAGCCCATGGGTGCCTTGGAGGGAGTGATCCTGCTCAGAGCTCCCTACCCAAGCACACTGAGCCACTAGTTCTGCCGCAGAGATCACAAGGTCATCTGGCACCTCAGTGCTGGGCATGGAGCACTGATTTTCACCTTGGAGGTCCGTATATTTCTTCTATTAGCAGTAACAGGAGCCTTCTGAGGCTTGCCTTATATTGTCACTACCAAGAGGTCCACAACCTCGGTGGAATCTGCAAGACAAAAAAATGACCCTGAGGAAATAACAGAGAAGACATCAACAGAGGCAGGATTGCCACATCTCCCTGCCCTCTTCTCTATGAGTTTTTCCAGGGGCAGCTGCAGCTGAGCAGTGGAATTGGGTCACCTATGAAACAAAGCAAGCACAAAGTGGAAAGGCTGAGACAACACGGACCACATCTGCAGCTCCTGCGCATTGGTAATTTGGTAGTTTATTGTAATTTGGTAATTTGCACCAGCTGAACATGAGGCCTTTTTCTAAGTTAACTTAGTCCTGCATTTTCACATTAGGGGTTGTAGTGAAACCATTGGAATAATCTGAGTCCTGTGATTTAGTACATCAGTTTGTGAGTGCCAAGTATCCCTACAGACAGGCACAGCACATGTGGGATGCGTACAGGAATTCGTATGGGTAAAAAGAGAAGCTGTTCTCCCCCGTCCCAAAAAACAACTTCAGCAACATTATGAATAAAATACATCCTTAAAGCAAAAGACATGACTATGCAAGAAGAGGAAAGTACAGTGTTCTCAGAGAGGTCAGAATATGACCCTGTTTAGCTATAGGATACTTCAGAAATTATTTCACAAGCTTTTACTCTCTGGAACACAAGAAGTTGACTCCAGAGCTCAAGCTGCAAAGAGCAATTGTTATAGCTGAAAGTATTTGTTTCAAAGCACTGTGGACGTAAATGAAAGTGTCATTTTGCGCTAATGTGATAGGCAGCTACTCTGCCTTGTCAGAACAAGCAAAGTCCTGTAAGCTTTATCCCATTGCCACAGGCACTTGGGCACCTCTCTGGAAATCAATCACAGATTGGCCTGAAGAAGAGCAGAGCTGAAACAATGGCACCAGAGTAGAGGACCCTTAATGAAAGCCATTTGCTAGTCCACACCTAGGCTGTCTAGACAGCACCTCCTGTGCTTTGATCACTGATAAACCATTCTAAATGTTACCAGTGCCCCTTTTTTGTTTCTGTTTACAGGCAATCAGTGGGCCTCTGGCCATTGCCTCTATTTCAAAGCAGCGCTTTTCATCTGACTGCAATCAAATAAAAAAGAACAAAGAGATGGACATTTTGGATATGAGATACTTATTTTCCTGTGATTTATACAATTTCAAATGAAGAGTGAAAACAAAAAAGCAATTGTGAGTGTACATGTGATAAATGTTTCTAATTAGGCATGCCCTCTTAATCAATTTGAAAGCAGATTTCCCTCCCAAACCAGCAGAAATTTAGTGTAAGCTTGTGTGTGTGTGTGCATGCTGCACAACACACAACTCTAGATTTTAGAGCCCTTTTCATCTGTGTTGGAGCCACACTTCATGGTGCTCTTTTGTGCTGTTTACTAGTACAGCCAGCAGCTCCACTCTGAAAACGCCACATGAAATATCCAGGTATTTTTCCAAGTGGTTCTGTTTTATGATTTAACCACAGTAAAATTAGAACCATAAAAACTGAAAAATCTACCAAAAAAATTTGTGTGAAGCTCATATCCTATGCTCGCCCAGCATACACTGGCCCATAAATAACTCAGACTTTTTAGTTATACATACTGAGCTAGAAGTTTTTAAAGATTTGCCTAAATACTGTTTTGCATGTGGTTTTAAATATGTTTTGCCCAAATTCAAGTCCATAAATACCATGTGGTTGCCTTTAGTTGAATGGCAGTGCTTGAACTTTAAGCCCTTCTCATCTTTTATCTTCAGCAACTTGAAGTAGCCTACTTAAATTCAGCCTTTGAAACCTTCTCAGCTCCTCCCTACGTCTGTCATGCCTGTTCAGACATCTTAAGCCTCAATCGCATACATTCTTTAAGAAAAGCTAAAAGACTGTAAAGTCATAAAGAAATATAATCTCATCTCTAAATTTGGCTCAATCAGTGTATCTTTTGAAAACATTTTATTTCTTGTGTAGGAATCCAAAGGCTATTTGGATGCAGCTTAACAACACTAAAAAAAAAAAAAAAAAAATCAGTCTTGTAAGGCTGGGTAACTTTGTTCTGTATACTTGAAAATACAGCTTCGCTATGGGCAAATCGTGCTGAACAAATTTGGTGAACTTTTACGATGGGGTTACAGCATGGATGGATAAGGGAAGAGCAACTGATGTCATCTACCTGGACTTGTGCAAAGCATTTGACACTGTCCCACACAACATCCTTGTCTCTAAATTGGAAAGACATAGATCTGATGGATGGAGCACTCAGTGGATAAGCAGTTGGCTGGATGGTCACACTCAAAGAGTTGTGGTCAATGGCTTGATGTCCAAGTGGAGACCAGTGATGAGTAGTGTTCCACGGGGGTAAGTATTGGGACTGGCACTTTCTAACATCTTTGTCAGCAACACAGACAGTGGGATTGAGTGCACCCTCAGGAAGTTTGCCAACAACACCAAGCTGTGTGGTGGGCTCAACACGCTGGAGGGAAGGGATGCCATCCAGAGGGACCTTGACAGGCTTGAGCAGTGGGCCCATGTGAACCTCATGAAGTTCAACAAGGCCAAGTGCAAGGTCCTGCACATGGGTTGGGGCAATCCCAAGCACAAATACAGGCTGGGCGATGAGTGGATTGAGAGCAGCCCTGAGGAGAAGGACTTGGGGGTATCAGTGGATGTAAAACTGAATATGAGCCAGCAATATGCACTTGCAGCCCAGAAAGCCCATCGCATTCTGGGCTGCATCTGAAGAAGCATGACCAGCAGGATGAGTGAAGTGATTCTCCCCCTCTGCTTTGCTCTCATGACACCCCACCTGGAGTACTGTATTCACATATGGGGCCCCCAGCAGAAGAAGGACATGGACCTGTTGGAGCAAGTCCAGAGGAGGGCCATGAAGATGATCAGGGGGCTGGAGCACCTCTCCTATGAAGACAGGCTGAGAGAGTTGGGGTTGTTCAGCCTGGAAAAGAGAAGGCTCTGGGGAGACCTTGTACCTAAATCTTTAATGTTCCTTCCAACCCAAACTATTCTAGGATTCTAAGATTCTATGATTTCCATTTCGAAAGTCAGGATCCAGACCAACTCTTTCTGGCTCATCTGTAACCTCCTAAAATCATGGATTTTTTTGTGATTTCCTCTTCTCTTCTCTCTTAGGAGATAATGAAGAAATTTAATTAGCTACCCTCAAAATTGCTGACATGATGGGAAAGGGGACAGATACACTGTTTCTCAGCTCACTATATTTAAAACACTGAAGACAACATACTCTGTGGTCCTGGTTGGCCAAGTCTTTGACTTCAGATGCTGTAGGATAAAACGTCACGTCTACCCTTGCCCCAAAGACACCCGCAGTATTTTCACTCCCTTATAAAAATCCCATTAACCTAATCAAGACTTACCGTATGGTGATAGTAGAAGTGACAATATCTGTGATTTTTTTCTTTAAAAACATGACAATGCATCAAAAACCCTCTCCAAAATATCATATGTCAAGGAAGTAGGAAAGTAGAGGGGGAAAAAAAGTCATCATAAGCTTGTTTAAGAACACAAGTGATGAAGAACAGAGAAACTAAGACTCTTTCCCAGGGCTATGTACATACCATTCATTTGCTAAACCTAACCTGATGCTATTTATCCAGGTCCTTTAGAGGACGCACAAAGTTTGCAGAGTTTAAGTCAAGTTCCTACATTATGTCACCGATTACAATAAGAGGGGTACATTATAGAAACAACTTTGTAAGACTCTTCAGTTTAATTCCTTTGGCAACATATTCATTCAGATTGACTCTATTTGAAGTGAGAGATCCCAAGGAAAATCAACAAATATTTAAAGCTTCACTTATTCATCTCCACTGTTTCTTATCAAAGGTAAGACATAATTTCTGCCTGACTGAAACAGGACTGGAGCTGCTGAAAGTTATTTTCCATTCCTAGAGTAATTATAGCAGTTTTAGTGGTGCCCTTTTAAGATGAAATTAAATAATGCAGGAGAGAAAGGAGCTAATGACATTGTTTATAAGCATGTGATTCTTACACATTGACTCAAAGGTACAGCGGGCTGCAGGCATGATCCTCTTATTCTTAGGAACATTCTTATTCCAGCTTAATTCAGGAGCCTCTCCTTGAAGTCAAAAGAGTTAACTGGGTGTAAATCTACCAGGAATAAAGGGAAATTAAACAGTGCCCCTTGGAATAAGACCAAAACAGCTTTCCCAGCAAGAAAAAAACTGAAATCCTATGAGTACCCAATAACTGTGAACATACTGCAGATCTGAGCCAAAAAGACATTAAAAACACCAGAACTTCGCCTGACTTCAGCTTTCTTTGAATGAAGTTTTTAATTATCTGTGCCTTCAAATTATGTATTTAAACACTCCATATAACTGGAAAAAAATAGAGAAATAAGAGCGAGACTGGGAATTTTTGTTCTGTAGCAGTCTTTCTTCTTCTAGCTGCAGTTAGCCATCAGATCTGTCATGTGTCATTTTTCAGCTCATTAGGTGGGATTTTGGCAATTTCTGTGTACAGTAAGAGGTATTGAGCAGTTGAAACTGGGAAGGTCAAATATTAAGAGCAATGTCATCATCCCTCATCGCTTCCAATGAAAAATTCTTGCATAATTGTTTAATGCCATGAGCTGCCTTTAGTGGGACATACTCATTTTTGCCAATTTCCATTAACTCTTGAGGCTCACAGCCAGAAGCCAGATGAGCAAAGAAACATACTTAGATTGTATCATGCTCTTGTTTTGTTAATATTGTTGCTGCCCCATACTAACTTAATAAGACTTCTCAGCAATAAAGGAGAAGCCTCCAAGAGGGACACAGCATATGGTCCAGTAAGACACCAGAACATACATCCCTTTGCATCTACAGACTGTGTAAATTGCGCACAGGGCAATGTTCAATTACCATTTGCATGCTTTGGCTCCAAATCAGCAACAACTTGCATGTGCATTTTACTCAGGCAAATCCCCATGAGTTCAATAGCATGGCTTATGGGTAAGAAGCAGGCACATCCCTGTGAGCAGCATGGGGGCCTTTTTCAGACAAAAATCTGTAACGGCAAAAATGGGATCAAATCCTTCTCTCCTGCAAATCAGCGTATTTCTAGTGTTGGCTGTGGGATGGTCTGGCACTGTATGTATTATGCCAACAGCCAAGAGAAGGAAGGTTTTTCAAAACACAAAGTAATGCTTCACAATCACGACTGTTTCTTCTAATGTGCTATTTCGTGGTAAAGTTGTTTCAAGAAAATTCCTAGTATTTCTGAGAACGTTTCAATGCTAAAGGCAGAGCTGACTTTCAAGACTCATCAGTACAAAGTAATTAACTGGAGTAACTCGAGTGGAATAGATTGTCCCAGGAAAGCTCTCTGGTGTGCATGTATAGATGCTCCAGTCCAGAATAAGTGAGTTTTAGTCCAGATCACAGTGTGTTCAGAAGCCTAAGGGGAATTACTCTGCAATAATTTAGTCTCCTTTTTAGCCTCGGCCTTAAACTGCTCTCATTAAATCAGTACCAGAAAAAAAACAGTCTTCTTTTAGTAGAATATTTAAATTCAAATAAGCCAAACGTTATGGTATAAGCTAACTAGTTTTACTTTGCATTGAAATACCAAATCATGATTGAGGGACAGTAATTTCCAGCTGAAGGATAGAAAATTCCAGCAGAAGAGCAATAACTTTTTAAACAACTGAAAATAGATAGATTACAATGTCCTTTATCTTGCACTTGCTAAATGTGTGTACAGAGATTTTTACAAGAGTTCAGATAATGCGCAGTGTCATCATTTGGTTGCAAAACTGGTGCCTCAGAGCCCACCCAGATTTTTGCAATCATTTAAATCTCACAATTTAAAATTCAGATTTGTATTGTAACAACTCATCTCTCCTTCTAGACTAAATACATAAGACCTCAGATACTCTACCTTTTAAAAGTGTTTTGTTTACATAAGAATAATATGTATAAGCTGTACATATAAACAATACACAAATAGTGTTAATGTTACAAACGTCCTGCAGCTTCAAAAAGGGATGTTTTTACACATTTGTGCAGAAGTGAAATGTCTCTTCTTCCTCCACCAAAGCATTTTTTCCCATGAAAATGATACCATCATACCAACAGTCTAGGCAGAGAAACATTCAAGCCTACCAAAACCCCACAAAATTCTGGATTTTAAAACAAAATCCAACCAATCTGTAAGACTGGTGAGGTAATTTCATGTATGAGGTTTTATCTTTCCCAGAAGGATTCTTTCACTACAAGGACACTAAATTGTCTCAAGGTACTAGATCTCAGGTTTTGGGTGTTCTGAGAGAATCACTTGTGTAGCAGTTTATGAACCTGTATTATCGATCAATGATACGACTAACAGAAACACCTGCATTCATAAGCAGGAGGGGGAAAATACCTTATTAAAGTATAACATCTGTAAAAATACTACAGTCTAATTTTCTGCTTCAAAAAGAAATGAAACTATACAAACCCTGGCTGAAATTCTAGCCAGTAGGAAGCCAACATGGAGCTCCCTGTTGATTTCAATGAGGCCCAAGATTTTACTTTAAGTTTCTCTCTGTTTTCTAGTTTCTAATAGATAATGCGACATTTTTGGTATTTTTCTATGAGGGATGTTGATATTTTTTTGTCATGCAGACCTAGAAGTAGATGATGAGACTGGTAGCCCTGAGTCCACAGCAGGAGCCATGTACACCTCTGAGCAGGGAACTGCAGCAGAAGTTGTGATGGCTGAAGAGGAAATGTGCAGTTAGAGTTCCTCATTTCCAAATCAGCCTTTGGATAGGTGTGGTGGTAGCAGGTAGTGTTAACATTAGGGATTTGTCCTCGTATGTGGGCCAGGTAATAAATTCAGAGCCATGGTGAATGCATAGGTGCGTATCTATACATATCCATCTGTATACGCACACAGAGGCAATACTTCAGGGTCACGTCATAGCTTTGAGGAAGAAAGCTAATATATATCACTTGACCTATAAAATTGCCAAACAAGATTTACTAATTTCATTTATGCAAAATCTTATACCTGTAAACACATTTAGTGCTACCATTATCAGAGGTAGAGATAACTGAAAAGCACATTAGTTTAGCTGTTCCCACTCAAGTCAAGTCTGTATCTGAATGAAGAGCATTTTTTGTTGTTTTGCTTGAAAAATGTTTTGAATAAAGCTTGAAATGCTTTCTTTGTTGAAGAAGCTTAATTAAAGGCAGATAAAAATCAAGAAAATATTTCTTGCATTCTTTCAAAATAGAACAAAATGTGCCTGCAATTGTGAGCTGAAAAGGAGCTGTCTTTCTGTTTGTTAAAGAAAGACTGAAGATGCATTGTGCAGCCTTATCTATATCTACCCCATCTGTCACATAATCCTGTTAAAAACAGGGGTGCTTATTCAGCTCAAGCCCTTTCCAACAGAACTGCATTATCTTACACATAAATGAGCTAGTAATTTTACACAGACCATTTTTATAGTTCATGTAATAGCAGCATACACCCATTAATAGTTGTGAAGATAAAACAATTTTAGCATGAAAGGATAATCATATAATCCCAAAGGAATAAGAATTACAGGAAAAACTTGCCCCCCATGACATTCATCTGCTCAAGAGATGTACCTAGAAGGTACTTAAGGGAAACAACAAAAAAAACCTGTGATATAAATTATGCACCAGCGATCACATTTCCAAGGTGTTCTAAAAGAATGAAGTTAAATAGGAAGCTGCATCACTGAATTTATCTCTTCATATCTGTTCCCACAGTGCCACAGCACAAATCTTGTAGACAAGCTTAGGAAGAAGTGGTTATTATGCCTAAAACTGCATCATGGATTCTGAAGGTACTTGTTTTACACTTTTCTACACAATGATTGCAGAGTATCTGATACAAGGAGACATTGCTCCCAGCTGTAATACACACAACCCTGCGTTCCATGACGGTACACGTAAATGCTTAGTGAGAGTAACAAGTTAACAAAGCATTGGCAAATGGCTTCTTTGTTCACACTGGTGCAAAAATAAGCAGACAGGGAAATTGGGGCAGAGGGCTGGTTTAAAATCTGTAACACATAAAACAATTTCTTGTTAATTAATTCAGTCATTAGTAGCAGTTTCCCTGAGGGTAGTGTAACCTGAACAGGTTATCACAATTACAGCACTCTTTCCTTTTTTAAGCTTGTTGGCATTTGACATGAAGAATTTATCAAAAAAGACATCTTTGTTCAGCAAACTCTTAAGCAGCTCTTCCTGACTTCCTTTATACATTAGTTGTCATTTATCCTCCTGTAGACAAGATCTGTAAGAGCATCAAAAGTCACTGTACCTCTTCAGTATATGTAAGACCTCTATTACTGTAGAATTTGCATACCTACCAAAACATCATGTATATACCCTCCCAACAACTCTTGGATTAAGGAATCTTGATTCAACGGCTCAATTTTGAAAAAAAGTTAGGCATCTCAAATGGGAGATATTTAAATACTTTTAAAAATCCGATTGCATGACTGAGTGATCCAAGAAGGCAAAAGAAAGCATGGACTGGAGCCACATGGCAGGAGTGTTCTGCCACTACACTTGGTCTTCATGGGAGTGTTGTGTGCCTGGGTGGCTGGAAAATGGTTGCAGAGAAAAGCTTGTGCAGAGACACTAGTCACTATTTCACTCTGTGTCCTGGCCCCAAGCCACCCACCTTTGCTCTGCTCCTAACCAGGAACTACTGGAATTTAGGCAATACCAGGCTATATTTTTGAAAGGTAAGAGCTTACCCCCAAAAAAGCTGAAATGCTCGGTCCTGTCCTGGAGGTTCTCAGCCCTCCAAAGACCAAAAAGGGAGGAGGAAGAAAAGCAGTATTAAATTGGAGACATCAACAGAAAAGGAGCCCCATATTCCTAGTGACGCATCTTTGAATTTCTCTGAAGACTTGATGAGGTGTTCTGCCCTCCCTTGCTTGATTCATATGAAAACATAACTCTTGTAAACAGAACATGTCACCTCCATTACTGAATGGTTGCTGAAAGCTCCAAGTTTTACTTTAGTGTAATGCATTTAATGGTATCTCAGGCATCTTTTGGCATTTCTGTGTAAGAGAATAAATCACTGCCTTGTGTCCTGGGTCCCGTAGGACACTACTCTGTGCCCAAAGGGTACCACATACTTTGCTGTGTTGTAACATTAGGTATGCAGTGAAATACTCACAGGAAAAATACTGTTTCAGGAAACAGGTTATTGCACATGCACAGAGTCCAGTAAGGGCCAAATTCTTTCCCACAGCTCTGGACTTTGATTTCTTTCCTGCTTCAGCAATGAAGAAAAGGGTTTGAAGACCTCAGACAGTCTGAGAATACCAAACTGTGAGAAAGCTTTAGATGTGACCTCATCTGTCCTTGAAACAGGACGAGCAAAATGCAAACTGTGTGTCAAATTCTTTATGGTTGGTAGCAGATGGTGACACATAAAAGGCAAAGGTGTTCAACCCAATATTTTAGGGTCACTTTAGAGCAACCATTATAAATTGTAATGTTCTGACTCAAAATAGCATAAGAAAACTTGTTCATGTACAGTATCAGCTGGATATGGAGAAAACGGAAAAGAGTTTTTGCATCCACGTTTTTCAGCTTCTCTTTAATTTTCTCATCTCCTATGAACAGTTGTTCTAGTCATCCATATATGACCTTTAAATCCCTCAAAATATATTTTCCTTATATAATTCTTTCAAGAAAAAAATCAGAGCCACAGATAGGCAGAACAAACCTTGTCAGTCTTAACTGACCATTTCCTCCTGAATAAAGCAGCAAACTGCCAAGACTGAAGCTCTCCTCTTGTAGAAGGTCAACCCCTTTATGTACATGTATGAGGATTTTGGCTGAACTTTGTGAAACTATTCAGGCGAATGTTCACTGGGTCAGGCATTTAATTTGCAAATGCAGTAAATTCTCGCAGTGCATGAGGCAAAGAACTAGTAAGATAAAATATTTCATCTGAGGGTCAGCAAGGAGCCTCTTTTATAAGAATGCCACAACCACATTCCTCATCTTGCAAAAGAGAGGGAAGCCTCAAGATGACCAGGGAAATGTTAAGGTTCCCAGGCTGCGGTTATACTCCTTAGTTGAACAGATGTACGAAGAGAAAGCTTTTGAATAAGATTTACTGCACAACAAGCGAGACTCGACTAGCTGGAAAGTGAGTGTGGTTGTGTGATGTGGCAAAAAATCATTTCTGGTCAAGTCTTGCTAGGGCAAGATTACTCCTTGTTAATCAAACATAGAGGAAAGCCGCTGATTGAAAGACACAAACATATACAAGTTTGGTTGATACTGATCTTTGATAGGAATTTGGCAGCTGCTGCCAATCTCTGAAATGGTCTCTCAATGCTCTGAAAACCCCTTAAATTCATGTGCCCTGCCCATAGTAAAGGTATCCTAAACTGTCAAGGTTTGGAATTTCTTTGTAAGCAATCTTTAAGGTACCCTTTAGAGTCTTTGTACAGAAAGTGGTGGTAATGGTGGCATCCAGATGCACAATAAGTTGTGAAAAGTTAGGCCATTAATTTTCTTGTGAATACATGTAGTATGATTCACAGATTTGTATACTCTTTTAAAGAGCCTGTAACTCATTCCATTAATCAATAGTGTCATCACCTTCACAGAAGCAGTGACTATTGCACTTGTAGATTCCATCTGACTCTCCCTGATGTTCTTAAGGGGTCTTTCTGAAAATATGTGGTCACAGCTTCAATGAAAAACTTTCTGACCACATTTTATAACGATAATGACCAACACAGCCATTCTGGATTATAGCTGCAAATAACAATTTAACCAGAGAATTTTATCCAATGGAAAAATCAATAAAGTTTACAATGAGTACATGTCTTAATAGCCACAAGGCAGCTGCTAATATTGTCATTAAAGACATTCTGGCCTTTATTAATTTATGTTTTTCCTCTTAAAGAAAAATCTATGTGAGCAATAATCATAAGGGAACACCTCTACATTCATTTGCTTTTCAAATGTGCCTAAATTATTTAGTTTGCCTAATGAATTTGTCTTGTACTAAGATCTTAGCTATTGGTCCTTGCCTTGCAGCCCTACCTGGCATTGCTGTCAGTGGTAGCGTTGACTGAGCAAGAACCAAGTGTTTGGGGATAACATTAATGGGAAAATTCGAGAAGTGAACAACCCATCTAAGTCTATGTGTTGATTAAAAACACACTAAAGTGACAGAAAGCTATCTACGTGTTTAATCATGAAGAGTCATTTCTAATGTCTCAAAATGTGTGCGTATCAGAGAACTTTAATGTCTGAGGCTTCTACCCTGGTTAGGGCTTTACACATGCAATTCCTATGAAAACAGGAGGAAGCAGAACAGCTCAGTCCCCCTGGGATCCTCACTCTCTGCCCACACTGTGAATGATACATCCCATTGAAACAAATATCAGTGGCATCCCAAAAGTTCAAAGGGAATCTACTTAGTCTCTCTGTAGTTCTCACTAGATGATACTATAGCCTAAATATCTGCATTTTCTCAAGTGCAGTGTCAGGACAGCAGATCAACTGAAAAGTCTAGAGCTGACCGTTATTGCAGGAAAGGTATGGTCAATTTGGAGCATCACAGTGTGTGTATCCATCCATCTTACTTTTTACAACCCTATCCTGCTTCAGTGCAGGTCTTCCACCATGGTCTCAGAAAGACTCTCAGGGTAGCACTTGTTTCAAAGCGCAGAATCAATGAAATGCCGCTTCACAAACTCAGCTGAAGGAATAAGGGCTAATGCCTTCCTTGTTATAATTTAATATACTTCTTATGAGAAACCCCACTAATATTTGTGAGATACTTCTTCAGCTTGGCAATATTTTGAGTCACTGCGGACTCAGAAGGACCTTGACCTAAGGTATTGAGCTGGCAGCTAGGAGACTGATTCCTGAGCACGTTTTTGCTAGTGACCTCCTGTGTGATTCTGGGTGAATCAGTTCTGTGGACCGTTTTTTTCTCCTCACCTCTTTAACACGGGGTACTGCCTGCCTCCCCTCTGCTATCTAGCTTAACAGATTTTTATCCTGTGGATACATGGGGGCTATTGTCATAAGCATGTCTAATCATGTAGAGATGAGAAGACAACATTTTTCCAAGACTGATTTTATTTCTCACTCCTTTAAAAGGAAATCACATAAAGAGGAATTTAGGGAACATACAACTGTCCAAACACTATGCAAAAATTTAGAATAAATGGGCCTTCATTGTCATTAAAATTTCCTAAAACTTTTTCCTGTGTGAGTGTAAATTAGCAAGTCCATTTGATTTCAGTGGAGCTAAAATGATGTGTGTCTTTGGAAGACCTGTATCCTAAACTAAGACTGAGTTTGCCTGATACATCAGATAGATAGGCAAACTTAATTCCTAGAGTCTGCTGAAATTTGTACAGAAGGATGCACCACAGAAATATTAAGGTATATTAGCTATATTATGTTTAGATTGACTCACACATCAAATGTTTTTGAACTGTAAAATTGCTCAAATTATACTTAATAGAAATCATAGTCCTAAGACATATTAAATAATATTGCATTTGAAAATCACATTTCTAAAAACATAATGTGAAACTATTTCATTAACAAAGCAATGAGTATTAATGATGTGATATTTCATAACTGCTGTAAATTTGCCACATCATCAGTGCCTCTACTACAGAAAGATGTTCTGGCACAGCCACTCAAGATTATTTGGTGCAGGCAGCAGAGTATTCCTTATTCAGAAAAGATTATATACACTGCAGCGTCCCAGGCCTCCCACAACAGACATTGTCCTCTTCTAATAAGTAATAAGAAATATTAAACCCAAGAAGAAGACTGCAAATCAGGACCAAGTGATGAGGTGTGAGGACACTGGCCACTTCAGAAGGGAGTAGTGATCCTCGTGCTCACCACTCCAGGGACTCCACTGCGTTACTTCTCAGCATTATCAGGGAGCAAGTAAGAGTGAGTGAGTTGCTGGGGAATGACATTCTCAGGTGAGGTTTCTCCTGCTGCTCTATGTCATGTTCTTTACAAACTAGTTCTAAAATTTGGTATTTCTGCTGTGTTTTTTGCCCAATAAAACTCAAAACGGGCCCATGAGTGTTTCAACATAGTCCAAGCTTTGGATCGTCTTGAAAATTCTGCCGATGTTATCCCTCATCTCACTGGCCTCAGTGTGAGCAGAACCACGTCCACATTTTCCATGGGAATGAAGGGTTTGGAAAAAGAACTGAAGTCAAAACAATTCCCAAGAAAAATCATTCTGATCACTTCTTCCTTGCATAGCAGGACAGATTTACCATGTACCCAACAGGGGACGGATGGGTTGTGCTTTTTCCTTATCCACAGCCCAGCTGCATGCAGCCCTGGTACCACATATGTTCTGGAGGTGATTTATCTGAACAGGAGGCTGGCAAAACCAAAACCACATCAGACGGACAAACAAAGCCAGGGAAATTATTGTACCTCAGAAAAACTATTTGGCATAGATTCCTCAGTTGTACAGAAACAGACTCTTTTCCCTCTAGATTTAAAAATAATTGTCAGTTTGCCAGCCCAAGTGTTTATGATATGTTTAATAGGAGTTGAATGAAAACTTAAGTGTGGAAAGAACATACCTCTCCATAAAAGGGTATCTGCAAAGCCAGCACAGGGTACTGATTATGACACAAAACTATCAAACTCTGAGAATAATATGCAGTGTTACAAGAAAGAGGATATTCCTAGATGCAAAATCCACCTTATGCTTCATACACTCTACAGAGTACCCCAACACAAGCAGGACGTTGAATAATTTAAACCAAATATATGTTCTCTGATCAACAGTGATGTGTTTCTATTGGCCTATGTTGTTGGAAGTTATGAACACAAAAATTTTCATGGAAGATCATGGACTTTAAGACACATTTAATTTATTTGCAAAACTACATAATGTTACCTTATGAACGGCATTTGTATTGATTCCCTGTCTTGGCTGGGGGCTGGAAGAACAAGAAGGACATTCTGATGGTGATTATTCATTTTATCAGCTCTAAACAACTCTGCTTTATTAGGGGACAGAGACAGCTTATTCTAAAGAGCTTGGAGAGGAGCAGCTTTTCCTTCAGCACAAACTTCCTGCTCAGATTAATTCAGGCCAATTTGCAGCTTCGAAAGGCACCTGCTGAAAGGAAGGCTTAGTAGGGCTGGAATGAATGAGCCCAGGCCAATACCTGCCAGGTGGCCTGCAACCAGATTAGTTAAAATCAAATTCTTAAATAAGCAGAACTGTAGCCTAAACAGCTATCTCTGTGTAGTTGTTTTTTCTGAGGCACTGATGGGGCAAGAATGGTTTTTCTTAGCTATTTCCTTTGCCACAGACACCACTTTGAGAACTACTACTGTGAACTCCAGATATCAACAGACTCAGTACTGAAACACCTAACCAGGTATTTTGGGGATCAGAGAATCCCCAAAGAGAGAGAGAGAGAATTGATTTTGTGCCTTTAATCTGCCCTCAGCATTGGGTGTAGACTTATATCACGCTTTCTGTGTCTTTTCCTTCCCTACACGATGAAACAAGATTGTTCAGTTGTGTGGTAATGGGAAGGGTAGCAGTCCCCCCCCAAGCACATGCAGATTGCAATGTGGATTATGTGTGTCAACTTTCTGGGAAGGATGTTGGAAACATTCACAGGATTTTGGCCAAAATCTGCTTCTGAGCATAAAACTGACTTCCTCAATCTCCTGTATCTCTCAGTGGAACAACCCATGGTCCTGAATTTTTAGCACACTTGGGTAGAAGGTCCATTAACAGAGCTGGAATTTTTGCCAGGGAAGATTGTGACACTAATACTGTGGTTATCCAAACCCTCCTGTGAATATCTCCCCAAAACCCTGCACTGTAGGGCCACAAACAAAACGCCACTTGCAGCATATACGTACCAAGTATAATCCTCCACAAGAAATGACTTGTTAAATTTCATCATGCTATAGAAAAAATGCTGGAGATGGCAGAAAAGAAACTTTGCCACTTCAACTCTGCTGTCAATACTCTAAAACTCCTGAGCGAGCATTGGGAAGAAAACAAGTTGTCATAATGTTGCCTGAAGCAGGAGGTCCCAGTCATTGAAGTTCTATTTACAGCACGGTTGTGTGTCTCCTGGAAGAGCAGGAGGCTGCGTACAAGTGTGTAGGCATGGATCAAACACAAGAGGCAGATATTGCCCTGATACCTATTTGCTGGAAGCTGAGAGCCTGCTTGATTGCTAGTCAGAGCTGCTAATTTTTTTCTTTGTACCACGAGGAGCTGGTTAAGCATAATTTTGCCAGAAATTATGCTGTTATTTTTAAATAAAGAATTAGAACAAACATAGTTCCCATTGAGGCATAGAAGACATTTATTTTGGTCTCAAAGACTCCGCTATTTAATTAATTTTTTGAATACATTCAGAAAAAAAAAAGAGACAATTTGCCTCACTAGAAAGGCAAGGAAGTACAATACTTATGGATAAAGTTATGAGAGAGAAATAAAGAGTAACATTTTCAAAAGGCTCATTATTTATAATTTTTTAATTGATGGAAGATGGAGTTTTTCTAAGAAAATTCAATTGTTTTGCACCATAAGAAGCAGAAGGCCTTTTAAAAGACCTCATTATGCTCAGCGATGATTAGAGGGGAGATTTTCTTGTGAATAAAGTATTTCCTTTTTTAAGTTTCCTGCTCTAAACTGTATTGAAAACTCCAAAAAGTTTTTCTAGGTTGCTGGGTGAGCTCAGAGAAACCGTAAGCCACAGAGCTGGCTGGTCAGGGAGCTTCTCAAGAGCTGGCCAGGAGTGAAAGAGGTGCTGCCATTTCCTATGATCTACGACACCAGCCAGCCAGCCCACACATTTCTAAGCATTTTGGGAAAATGAGTAACTAACCAAGGCAATGAACAAAAAACCTCACCATCTCCAAAAGCCTTTGCTTCTCCAGAGTACTAAGATGCTGGCCTGGAGCATTTTTGTTCCCATATGGCCTTGTGGGCTGGGGAGCCAAAGTGGAAGAGCAAGATTTCAGGCAGGTTTCCACCACAAAATAGCCAGCTTTCCATCAAAAGACGTAGTAGAATTGACCTATCCACCCAGAATGTTTGGATTTCCAACAAAACACTGTGGTACCACCGACACTCCACGTGCACTTTCAGTTGCCCCAAACTCCCAAAACAAGGTGCTGGCGCCAAGCCCTGGGGAGCTGCCAGGGAGAGCTCCGAAGGCAAAGCCAGCCGTCGTGTCCAGAACCCAACCACATTCTTTGACTCCCAGCTATCGCTTAGGCTTGAGACTTAGCCGTTGACTTTCCCAACTCACATAAATCTGATATGAGTTGTAACTCTTATACGCCCAGATGTTGGCTGCCAGTGAGATTTGGACAACCTATTTCTGACATCATCATTTAAAAAGTCACCCTACATGCCTTAACTAGTCCCATCCTGTTAATTGCCACATAACCAGAAATTGAACCCAGATCTCCTACGGCACAAATACCCTACTTCCTACAGTTGCATTTGTAGTTTTTGGCATAATATTTTTATAACGGGATTTTCTCTGTGAATACAATAGTTTTCCTTGAATCCCCAACCCCACCCACTGAAAAAGCAAATTAAAACTTGGAGGCCATTATAAATATAGTGGCCAAACCCAAAGTTATGAAGCTATCCAGTGGCCCACAAACTAGAGAAATATGTTTTCAAAGCTGCTGAATATGTTTTCAGAATTCTTTGAAAAAATACTGCTGGGTGAATAATTTATAATAATGAAAGTATGTGACAAATATTGCTTCTTTTACTGTTTGGATAATTTTGTTGAATATATAAGGGGGTTTTTTCCATGTGTTCATTTGGTCCTTGGACTTAGTTCACACAGCTTTTTTTTCAATTTTCATTTACCTCATTCATACCTGAAATTTCAGCTGTGTTGCTTAATTGTTGGCAAGAGTCATTTTTTATGTTCCCTGATAGACTGAACAAAAATTTCAGTCTTTTTTTTTTTTTTTGGTATGATAGCACAGAAGAGAAATTTGTTCCTGTTTTCCATCTTCATTCTTTAATATTTTTTAGTCACATTATCGTACGAGTTTAGCATTCATTTTAGCAAAACACAGAAAAATGTATGGGGTAAAGCAAATTCACATAAAAGTTTATTTACAGATTTTTTTTCCTCCTTGCTCTTTAATCAACTTCTTAAAAAGGAAATGATATTAGATTACTGTTTAATGAAGGATTATATTTTACCATGGGCTAACTTTTTCCACAGTAACATAAAGAAGGCCGAGGAAAATGACACAGCCTGTGAACGATTGCCATATTTTAAGCCTGAGGCAGCTTCTTTGCAGCAGTGGACTAAGGCTTAGGAACCAGTACAAAATTCAAAGCTCCAAGTGAAACATGAACTAGAGTGTAAGTTGTTCTCAGCACACATCTCCGTATGCCTTGATGGTGAAATTTGAAGTATATTCTCAGTGGCTGCTCTTACTGATTTAAAAATTCAAGAGCCTCACTGCATTGTGCATGTCACTTTTTACCACAAGAGTCACATTATAGTTACTATAATTGCTCTCTGGAAGCCAGATATAAGCCTGTGTTTAAAAGAACACATTTTTATGAAACTTTAATAAAGGCATTGTTACAGATTGTTCTACCAAACTAAGTAACTCAGCCTGATGTCTTTTTCTTAAAGGAAGCTCTGTTGGAATGACGTTTTCTAGCTTCTCTTCAAGGTGAATCAAGTTTTCAGCACAACAGTCTGGAAGCCTTCCACAAAAAAAGTGGAAGCTTTTCCATGGGCAACCACTAGCATGTGCAAAAGGGGCAGTTGCAAGTCTGGTGTCTGGCACCTACCTGATGCTCACGTGAAGGTGGCTGGATCTTCAGCTGGTGGGAATGAGCACAGCATTAATACCTTATGCCAGGAGATCCTCTCACTTTTGCTGACTGAGGGATTTGACCCATTAATTGAAGGATAATTGGAAGACCGTTTTGAAAGGTGTCTTGGGTACCCAAGCCAGAATGATGGGAATGTGTGAATATTCTGAATTTTTTTTTCTTTGCAATTGCTCTTCAAGGAAAAAGTCCTTAATTTCTAAATTCAAGTTCAAAGTGGCTGGAAAACATCTGGCATGAAGGTAGATCCTGTGTCATGGGTGGAAGAGGGACTGCATGGGCATGGAGATGATGGGTAGCCAAGACCTCCCATGGGGATGCACAAGGCTGTGGCAACATCAGTGGTTTGTCCTGGCAGTTTCAGGCCCAGTTCAATGCTCTTTCCCAATGGAGACTGGACACTACTCAAAAGTACTTTTCTTCTCTTGCCAGTGAGCCATTCCCAACATTTCCCCTCAGCACAGTTTGCTCATGTGTTGTATCTGACTGGCTGGCTGCCAGGTGAAGATCTTTGGGGTGCAGTTTATAGGGCCAAGAAGGTTGATCAAAATTGCTCTAATCCCCAAACCCAACGAATTTTGATAGGAATCTAAGCCACTTTGGTGGAAGAAGGCTGTTTATTAAGTTTACCTGTATTTACTTCATTCATACCCAAACAATCCACAGCACTGGGCTGTGTCACAGTGGTGTTTTATGCAGTCACCTCTGCCCAGACAATGAAAACTCTGTGTAGCAATAAAACTATTTCGTGGAAATAGTAGTAGCTGCAGTCACCTGAGGATTTTCACAGTGGCCTGAGCTTTGAAACTAATTCTTTTTGACTAATAAAACTGAAAAGTGTTACTACTCTGAAATGTACTCATTAACTGTATGAAGCCTTTTATTTTGTCAAATGGTATGATTTTTAAGGGCGGGTAGATATATAAAATATACCTAATCCCAAGAGCGTATTTTTTTTCTAGAGCTTAATACCCAGCAACAAGGGAAGCAGGAAAAGTAAGAATTGCAAATAGAATGTGAAATATGAACTAAATGTCTTTGGTGCAGAGTTAATTATATTATTAATTACAATCAAACACTATGATACTTTTCTACCCCTCCCTACTCTCTGATTTCTTTACTGTGCTCACAAGGTATTTCCCAGAAATATTTATTCACCTGTAAGCTATAGAGCAAAGCTCCAGAGGTCTAGAGCCAAGCTCTGTGCCTCAGTGAGGCACCTCAGTTAGCACAATCCCTTCTCGCTGCCAACTCTGGCTGTTGAGGAAATGCATTGGCTCCAGTGGTGTGTCTCGTAGTCCCCCGCACAACTGAAACAGCAGCAAGGATCTGAAAAAGAGGCAAGTAGCTGACAGAGATGAAGTTAAATGGGGGGGTTAAAGAGTGCCCTTTCATGGACTTTGCCAGCTAGCTACACAGGCAAATGGACATTTGGAAACAGGCACTTTCTAAACAGAAAGTCTAGAAACAGTATATATGTCTAATAGATATATATTTCTATTAGATATATAATATATCTGATAGATATATATAAAATAAACAGCAGGTACATATAATATTTTACATATATGTATAAATGCAGGTCTGTGTTCTGGTTATTTTTTCAGTTGCCTAAGTATTTTAAGAATAAGAAAGAAAGAAAAAGATAGCGCTTTGATGCATCAGAAGACAAAATCAAAACTCTTCCATAACTTCAACACAAAAAATAGCTTCTTTACCTTATAAATGATATTTCCAAAATTTTTAGAAGAAAGAAGTTACTCCCCAAACTCTACTGATATATTTAAATCTGAAAAATGAAATGGTGAAGTCATACTCCAGCATGTCCATTGCTCTTGAGAAAGCCTGTGCCTCCTGGGCTACACAGAGGGTGTTCCCCAGAGAGGCTCCCAGCACGTGCTGTAGGAATATTTCCAAGAAGGTAGTAGAGTCTTCCTAAAGAATAAGACAGAAGCATATGTATAAAACAGGGTTGTTTCATTTATCTACACAGAAACACCCATCCAAGGAGATAAGCTATTTTTTCCCTTCACCCTTGTTTGTACGTAGGTTAATTGTTTCTGCTCTTTTGTCTCACTAAGATGCCCTCTCTTCCTCTCCAAACTTCCCACTGCTTTTACCCTCAAACACTTTACTTTTGCCGATCCTGTTAAACAGTCATATCTGTTCTCCCCATTTTCCACCTTTCTATAGGACATGGAACATAAATGGTGAATATAAAATGCAGACTAAAAAAACTTCCCCCTTAAATCACAAGTATAGCACTGCTACGATGCATGTAGACCTTCGTTCTTGTATGTTACTGTTCTTGCTTGGATTTCGTCTTTTTTAGTTATGCAGAAAATGCTTTGTAAATTAAAATGTCTCTTTTTTTTATTTGTACAGTGCCAAAAAAAAGAGTCTTCAATACTGGTAATTAAAAAAAAAAAAAAACAAAAAACAAATAACAAAAGAAATTAACAAAACCACCCCCTTTATAAATAATAATGGCAGAACTGATCTGTTCCAACCTAAGATGTGTACCAGGGAAGCTGTAAGGCAATCGCCACGGCTCTCTCTGGGATCTCTGTGGCCAGGACTACCCACTGCCTTCAGAGTCAGGGATTGGAAGAAGCATTAAAAGAAAATAAGAAAATTATGATCCCCAGGGGATTCATTCTGAAGCTGCATTGTAGTGGTATGAGCCCAAAGGTTGTTTTCATGAAGAAGACTTCAGGATCATATCTAGAAAAATATCATTACCATTGGCACTACTGGTGTGGTCTCCAAACACCGGGCCGTAAGAGTGGAATTAGAAAATACACAGTAAGAAACTACTGAAGTAATATTGATGGTCCCAGCAGCTCTGGGAAAGTGGAAGAAAGATCTCAGTGATCTAGATACTCCCATGTGCAATCAGGATTACAAGCCAGCCGCTGTTGTAAAGCTCCCATTAGCAAAAGAAGAAATGTTCTATTTTGCAGGAGTGCCTTGGTTTGTAGCGATCTTCTGGATCAAGCAAAAAGTGGTGAGAGCACCAGGCCAGGAACTGGGAGAACTATGGTTGGTCGCTTCTTCAGTCTGAAGAGACTTCCCAGTTTTCTGCCTAGAGGCTTGGCTATTTTAGCTAATTGTGACTTTCCTGATAACTGGGAGGCATGGCTTTGATCTGATTTAGGATCAGGTCCTCAAATACCTTTAAACATGGCTCCCAGATGCCATGGCAAGTAAGAACACATCAGTATAAATATCTTTGATACACACAGGCTCAGGTAAAACAGATTCATCTGACATGGCATTTCTGAATGATCAAAACTCAGATCTCTTATTTTCCTCACTCATCCTCTCCATTTCATCACATAAGAAATTCCAGGCATAAGACCCCATTTTCCTCCTATGCCTGGTCAAGGCACAGTGCAGTCAGGCTTCTAGTTCCGGACAAAGTCCTCGCTGCACATGTGCAATGAAAATAATAGCAATAATACAAAGAAAACATCATGTTTAAGAAATGAAAATATCTATGTTGGGTATGATTTTAATTTGATCTTTTTTTTCTGTGATTTTTAATGTTTTGTTTTTCTAGCTATTCCTCGGATGCACTGTATATTCTTAGTATAGAACTATGGTATGTATAAAGAAATAAATTTTCTTTTTATTACATATTGAAAGAGAGCATAAAGATAATGGAAGCCCTTAGCAAAGCAACGCAATCTGATACACTGCCTCAGCTAAGTAGAACTTACCATTACCTTTCTTATCCACGTTTTATAGTTTTCACTTCGTGTCATTTCTTAATAAAATTACCTTCATTCAGTCTCTATTGTCGTATGTACATTCAGAGACATGGACATGACATATGATTAATACAGCCTTTCTTCCCTCTTTCTGTTTCAGATTATAGACCTAGATTTTGGACAAGTGCATAAATTTTGTATTATAGTATGAGAAGCAATTAATCCCATTAATAAGCAATAATTCATATAATTCAGATCATGGGCTGTCACTATGAATCACTTCATTAGCCAGCTTTTTACCCTAGGCTAAAAAGCCAGCTTCATTAATTCTGTAGAAGGCTTATTTTCTTCTCTTGAAAACACACAGTCAAACCCATTTAAAGGAATACTCCTCTTAACAATGGATACCATCCAAGAAAAAAATTATTCAGCAGCAAGTCCCCATAAATGTTAAAATTATTTAAAAGATCAAACATTTAGATCACATTTATGTATGGAATGAGTGTCACCAGAAAGGTAGTTGTTATGAATAATTATTTTCTTCATTGTGAAGGATCCCAGTTATAGTCTGGACTTGATAATGAGCATATCATGCTCACATGGAGTTGAATATACTTATTACAAATCATTTTAATGATGTATTAACTTTTAATTAGATCTGCACTTCAAATTAAATATACAGTGAGGTGAATATAACTGGATTGAGAAGGGTAATTTGGGCAGGAGTTCCCTGCATTCATTTTATTTCTTCTGAGCTGTGACATTAGCACACACTTTACTGAACACCTTCCTTACCATGTTACATCCTGCTAGTTGCAGTGAAAAGTATCAGGGAGGAATATGGCTTTCAAGTGCTTCCAGGATTTTGGTTTTCAATAGTTTCCCTGCATAGATCTCCAGGCAAGTAAAGGGAATTCTGCAAATCCCATAAAACACAACTTGAAGAATTCACTGCTGTAACATTTAAGACATGGCCATTATGTCCTCTCCCTAATTCATAATACTAAAGTAAAGTATTTATTGTTAGTACAAAGGGGAGAAGAAAAGAATCTTAATCTGCTTCATTGAATTAAGGGAGATGGGTCTGGGAGTCAAATATTATTCTCCATGAGTAAAGATGGCCAGCTTATGAGGTTTGTAAAAACTATTATTCTCCAATGAAAAAGCTAATGAATAAAATACCACATGCTACTACAAAGCCTGAAAATGTGACTGCCCTTAAACTGGTTTTTTGTAAGACAGGAACGTAACATTGTCCTTTCCTCTTGTTTGTGCATGTTCTGGTGTCTGCCAATTGTCCATGAACTATGAACAACAAAATAAATAATATGCCAATAAGCCAGAATTACTTTTATGATTAAATGATAATAAAGAACTCTCTCTATATATTTTCTTCACTATTTATAATGGCTTGGATAATGCCCTGCCAGGCATGACACTGAAAGCTTTCCATTATATGTCCTTAATACTCAACTCTTTCATTATTCAGTATGTCTGAATATTCTAATCTGCTCTTGAAGACAAAAAAGAAGTACAACAATATCACAGCCCAGGACAATTATACCACAGTTTTATTAAATTAACTACGGGTTGTAAGTTTACCTTAACAGCCACAAACATTTCCAAATAAAACCAAGATTACTCCTTGCTTGATTTTTTCCAGATGAAAGGTTTGTGGATTTTATTTTCAAAGGAAATTATTATTTTCATGTTGCTATATACTGACGAAGTGGTGAGAAATGCTTCCTCTTATTGAGATGGCAATGGTGTAGCAGCTGTGATACAAACACCACGCTGGATGAGCAGCAAATCTTGCAGTGTAGAATTGTTCCAGTAAACGTTAAGTGATTTGAAAAGACCTGACAGGCGAGAACAGCAAGCCCTGGAGTCATGTAAAATGCAAGAGAAATACCACTTTATGGATGCTTTATGATGGCTTCAGAAACAGAAACAACAAACTAGCTATTAAAATATAATTTAGTAATAATATTCCTCCCAGTTTGAAAACTATCTATGAGAAAGAAATTCTTTTACATTCAAGAACAATCTAAAGTCTTAAGAGATGCTTTTATTTCTTATAGATGGCTACATTTGGCTGGAATGTATGGAAATAACATTCAATTTTATGCTACATTGGTACCAGTCAGAATAGCTTATAGCTGGGGAGGATCTTTTCCCTCCCTTTCTCCTTGGTGGCGTATTCTTGAGTGTATTTTAATAAATCCCTTGGAAACGAACAAGGAAAATTACTCAACATCCCCCAGAAAGTGTGAAGAGTGAAGAATATGAATATACAGTAATAAACCAATTAATCAATTAGTTCAGTGATGCCTCCTAGTCATACAGTGCCGTTAACCCAGAAGGCTCTGGAAGTGCTGGAGTCACAGAGGAGACATTTCTGGTGTAGCCATTTTGTAGCAGCAATCCTAAATCTCATTCTGAGGCTGAGAAGCGAGGAATAAAGTGTCTAACTGAAATACTGAGGGGATTTAAGGTAGACTAGGTAGAATTTCTATCCTTTTGTGGACTTTGGCCAGGGTACTAAAGTTGTCACTCTGCTCACAAAGAGTGCCTGGGGATTCTTAATGACCAGACATGGTCACGACCTCTGTTTTGCAAGTAATCCAAAAAACGACACGTCCCACATAACAGTGATCCTCAGTGCCAAGCAGAAGCACTGATGGAGGAAGGACTGCCATGAGGAAAGCATTGCTAGCATGCAGCTCTCCACAGCTTAAGGGGGGAAAAAATTCTTGTGCCTCAACCTTTATGCATCACTGCCACAAGGTTCAGTGTTGCAAATTGTCAGTGCCATTGACCCCACTTCTGTGAAGCACTTAAGCGTGTGCTTAACTTGGAATTAATAAAGCAGTCAGGAAATGTCATAGCACTTTGCAAGCCTTCCCTTCCCGACGTTGTACTATTTACCTAACCAGCCACCAATTCACATTGTAGCTTTTGTTTTAAGGGGCTGGAAAAAAATAGGTTCTGTGATTGTGCTGTGTATTGATGGAAAGCAGTTTAATGTAGTTTTTCCATCCAGTCAGGCCTATTCAGTAGAATAACCCACACATCACCGAGTAAGATACAAACAGATACTGTCTACCCACGCTGGTCAAGATTGACATTTTCCAGAAGCTTAACTCAGAGAAGTTCTGGGCACCTGCAAAGCTGTAGGCATCTGCATCTGCTCCTCAACCGCAAAGCGTCCCTCTCCCATTTGTTGCAAACATTCCCAACGTGCGGCTCTTGTAGGAAATGCAGCTGCACCTGGTGCCCAGCAAACAAAGGCTCGAGGAGCCCTTTCTCCGCAGCTACTTGGACATAGAATTTGCTGTGTTCCCCTATGAAAGACTGCTTGGTGACAGCTCTGTGTGTCTCTATTACTTCCAGTCTGGATTTAGGGCGTTTTCCTCCAAGGAAGACTGTACAAGGAGGAGAGCAAACTTCAAAAAGCAAATGAGGCGGTTGTGCGTTTGCTTCATAGCACCTAATTCAAAGATCACCTGACAGCTTTATGGTCTGCTCCAGCTTATATTCTTAGGGGGCTGATCACCTGAAAATTCATAGTAATTGGATCACAGGAGTATATTTTCATTCTTGTCTAGAAGCCTGAACGGTTTCCAAGTTAAAATGAATGGGGCTGTAGCTATAGCAGTGGCAAGAAGAGCATTTAACTAAAGGATTTTCTTCTCTTCTTCCTGTAGCTGAGCCTAATCTGTTGCCTGTCAAGGCTGGGTGATCACTGACAGCCGTGATGGATGAGCTGAGAAAGAAATATTTATAGATATTCATATTGTTTTTATTTCCATCCCTCCATTCACTGTTCTCCTTCCTTCATCCATCCCACATAACATGCCTGTCGTCTTTTATACATTAATTCTGAATTCAAATTCTTCCCTCTTCTTTTTTCCTATAATTTTATGGTCTTTGAAGATAATGACCACATCTGTTCTTTAGTTATCAAATATGTTTCTTATTTTAATGATTTCCTTTGTCTTTTTAAGTATCACCTACAACAGATCTAAAGTTCGGTTGCACTGATATTTTCCTCCTCTCCAGTTTACAACTGTGGCTTTATCCTGGAGACCGTTTTGCTCCTTCTCTCAGGGACTTTCATCTCTTTCTGTCAGCTGCTTTTATACAGTTGCAATTTGGGCAAAGCAAAAAAAAAACACTGTGTCTTTAAGCTTATCTATTTCTGCTACCTTTGTCCTTTTGATTACCTGAGAAGATGAATGGAATAAATGACAGTTCACACTACTTACTGTGACTCTACTGTCTGATTTTGGTTTGGGGGTTTTGTTTGTTTTTTAAGCAACTGAAAAGTTGACTATACTAAGAGACTGTTTCTGTCTTTAATAAAAAATATTGATTACATAAGAAATCTCAGGTAGTTTCATACCACCTCGGGAACTCTTCAGAATAGAGTGGAGCACAGTGTATCCAGATTCTGAAATTTCTCCCTATTTCTTTCATTTGCTGTGGTGATTCAGCCTGCAACCCTGGCTGGTGGTGAAGGGATGCCCCAAGCTCTTGTGCCATGACTTTCCATTCCCAGATCACACTGCTGTTCCCATCTGGGCCGCATGTCTTGGTCTCCTTCCTATGGTAGTGAGAGCACCAAGAAAGTCAACCAAAGGTCAGGTCTCACCTCGGTGAGGAACTGGCAATGGAACAAACACCTGGACCTGAGGACAATGTGAAATACAGGTTTTTCTTCAACCTCAACTGCCCGCCCCTCTGGATTCTGACTGAAGCAAAGCTGTGAAATTCCCCATAATTTAGTATAACTGCTTCTTTCACTCTTCTTACGCATGGCTACTCTCCTGTATGATAACAGAGTAAGTCACAACAGAAAACATGCAACTTCTGCTTATACTCAGCTGGCACCTGCCATGTCAGCCCCACCTGTGAGAAGGTCCCAGGCCAACCTCCGTGCTACAAGGGAACTACTTGCCTAATAATCTTACGAGAGCTGGACACCTACTTCCAGGCATTGAAATCCTAAAGCTGGCCCCTCGGATCTCACTTTTCACATCTGTATAACTGGTCAAATCTAACATTCCTTGCATGGAAAGAAAGGCTGCACAATGACTTTGGGGAGATGCAGATCACACTCTACATTAAGCTGGTGTGGATTTTTTTAGTTTGTAAACTGGAAACAACCACGTTTCCTTGTACGATGCCATCATAGAGATCTTGCATTTCCAGGATGTTATATAAACTCATCATGCTGCCTGGGCTGTTCTGCATGCAGCTGTCATTTCTGAGGAGAAACTAAGAAAATCCCTCAGCTTGTTTCTGAAACTCAAACCCAAGCATGTGCACTGCAGATCCCTGCTCGGAGGACAATTGCTTGTCATCTGTTTTTCAAGGGTTCTTTTAGCAGAGCTTCAGCCAGCCAACACATTGTTCTGCCATGCAGAAGCTGATCTCCAGAAAAAAATATTTGGGCATGTGAAAAGATTAAAATAAAGGCTTATATGTCCCTTCATTACAGTTTCATTTTGTATTCTCTCTAATAGCCCATATCATAATAAATTCATGATGTAGTTCTGTGAATGTCATTGTTATTTAGCATTAGTTAAGCACTGGTTAATAGACCCTCACCATGTTGCTGCACCACACATAATGTACACAGTCATTGAGTGGAAACTTTGAAAATTTCACTGACCTCTGAAAGGCTGGTTTACACTCATATTTCTGTGGTTAGCACTGTTAGTCATACCAGTCAAATCTGACTACTTCCAACCATTTTTAACTAAAATGAGTGACAATGGAATTTAGCTCTTATTTTTTAAGCTAACAAAGGTATTTGTTTTTATCTTTTTTTTTCTTCAGAGATTGGTATTGCCCAAGTACCACCTTGCAACACTTCACCACATCAAATAACAAACCGTTGATCATAAGCCACAGGAATCGTCCTCCTGGGACTGCCAGATCAAATGTCAGTTGTGTAATGCCACAGTTACACCACCTTGCAGGAACTCTACTTGGCCTCTTTCGACTACAGTGATCAGTCATTTCCCCCATCTTTCTTTTCTACATCACTGGCACTGGTAAGATATTTTCCGGCAGTTTGTTCCCTGGTCTCTCCCATCTGCCACTCTCCCCCGGGCAGAAGTGGGAGACGGACACAATCAGGAGTGACTGAGGCTCTCAGACAAGCTTTTAATATTCCAAGGTTTCTGCCTCAGACACTGAAGCCCAGGAACCTCTGTCTCTCTCTACACAGCAGAAAGCCATATTTCTTTTCAAAGAAAGCCAAGATGTTTCATCATCAAGAGGTACAAGCAATAATCGAACTCATGGTTGCAGTCCAGCATATTACTTGCCAGGAAAATAGCTCACTTGGCATTACTTGTAGACAGTACTCAGTACAACATAGTGAAAAATTCCTAAAAAAACACATTTGGCATTCTTTTAGCCTGTTTCTGCTTAGTTCAGGAAATCCCTCATTCTTTTTCTTCATGACTCCATTTAATTTCATCTCTATGGCAGTATTTGGTATATGGAAGTTATTAGCTCACAGAAAAGTAAAAATACAAGAAAAGAGTACATTCATGGCTTCATTGAAATAGCATCTTTGTCTAAAATTAAAGCTTTTCTCTGGTCATGGCTACTCCTATGATGTTCTTAAAATTCAGAGTATGTGTCTTTCTGAAAAATTCCCCAGCCCAGCCAAGGGGTCTGGTTCAACATCACAGCTGCTGGGTGGGACTTTGGGGCTGATGCTCCCTGGGTAGTCACATCTTTATCAATGTAAACCTTTCCAGCTCTCACAGCTATGAAAGGGTCCTTTGGAGATATGCCTAAGGTGTGCCAGGTGTTCCTAATACATACTTTTTGTCTGTATTTGCAGTCCGTGCTTGGACTGTCATACACTGTTCTGCTCCATATCCTACTCTGGCCCACATCTGAGTAGGTTTTTTTGATGTTTTCTTCACCATCCAGCTAGGCATCCAGGTAGGAATCTGTTTTACTGACAGCTAGAGAAGCACAGAGATTTGCTCTTCCCAGGATGGCTTTTACCTTGGGGACAGTGGGGCACATCTCTGCCGGACCTTTATGAGCCTCCCCAAAACATGTCTTTGATGGTCTGTCTTGGTACTGACCACCAGTGGCAGCATGCCATGCAGCAAAAGGACCCATGACAACTGAGACGGCATATAACAAGTTTCCTTGTGAGTTGTTTGCTTGGGTTTTGGAGGTCTTTTTTGCTACCACATAAAACATGTTTCAGAGTTACGCAGCATTTATCTGTCCTTCCTACAGACCTCAGTGGGTCTATACAACCAAGCTGGCAGAAGCTGGCAGGTGACAGCTCAGGCAAAGTGCAAAAGGGAACATGCAGGTGAAAACTACAATGTCCTTTACGAAGTAATGGCCATTTTTTCTGCTTTCCAATATGAGAACTGAATATTCTTTTCCATTCTTATTATCTTGAAAATGAATGACCTATACTGTTCTTATTTTGTACAGTATCATTCTCTTAAATCTGTGTTGTGCCATGCAGATGTGTGCCCACACACATTTGTACACAAGTCTATTACTAAATTTTCTCTTCAGGTCCACACCATCTTAAACAGTATTAGAGTTATTGCTGACCTTTCCTATTCAGCAAGGCTTTATTTTGTACAGGAGGGAAATATGAGTCTTCTGCTCAGTACTTCTTTTGTTTTTCCTCTGTGCTTTCTGCTAGACTAGCATAAAAATAGTCCAATTTTCAATTTTCAAAATCTTTCCCTGCGAACGTTTCAAGTAAAAGATACTTGAACTGTGTTCCCCCAGTGCTACTCACAAAAGGCCCATTGTTGTAGACATCAGTACCCTACCGTGTGTCCTATCATTCCCTAAAAAAATTTCCCCAGTCTAATCTCATCTAACTGCCATAGAAAAGATATTTCTCCCTGTGACAGAAAAGTGGATTCTTTAGGTTACTGGAGCCCAGGAAGAAGTTCAATCCTTCCAAGCCCACAGCCTAAAGAAACATTATTCCTATCTGCACTGAGAAATTATTAAAAAACAAATATATAATTAAACTTTAATTAATAAAATAATGAATAAGGCTATCAATTTTTAATTATATGAATACTAAGCAACACAATTAAAAGTTAATATAGTCATAATGTGTTATTAATGAACAATTAATTACTATAATTAGGAGGAGAAGCTGATGAGCTGAGGAAGTGGTTTAGTGCAGATTATTAAGGCAGAGTTTTTGTCTTCCACGTATTATGTCCAGTGGTTTTAAAACTGAATATTGACCAAACTCCGTTTTCAAAGTTACACAGATATAAATCCACAGGAGGCAACTGATTATGTACTTTCTTGTAGCTAATGTGGTACATTTTTTGAGTACTGTCTGGTAGTGGAGATGACAGTGTTAATGAACTTTATCAGAAGATGAGATTTATAGTAGCCCTTATGTTATTCTCCCAGTATGACTGTGAAGGGAGACAAAAGTCAAAAGCCTAGAAAAATTTTATTTTGACTTCTCATGATTTATTTTTTCAGCCTTTCAGTTTACATTTTAATTTATTACAAATAGTTTTTACTAGCTCATTCTATGAATATACAAATAAAGAACTTGAGATTCAGGAGCTGGCAGGTTTCTCACATTCACCAGTGGAAATGTAAGGCCAGAAAGAAAGTCTGTGATAATCCAGTCCAGTCTTTCACATGACACAAACCATGGCATCCCGTCATCTGATCCATGCACCGAGCCCAGGAGCTCCTCTATGAACAAATGCCTCATTTTAAAAAAAGGCATTCAGTTTTGATTTGCAGATCTCTCTTACAGAGGACTTCGTGACGACCCTCAAAAAATTGTTCCAGTGATTATCAAAGCTCCCCTCCCACACTTCAAAAAGCATAGTTTCTTTTCTTATTGAATTGCAGGGCTATAAATCCACTGAGACCCCAGTACAAGAGAGAATTGGACTGTGTTCATTCAAATGGTGTCAGCCTCCTCCTCAGCTCGTTCTCTCTACATCAGCCTTCGCAAATCCATCCACAATGTTATCATCATTTCTGCAGCGGGTTTTCCTCTCATCTGCCTCATTTTCCACTCATTCCACTCTCCATGTCTCTTCTCTGCTCAGCCTTGTCATTAAATTTCAACCAACCTTTAGACATCCCCAGGGCTACTCTCAAAAGGATTGCTACGTTAATTTTCTGTCATGGCTGGTAAGAAATAAGAAGCTCATCTCAAAAAGCTACATTTTCATCACTTTATGCAGCTTACCAAGTAAAAAAAAAAAAGCTTTTTAGAAGTCATTTAAGAGCAAAGATGTTTCTTCTTCTGCATAGTCTACCTGTTTCATTCTACTAAACCTGGTAAACAGCTGCTAAAAGTTTTTAGCACTTTTTGAAACATACCATTCACCTCTTCAGACCTATTTTTTATTATGCCTGCCTAACTGCCTGTGTTAACATTACAGTGTAATCTAATAGGTTATGGACACTTTATTTATTTCATATTCAGGACCATTTAGTGGTCTTGAAGCTTATGGGCCATTCTGCATCACTAAGTGTGTAAATAACACAACTATTTCCTTCACCCATGGCTACCCAGGGAATTGAATTCAAATCACAAGCTGAGTGTTCAAGTACAAGAGGTATGAGAGTGGCTTAAGTATTCAGATCCACCACGGTTTTGGGTCCCTGAATTTCACAGAATAAAAGCCTCCTCTCAGGCAATTTGAAGAAACTAAATATTTCGATCCTTCCATTGAAACCTTCTCCAGAGCATGTTGCCCTTATATTTCTTATGAAGTTACCCTTTAAATCATTACAAATTCTGGTTTTATAATTACTAAAATAACAGCCTTGTGTTATTGCTTTCATCTGTCCACTGTGGACATAAACATGGTATAATCATAGCCACATTTATTTTTGTTTCTCCAACACTTCATTTTTATTCATGATCTGTCCCATGTAAAGGGAGAAATTTGTTCTCGGTGTGAAAGCATATGGCCCTTGGAAGAGAAAGAAAACACTGCAATGTGGGTCCAATTCAGCCAGAAAAATTATTCCATTATGATCATGACTTTATAAAAAAATCCAGCACTTCAACGTCTTAAGCAATGGTAGTACAACATCATATAAAACTTGTGGGATGCTTCAATTTAGTTCCAATTTAAAACCTGTATTAATAGCGTATTTAGCCCTTTAAAAGCACAACAGTTTCCACAAACCTCCAAATCCTAGGTAATTAGTGTTTTCAATCTTGACAGTGTTCTTATTCTAATGGCAATTTTGGCAAATAGCAGGTAATTATAGCTCACTGAGGAACTACATTCTCACCTGAGACCTGCCATCACCAGCCTAATTGCTTCCCAGCGAAACAATAGCATTTTTGTTCAACTATCATCTTTTGTTATTCTGCAAGTGGGACTGAATACTGCAAAATTTAACTTCTGCTCTATCCTACAAAACAGCTTTTCATGGCTTGTTTATAAAATACTAGCATGTGCATTTTTCTCTTGTGCTTACCCGGAGAATAAGCATTTATCACAAGACTACAAGACTGGGTTTCCTTAAGTTGAAACCCTGTGAAAGTTTAAAAATGCAGCCCACAAAGGTTGCTGGAAGCCTTACAGAGTACATGAAAGGACTAATGAAAGAGCTACAAGACCTATTCTTGCATCACTTACCATCCAAGAGCCTTTATATCCACAACTGCTTCCACCAGATCTTCTGTGCTTGCAGGCAGCCACGTGTGGGTTTTTATAGAATCAGGACTCTATTACTCAGTTGTAAGTTTTCATACATTATTGGTATTTAGCAATCCCAGGTAAGATTGGTAACTCCAGGGAAGCAACATAAAGCAAGTCTGAGATTTCCCATTCTGCACAGACAAAATGGGGTAGACGGGAGAACAGCAGTAGCCCTGTGAGAGACCGCTGGTACCCACCCCAGCGTGGAGACCCCATCTTCTGAGTCCTCAGTCTGGTTGGCATTTATCATGAATTCCAAACATACAACATGTCATTTACCTGTCATTGTTCAGTGACTCCACAATGGCCATCACAGTGATACAAATACTATATGGAAGAAATAAACTTGGTACTCACACTTCTTGGCACTGAATGGTACACAAGCACCCTGTAACATTTCTGTGAAATCAGTGCATTTTCTTTAGTTTGCCTCCTTTCTTCTTTTTGTCTGTTTCCAAAAGCACCTATTTAGGAGGATTTATACTAGTGTTTTTAATTCTGGGAAGACTTTTAAAATACCTTTGGCCCAATAGGCAAGTATTTTTGGTTTCAAGGCTGATCAGCTTCCATTACTTCAGGCAGGAGAGGAAGAAACTCTTCTCTAAGAGCATAATGTCCTGCACTGTGCCTGTACACGCTGTTATGGAGACAATGTTTTGGTCTGGAGGGAGTCTTGAAATCATGAATTCTTATGAGTTAGCTATCTAGCAAGGGAATTTCTTAATCTGGCTGAGCAGTACTTTTCCCAAAGCTCTTGCTTGTCCTACAGTAGCCAAGCATGAGATCAAAAAAGCATAAATTACTGTGTTCGGGTCTGCAGTTTGCAGAAGGGACCGTAAGGTCTCCAGGACAGGTGCAGATGGAAGAAGGTTTTTCCAGCAGCTGTTACAATGTGAATTTTTGGTGGCACAGAGCAGGCTAGCTGGGTTTTGTCTGCCTGCTGTTTTAGCTACTTTCCTCCTTTACTTTGTGTTATCAGCTAACACAAGCAAGCTCTACATAAATGAACCTAACACTAGGAGTTGTTATGACTCTCTGTAGAGCTCAGAGAAAAGCCAAAAAGGTTCATTTACACTAATTGTTAAATTGCTTATTTCATCCTTTCTGAAGGGCATAAAGATTATAATTTTCTCTTAAATTTAATTCTTTACAGAAATAGCCAGCTTCTTCTATTGTCTAAGTTGATACATACTTAGCATATACTAATTGACAGACAATCTGTATTAGAGACAGCTTTGCAGGACGGATTCAGGGCAGTCCAAATTCCAGGATAACAACCCCCCATTGACTGTGTCTGCCCAGTGCCAAGGGAACACCAGGGCACTCCTTCCTCGCTGGCACTCCCCTCTTCAGCCTCCACCAAGGAGAAAGACCTTCATTTCCCGGGGGAGCTGGTTCGAGATGGGGTCTCAGAGCCCTCGGAGGAAGATTTGCCCATCTCAAGAGGAGAGCAGGTTCGAAGGCGAAATTTCTGCCCATGGGAAGGATAAGAGGTGGATCCCAGGAGCTGTCTGAGGGGACTCACTCTGTCTAAGCAGAGGAGCAATGGCACAAACAGCACATTCCTGGAGCTGGCTGGGGTCCAGAGCTCCTCTGGTTCCCACCACATAGGCCTCTGGAGTAGATATGCTCAGACGATGAGGTTGACCATCCTGTATGCCAGGATCAGAACAAGTGAGAAGATCAGGCTGCCCAACGATCACCTTGTATCAATCCAGTGTGTTTCTGCGGCAAGAAGAGACCCCAGGGAAGCCGAGGGCCCCGGCAGGCAGTGCGGCAGAGGTCCCTGTGCCAGGGGATGTGCCAACACTTCGGGATACAGGGGACCTGGGACAGCTTCACCAAACCAAGTGAGGAGAGCGCCTGCATGGGGAACAAGCAAACAGCATGAAGACAGGAGGGATGACGGCTCCATCAGGTGACAAAGTGGAAGATGCTTTCGGAAGGGGAACAGAAGCAGCAGGATATCTGCCATGGCTCTTCCTCTCCAGGGTACTTTCTTTTCCCAGGATCTCTTGGGGATCCCCAAGGAAACTTTCTGAGCCCACCACAGAGCAGGAGAACACCCCCACCTAAACCTGGAGCAGCATTATTTAACTGATTTAATTCACCGGAAAGAATCATCTTTTATTACACCACTATCTGAAGATTCAATTATTTGCCAACAATCCCATTTGCAATGGTGAGGAGTGAAAAAGAAATAAGTTTGAAATGTATTCTGCATTGTAAATCCTCTAGTGCTGCTCTTCTCTAGCATCACTGGCCTGATAGATTCTTTTTTTAACTGATATTGCTCTTGATTTCCACAGGAATGAAAACTGGCCCCTGCGTTTTATGGAGTTGTTCATAACTTATACCTTGCTCAGCTCATTTGGATGAAATGGCCTAGGACTCCAGCTCTGTAATGGCATCATACTCTCTGGATTTAATTTAACTTCAAAAAGTAAATAGCCTGTTTTGTTCTGACGTCAAGATAGTTCTGAAGCTAGAGTGGTTGATATCTGAGGGATTTGGCCAGCAAAGCCCAGTTGCTGTCAACGTGCCCATTATTAAAGCCAAGTTTTTAAACTGCTTTCCAGAAATATATGACAAACTACCCTCCTTCACATATACATAATTCTTAACATTCACATTGCTGGTACAAAGCCAGAGCTGCTGTGCTAGATACACTCATTAGGACCCCAACTGGCTCTGTTAAAATCCATGGGAGCTGTTTTGTTCTGCCTGTTGGAGCAATAGAAAGCTGGGATGCAGTGGCTGTGCTACGCTGTGCAGTGCACATATCTTACCTGGACATATGTCCCAAACATTGCTCTGGGGACCCATCCAAAACAAGAGTACGTGACTGGCAAGTTTTCCCTGAAGCTCCAGCGAGCTGTCTTGTGTTCTTCTGTTAGAGCCGTTCTATACTGAGAATAAAAATCTACCCTTCCAACCAGCTAGCAAAGTTAATTCCTTAATTGAAGCCATAAGGGAGGACAGTTTGGTGTTGAACCACCCTGGTCCTGTGTTGATGACAGCGCTGCATTGCGCATCTCTCACAGAAAGGGTTCATGGCTGTTCAAGTCTCACACCCACAGCACGGTTTCCTGCTGCCTAGTCTCCTCCTTCCATGGAGATGTTTCTCTCCAACACAGTTTCCTTCAGATCTGCCTCCTTCCAGTGAGGCAGACTGGCAAGGACATGCTCTCTTTGGTAGAGCTGATTCTAAACCACTGTTTTCAGTGAAAACTCTAATAAAACAGGAATTTGGGGGGCCATGAACATGATGCAGAACATTCCTATTTATTGATTAGATTGGATTAGATTGATTCTGATTTTGATTCAATAGGAAATTGTCTGCAAGTCTTTTTTTTAAGTAAAAAAAAATGAGGTTTGCTTAAAAATACTGTGATGAAAAGGATGAAACTGACTGAATGTATTCTCTTTTCTTCCACCAATGGTTGACAATCCAATTTTACTGCAAAGCTTTATTTCTGGTGGTATTTCCTGATTTCCTCTCCCCTTTTTCTTATGCAACCATAAGCAGGAGAAAGTGAGCTTTCTTCTTACTCCTTAGCCACATCTATCTAAGCTCTCCTTTGCATAGAAGAGTCTGATGCTCCACAGACAGATGGATACAGCTCAGAGCTCAGCGAGGTTGCCCAAACATCTTATGCCCCTAAATGCCCCAAGAGTATCTGGGACATGCGAAGTGCCGGCAGATGGGATGCAGACCTATGGAGTCCTGGCCTCTGCTGGACTGGCAGCTGGAGGGGGTGAAGAATACCTGAAGGCACTTCAGCAGGAGCAGATGCCTTTGCTTCAGCAGCTGAAGGGAGCCCCAGCGTCCTGCGACCAGCCTCTGCGTTGCGCTCTTTGCCTCGCCTTTCGCCGTCAGTGCAGCAGAGCACTTAAAATAATCTTGGCCTTTATATAATTTCACAAACTTGAATTTGCTCCTGGCCAATGGTTCAGTGCATGGTAAAGAGTAATTCTAATGTTTTGAATACCTTGATATATCTCTGCTACAAAGAGGAAGCAGAAAATGACATGCCAGCTACTTTACTGGGTCATTGCAAAATCCGTATCTCCCCCACACAGCAATCGTTAATGCAATGAAAGCCATAAGGTAGCATTCAGTTCAAGATCTTTAGCATGATATCATATGCTGTGAGATTTATTTTGTCGGGGAGGAGGAGACTTGCAAAACCGAATCAGCTGAAAACGCGAGCAGGGCAGGGAGAGGGAAACTGAGCTGAGTATCAACAAAACCGTTCCTTTCAAGCACCTTTACCTCCTGGAGCATAAAGGTAGATGAGAGAAAGGAGATGCATGAATTGTCCCAAAGAGCCCATTTAAGTGCTTTTTGTCTTGATCATCAGAGGAATGAGGAAGCAGTGGGACTTGGATCAGGACCAAGAGTGTATTTTAAGTGCTTTTTTCCCCTCAGGAATCATTCTGGAAAAGGCAGATGAGAGAGAGGAGGAAAACTAGACTGAGCCTCAACAGGGCATTTGTAAGTGCTCCTTTTCCTTTTCTTTTTAAATTTCTTATTTAACTTGTTACACATGGAGGGAGAAGAGACTTTGAGGCCATGGAAGTCTCATAAAACTGCTCATGGAGAGCTCTCTGACATTTCTGTCTTTTTGCTTGTCATTGTACGAGATACAAAGAATTGGTGTGAGACGGAAAGAAAAAGCCCACAGACTTACGAAGATATTTGTATGCATAGTCCCTGAGTAGATTCCAGGCCAAATTCTGATATCATTACCAAAATGAATTGTGTTATTCCACACCAGTGGCTCGCAGGAGTTTAAATAGGGAGGGGCTGTGTCCCTAAGAATAACAAAATCAAGACACCTGGCAAGCACACAGTATTTTTATGTGTCTGCAGACCCTCTCTGCATTGGTCTGCTTGGCAAAGTGGTAGAAATGCCACTTATTGAAAGGCAGCTTGAGAGGAAAGACATTGGAGCACTTAGCTTTGAAGACTCTAGACAATATTTAGCCTTCTTTTACTGTTGCCTGAATGGAAGCTTGAGTAGGCAATAATAGTTTTTAAAAGCCCTAGGAAAAAATTTAATTTCCTTTTAAATGAGATGTTTTATCCTCGGGGAGGTACATCACAAATCTCCCATTCCTCTGATAAAATCAAACTTTCATTTGTGATTTTTCTGCAGAGCTCCCCAAGCTACAGCACAGAACAGGAGCCAGACAGAAGACAAAAAAATCTTCATGCACTTTTTATTCTGAAGTATACTTTCAAACAAAGAGGTCATATTCTTTGGTACCAATGGTGATGTAAATTTCATAGTAATCACCACCCACAAATTATTCCTTAAATCAAAAATGTGCTCTGTGAAGGATATTGGTAAGGTAGGTCTGTAGGGAGAGAGACTTGGTTTCTCTTTTACCAAACACAGAAGGAAAAAAAGACAAGTGCAAAACATGCTGTCCTGCCTTCAGATCCCAAAGGTTTGTCTTCAGTTTCAACAAGCACCCTTTTCCCAACAATAGCAATTAGGCTAATGAAAGTGTGACCTTTCCTTAAGTAACTTCTCTTATTTATAGCCTTGGACTATCATGGCTAAAACACATTATCACGACATGAACCCTTATAGATACACCACTGAAATGATGTGATCATGTTTGATTTTGCAACCACTAAGCAGGTACTTGGAGGAGAATCCTTCTCTCCACTTCACCCTGCTTAGTCATGTCTCAAAGCTAGTTAGTCTAAGTAGATTTGAAATTTCTTCCTACTGACATTTGTTTTAAAGAGTCTGTCATAGTTTAACCCCAGCCAGCAACTAAGCACCACACAGCTGCTTGCTCACTCCCTGCCGCAGTGGGAGAGGGACAGAATCGGAAGGGTAAAAGTAAGAAAACTTATGAGTTGAGATAAGAACAGATTAATAATTGAAATAAAATAAAATATTAATAATAATAATAATAATTGTAATGAAAAGGAAAATAACAAAAAGAAAGATAAATAAACCCCAAGAAAAACAAGCGATGCAAACAAAAAACAATTGCTCACCATCAACTGATGCCCAGCCAGTCCCCGAGCAGTGGCCCACCACCCCCTGGCCAACACCCCCCAGTTTTATTGTTCAGCATGACGTCCGATGGTCTGGAATATCCCTTCAGTCAGTTGGGTCAGCTGTCCCAGCCATGTCTCCTCCCAACTCCTTGTGCCCCCCCAGCCGACTCCCTGGCAGGGCAGTGTTAGAAGCTGAAAAGTCCCTGACGTAGTGCAAGCACTGCTCAGCAACAACTAAAACATCAGTGTGTTATCAACATTATTCTCGTCCTAAATCCAAAACACAGCACTATACCAGCTCCTAGGAAGAAAATTAACTCTACCCCAGCCAAACCAGGACAGGGTCTTTTTTTGTTATTTGAGTATCTGATGTTTTCCATACTCATAAAATTTACTTTCTTTTCCAGTGTAGGCAAAACAGTTTTAATTGTTTCCTAAATCTTTTGTTTTTTCAAGGAGTAATCTTTAAAAAGTGAGTACAAGAAACATTGAAAGGCAGGAGTGAAGTCCATGCTTGTATAAGGTAAGCAAGTGGAGGGTAAGGAGTACACAACCTGTCCAAAGTATTCCAAGCTTATTAAAGATAACTAAAATTTAAAATAAATAACCACGTAATTTGAGGGAGGGGGAGGGTCTTCAAAAATCTGTGACTCATAACTATAATTAGGCTTTGGGGAAAGTTTCTTGAATGTGTTTGAGTTGTCCTTTCATTGACAAGAACTGGAAATCAAAGTGGGGACCTACCCACAGGTCTCAAAGTAGCATAGATGGTGCTATAAATGGCATCCTTACACACCTGCCCATGAAGCACTGCTGAAGTTCCTCAAAGGAGATTTGCAGTCTGGAAAATATTCATAGCAGCATTTTCTAACAAAAGAATTCTACTTGGTTAAGTTGAAACACCCCCTGAAGTTGTATTAACTTCAGCAGAGGTTTATTTGAAGGCAGGAAGAGGGAGGAAGTTCATTTTTCAATATCTTCAGAAGGAAATAGTCCTGGTTTTCATCGTAGGGATAAAACTTATGAATGATACTGTATCCCCACACTTTTCCTCTATAACTGAAAAGGAGTGAAAAAGAATTTGAATGTTTAGATTTTGTCAAAATGAAACATTTCAATTGAGAGCAAATGATTTATTTTGTTTACACTGAAAATGTTGACATTTTCAAGTTCTGTTTGTAATCCACATGAAGACAAATGTCAAAATTGCCCAATGTCCTGTGAAATGGAACTTCTGCCCTCTTTCTTGTTTGCTTGGAGAAATGAGATATTAAGTGTGAGAGGATGAATTAGTTTTCATGTCTGTTCAGTCCTAGATATCTACATTCAAGAAAAGTTTCAGTTACTTCCAGTCATGATGACAACTTATGATTAGTTCCAGCTGCAGTGTTGACATCTGTCTACTGCAAACTGAAGAGACTCATTTCACCCATTAGCAGCAATTCGATTGGGTTTGAGTTCAGCATGGCAACTTATAAACTAAAACTAGTATTTCAAAACCAGTTACAAAAGCTCGTACACTCTATTCTCCTTAACATGCCAATACAATGAAGGACTGTCCTTGATGTTTTGAAAAGAAGCTTGGCCTTCTGCTCTTTCCTGAAATGAGGCAATTTCAAATAGTTTCTTTCCTTTATTTCTTTTCAGATGGAAAATGTCTGCTCTGAATTCTCATTAGCTTTCAAGATTTTTACCCTACTATTGAGCTATTACAGAATTCGAAATTAGAGAGGAATGCAAACTACTTACCTTGGATTCACTTTGATATTTCTCTGCTTTTGCACCTTTTAAAAATAACTTGGGACTTAGGATATTTTTGGCAAGGCTTCTGAGGACCTGTCTGCCAGAAGAGAAAACAAAATTACAGATCTGGTGAGAAGCAGCTGGATTATAAAAGGTACCTGGCATGGAATAGATGTGAAAATGAAGAGCAGGAGAATGGATCTCTGGTTACAGTCTTTCAGGAAAGTATTGCATTGAACATGAGGATTACCAGAAAAAGGGTTCTCCATTACTTATATGGGCAGTAAATGTCAAGGGTTTCAGGAAATCAGGCATGAGTTTAGCCTCTGGATGTGCACGTATGATTTCATACTATTGCACAATGAAGTTTCTGCCCTCTCCTGGTTGGAGAAAATTATTTACTCTTTCTTCCATGCCTCTTGATGCTTGTGGCAGCTCCAAGGCTGGGTTTACACCATGATCACGCTCCCCTATCCCTCACAACACCTTCATGTTGGCCAGCCCCTGGATCGGGACAGGAGTGAGTCTATTACCCAAAGGAACTCAGGAGCAGGGAAGGGAACTCAAGTGTCACCAATAGAGTGGGTGGACACAGGTGGACCAAGCCCCATAATGTTGGAAACTTGAACTCATGCTCACACATGACCTATGGGAACACTACAGACAGAGACCATTATAGATAGAACCTCTATTTTCTTTCTTTTCATGTGGACTCCTCTTTGGAAAAGTGCTGAGATAATATCCTAATGAGCAACTTCCTTTCATAGAAATAAGCACAGCATGACAAATGATTTAAGGAAAGTTCATCAACATACAAAAAAGTGGTAATGCAGTGTTCAGTTTGAAGAACTGTTTCTGCATATCCCTACTGAAATTTATCACTCTCTTGGATTTTCTCTAGAAGAAATCATTTATTTTTCAGTAAGTTTTATGGTATACTTGGCTAAAAATCTGTAAAAAGGTTCAAGAATGCTTTCTGTTCCTTATTTTCTAGCCAATGCCATGCTTTGGCTCTATGTCAACATGCCATACCGTTCTCGTGATAACCTGCATTTTCCCAGCATGCTCAGTTTGTATATACACAGTTGTGCCACACCTATGCAACTACTGCCATACATTGCTGACATATGTTTGGTTCCCAGAAGCGGCTTTCATGTGGACGTTGTCGTCATCAGAGGCTTTGCTGTGGATTTCAAACCTGTTGCTTTTTATATCCACACAACATCCAATAGGTCTCTGATCTTGAGTGAGGGTCTAGAACTCCTGGAGAGCCGGGACCCAAGCTGTAATACTCAAGCCTTGAATGAAGAGATTTTGATGGGTGAACACAAGGCATTTTAAGTCACCCTTTTGAATCTGAGCTGTCCTTACAGACTTTGCTTTGTGTTGCAAAGTAACCTGAAGGTAGGTACTAAAAATTTGCTTCTTGCACTCTGCTTGAGAAAGATGGGCTGATCTTAAATATAGTGGTCATGAATCAGATCTAGCCTCACTCTGTCTGTGGCTATTGTGACAGATGAGTACTGCAAGGAAACAAAACCTCCTTCACCACAAAGATGTCTATGATAAATGTAATTCTAATGTTCTATTTTTGACAGTTAAGATCTTAATTCTTGTCTTTTATGGACTGGTTTTATATTAGTGTGGTTCCATTTACATCAATGGACTTAGTCACTCGTTTCCTGATGTACATGGGCACCATATACACTTCAAAGAAATGAGGCACAGAGTAGCAGGAATAACTGAAAAGGTCCTGAGGCATTGGGATACCAGTGACACCAAGGTCAAACTTTCCCTTTGCAAGCTGAATGTGGGTATTTTACAGTGAGTCAGAGCTGAGGCATGAAAGAGCAGCACTGAGGGGAGGGGAGAGGCTGAAACATAAAGGGCAGAAGCTTGTAGTTTTTCCAAGGCCATGAACAAAACTGCTTTGCCTTACAGGAGAATCAGGAGAGCAGAGCATTTCCCTGGACTGCTCAGTGCACACCTGTGACATAAAGGAAAAACCAATCCTCAGTACTGGGCTGACCCTCTGGGAGCGTATGACCCACCTCTGAGGCTTATTTTCTCCATGAACAAGAGACAGTTCTGGGAAATTACTTAAGCACAAAGGGATTTTTGCTTTTCTCTCTTTCCCCCGATTTTGCCTAACAAACACCAGAAACTCTGAAAATACAATGCTATTGTACTGGCTAAAGGCTCCCTGGGGATACAGGTGAGGAAAAGCCAGTACCTGCCTCCTGCAAACCCAACTCCACTGTAACACAGTCAATGCCAGAAAGACAGAGTCTGAAAGCCAGGCATTATCTTTTACTTCTGACTTTAGTCATTTTAAGCCACTGTCCGCCCTTCAGAGCAGGGCTCCTTTTTGGTTTTTTTTAAAAGCAAATCATAGAAATCCATGAATTGGATGTGAGATGGAGCGAAAATAGTTATGCCGAAACCAACGAGTTGTTCTTGCTTGATGGGTGTCACCAGAGCATCATGCGCTGTGCTAATTTCTCAGCTTGCGAATAGACATATTTGGACTGACAGTTGAAAGTGGGCTGCAGATTCCACTTAAAACATGTTTTTCATGCTGAGTAATGAGGGCAAAACACAAACCAATTCTGGCAGTTAAACTACGCACTTAAACCTTTCATAGTGTTGTCAAACACTATAATCCTTCAAAAATCTGAGTTTGAATAGCCTCAATATTTTATTTAATGAATTTTAAATCCTATAATTACCATAATTAAGACACTCCTTTTGGATCATGTTAGTGTGCTGCCCAAAGAGAGAGAAAGCTGTAGGCGATTTTCACTAAAGATTTTCCTGAATGCAAATGATACGTACAGCTCATTTTGAATTCTTCATGATGTCATTTGGGGGAGCATTTTTTCAGAATGCATCAGGCAACTTTGATGTAGAAAGTCTATAACACCATCTGAGGAAAGACTTAGATGGAAACAGCCTCATTATCTCCATACCTGACTCTTCCTGCGCTGGCAGCGCACCTAATATAGATGTTTCTGCCCCTCTTTTGGTAAAACAGGATAACTGGAAAGAAGTAAAAGATTTTGGGGTGTTGTGAGACATACCTTGAGGACTGAAAACAAATGTTAGAGTGAGATATGCATTTGCCACTGAGGCATGAATGCAGCCTACTGGATTCATACTGGTAATTACTGATCTAAAAAGCTTCTAAATCCATTTCAAGGTCAGGAAAGAAACCTGCTGGAGGAGAAAGGAGAAGCTGCTTTAGGATGCTTTTGCACTTGCTGCCCTAGTCCCCATCATCCACTGTTCTGGTGCAGCACTGGAGCTACACAGGTTCCCACTGGAGGAGAAGTGCCCAATGCCATGGTGGCAGCATGGGGACAGGAGCTCACTGGGCAACTCAGAGCAGCCCTGAGGTCTCCAGGGGTCCCTCTCATGGCCTGCTCCATGGTCCTGGGCTGGAAACAGCAGCCCATTCCTCCTCTGTAGGAGTGTACTGGTACCCTCTGGCCAGAAGAGCCCGACTGAAAGCAGAGGCTCTGAACGTGGGATCAGTTCAAAGCCAAAATGACTGGTCAAGTCACCGCCACGTACGGACACTGCCAGACACCCAACGTTCAGGGCTGTGAATTCCAACAACCAGCCTCATTGTTTTTCAGGGTGGGTGCTTGAAAGCAACCCTTCACACGCACACATCTTGGCCATGAACTACCCTGAAAGAAGGATAATGTGTTGAAAATGCAGGAAAGAAAGATTGCGTTCTGCTGTATGGGGGAGTTTAAGCAAAAGGGATGCTGCAAGGCAGACCAAGGTGGCCTGTGCAATATGATCTTCATAGGAACAGGTATAGCCATATCAACGGGTAGAAAATCAGGGTTACTTGTGCCTCTGCGGCTATGAGCACTTTGCATTTAGCAATTTAAAAGGTTTCACAGCAAACAAATCAATATCTCTGGGAGACAATTCTGTTTCACACCCAGATCTGCAATTCCCAGCACTATCAAAGGCATCTCTGAGGACAGCATACACAGCATGATGCTCATTTGTCCTAATAGCTGTATAGCTGTAACTAGCTACCCCCCATGTAAATTAACACCAATGAAAGTGTAATGAAGTTATTGGCAGATTTAATTTAAATGGCTACAAGGTATGAAACAAGAATTTGATATAGGAAAAGAATATTTTTCTTTAGAAGACCCTAGGGAAATAAAGGATGTTTATATTTTATGAAGAAGCTTATGGTCAAAATTAGTAGTTGAAGGCAGCAGATAAAAGGTTCTTTAGCAACAGGTGCCATTGAAAGCTTTAACTTGTATTCCTTCAGCATCTTGAAGAGCTACAGGTGAGATGAGTTGTGATTTCAGCCCATTCTGCAGCTGGTTGTTTTGTAATTAAACATAGCATTCTTTAATACTTTTTCCTGGGGTGAAGATTTTCAGTGAAACCTAGATGAGTAAGGTGCCAAACCTTATGGAACTCTTCAGAACTTAGGTACCCATCTAAGACCTAAAGTATAGTTAAAACTTTGTGTCCTAAATATTTATTCTAAGCCCCTAACTGTTGAACTATGTATTTTTATTTTGATTTTAGAATGGTAAACAATATAGAAATAAAAAAAAATTAAGAAATGGGTACTTAAATCCTTTTGAGAAATATCCTTGGGACAACATTTTTTCAAAGGCATTCAGGAAAATTAAGATATGGATACCCAGCAAGTAGGACAGAGAAGGTTGTTAAGGCAAGGTAGGTGTCTCAGTTCTGTGGAGAAGTTTGTTAAGGTCCTTTCAAAATTCACAGATTTTGGTCATCTTGAGCAATCAACCTTGGGCAGTCTGGCCCTTAGACTGAGACATGCAGATCTACATTCTTGAGTTGAGCTTTAAATCGAATTGAAGATTTTTAATCTTCATGTCAATTAATTTAAAACTCAGGATGCAGAAGAGGTGAATTTTCAGTTACCAGTTCCATTTCTTTCAAATGTGAAACCAAATTCAATCAATGAAAAAGACAATCAAGATTATCATCTGATGAAAACTGGCACAGTCTTACTGATTTAAGTGAAGTTAAGCTGATTCTCAACCAAATGAGCCTCTGACCTGAAAAGGATGAAAGGTGTTTTCATTTATCGCAAAGTAGGATTTTAAAAACATTGAACCATTTCATTCACCCTTGATTTTGTCCAGAAAATTTATCTTCTGTCTGTGATTAAAATCCTATACTTCAGGACATGTTTCCTACAATATATCCTACTTCTCAGGTGCTGGAGGTATGCCCTGGAGAGTATTTTTCCTTACTTAGTGTGTGTCAGACCACATTTGACACAGTCCATTACACTGACACAAGATTTATCCTTCTGATAAAAAAGCAAAATCTTCAGCTGGGCAAATAGACCTCAGACTAAAGTTCGATAGCTGTTCAGAGTGAAAAATATCTGGTTTTTAAAACACTGCTAGTATTCACAAGCCCAGAGGTTGCGTTTGTGGTGCCCGCGCTAGCATTAAGATATCATTTAAAAGACCAAAGAAAGGCAAATGATTATATTAGCTCTATCTCCAGGCCAGTTACAGAGGCACTGATTACTTGCCATATCTTCTACAGACAACAGGAACTTCACCCTGCAAATCAGACACTCTAATTTGAGGAGTCTGTCTCCTTGGTTAAGAGATTACACTGTTGAAAGGAAGCTGCTGTTAGAAAAAAAAATTCATCTTAAAGAAATGTAGCACAAAAGAATTTGGACACATAGCCTTATGTTCCCAACTATAAAAGAAATAATGTCAATATGGATAACATTATCAACAGCAACTAATAGAGGAGATTAGAAATTCGAGGTTAAAAATAAACACTGAAATAGGACTCGTCACAAATATTCCCAGAGTGTTTTAAATTTCACTGAAAATGGAAATTAGTATCTTTCTAAATTTAAAAACTAATCTGTCATATCCAAGTAAAAGTACCATTGCACTAGCACTCACAGCAGAGGTCAAAGCCAATAAAAGGACACCTTTTGGACCACATAATACATACCACTTGATTCCAAACAATTGTTTGCATTTGGTTACCCAATTTGGAATTAGTTACCCAATTATTTTCATTTCGTTAAAGAACTGAGCATTTTAGGACAGATCTCAACTTGAATACTCAGAGCTGTGGACTCCATCCTTTTGCCGTGGTCATTGCTTTCAGTGATCACCTTACTTCATGGTTTATTTTTCTTTACTGTTAAAAATATTCCTTAGTTCATTAGATTTGTCTGCTTCTGATCTTGCTACCAAATAAGAAAATCACTTAGCAAGCAACAATATCGTGTAGTTTCTTAGAAATGGCAGTCAGATCACTTCTAAATTTTATTTTTTACAATATTTTCTAAGCCTTTCATTGTAACACAATCTTTTCAGCCCTAGAATCATTTTTATGGTCCTTTTTTTAAAAAAAAAAAAAGAAAGAAAACTTGCCCAAATTTTTCAATGTCTTCTTTAAAGTGAAGATCCTGGAGCAAGATGTGGTATTCCACCAGAACTAGTCTCATCAAAATCACACAGGGAAGCCATCTCCCAACCCCTGCTCACCATCTTTGGATGTTATCTCTTGATTCAGACTAACTTTGCCCTCTAATTTCAATAGTCGTGCCTTTGTAGGACACAGTCTCCTGTCCTGTATCTTGCATTCCAACTCCTAGTTTTGCTTTTGACTCTATTTAAAGATCTTTTGTACGAGTTATTTTACCAAGTGATGCAGGCCAAACTACTACTACATTTCTCTGCCTGAATTAATTTCTTTTCCATTTTGTCAATCTTTGCATGATCCACAAAAGATTTAAACACTCATTCTATATCTGTATGTACCCTGACAAAATGTTAAACTGAATCAAAGTTTCTTCCAGCTTTAGAGACTCAGTCTAGTCATTCTCCCTTTTCAAATGGCACTTACTTCTTGTGACCTGTTAGTTCACAGTCCATTTAGTCCATACTTCATCATTGCTATAGACTGACTGGTCTTTAATCAGACCATCATGCTTTACTAAATCAAATGCCTTTAAAAATCAGAGTATACTTGTCTTCACAGAGGTTGATCACACGTATATATTTAAACTTGAGAAAATGGTACATCACTCAGGACCTATTGCCACAAAACAGTGTTGACTAACATTGTTTATACTCCTTTCCTTTATTCATTCATTGATTGCATTTTACAACCGCATTCTCACTGTTTTCCCTGAGACTAATGCTGGGCTAAATACCCATCAGTGATCAAGATTCCTCACTTACTTTTTTAAAATATTGGCCTAAAATTAACATTTTTCCCATTTTCTGAAACTTCAAAAGTATTCTAAGATTCATTAAAAATGAAGCCTGCAACTAGAGTTTCTTCAGCCAAATCTGCAAAACCCTTTGGGTCAAAATTACTAAGAGAACCCATTCCTGTCTCTGCTGTCCACTTGCAGTCGTGCAATGTAACACATTTATTTGTGTTTTGAGTTTATATATTTATGTGTCTGTCCTTTCTCCCATGCTTTTTTTTTGGCATGCAGTCACTCAAAAACAATGAATCTCATCTAGATGTGTTCGTGTATCACTCGGAAACATGGGTGCTAGTGTTAGCTAACACTTCCATACACTCCTGAAGTATTAAAAATTACTGTCACCTAGGCAGAGAATGGAAGTGTACAATTAAACTGCTTACTATTCCATTTGAATAGATTTTAGAGTCAAGGGGCAATGACCTTACATAAGGATAGTATTAAAAGAAATGCCTGGGGAGATAGCAAGATGTCACTAACTTATGAAAAAATATAGTACCTGTTTGGGTTTGGGTTATAAAATGAGATGGAAGTGGGACATGGAGAGGAAATCTCCTGTGAGGTTTGCCCATGAAAATGACTCCTTTTGGTTATTATACTCTATTTATTCTGGTTTAACAGGCCTGGTATCTTGATTATCAGCTTTGCACACTGTTTCATTTATCTGAAGGCTCAAGTCAATCACAGCAAAAGCTTATTCCTGTATACTGAACCCTTAGCTAATTCAGCTGTACAAGGGACAATCCAAATTAGACTGCAGTAGTGATGAATATCCTGTATCGGTTTTGGATGGTCTGAGCTTAGTTTCTTGAAATTGCTAATCTCCCTTTGTGATACATGCCACTGAGGTCACGCAGCTGAGCAGAAGTGCATAGGACCTCTGCAGATTACGCACGCAAGGTTCCTCACTGCCTCTATAAAGGCCCGGTTTATCTCCTTCGGGTTTAGGAGGCCCCCTATAGGGCCCCCCCAAATTGTGCAAGTTATTAAATTACACCTATTGTCGGCCTTTTGCCCCAACCCTCCTGTTATCAGGTTTTTCAAATGTTATAATGAAAACAAGTAAACCCTCCAACACCAGGTACTGAAGGCAAGCCTGGCAGAGCCCATTGCAGCCCTGTGGCAGCTCTCAGATAAGGTGAGCCTTAAAAACAGCTGATTCTCTTCCAAAGGATGCCGTTGCCTTTGTATTGCTCTTGCACATAGGGGACTTCCAGGACTTAACATGATCACTGCTATAGAATCCCCCTGCGATGAGCATACTGGCAGAGTCAGGTAGTAGGTGACTCTTCATGACACTATCTCCTCCTCACTTTCTCCCTGACCTCCTGTCACTCCTCATTGTATTTTTTCATCATTTTCTCCTTTCCATCTCTGTAGTTCTTTCAGCCAGCCCAATTCAGCACCCCCAAACTCTCTGTGAGGCTGTCCTGGCCAGCAAACATTTGCTTCATACTGAGGATTTTCTCCATTGTGTCTAACACCTAGCAGAAAGGAGAAACTGTCCTTTTTAAAAGTAGAATTAAAGCACTGACCAAACACAGCACTTAGGCACAACCCAAACCATAAGCAAATCAATAGGACTTCTCATTTGTTCACATGCTTACAATTAAGCGTATTCCTTAATGCTTCCCTGGATGGGAGCCAAAAGACAGCAGTAAATTGACTTGAGATTCCAGAAACTACATTCCTTTTACTGAGGCAGATTCACCCTTTGTATTAGCAGATGACACATTCTCTAGTGCAGAGAAAGACACATAATCAAGCCACTTACAATTGAGGGTCTTTTATTTCCATTTCTGCAAGTATGGTACTTCGCCCTACAACTAAATAAAGAAAAAGAAGAGAGAAATCCAAAAGAAGCAACGGCTTGGCACCTTTGCTGCAAAAAATTCCTTACCACTGAACATGGTGGCTGAGCTCTCAGCTTACATTACATCAAACAAAGGCTCTTTAAAGAAAAATCTCAGCAGCATAAAGGTCTTAGAACAGAGAGGGAGAGGCAAGCGATTACAGGCAAAAACTGGGAGACAAACTGAGCTCTGATAAAACGTCAAAATAAGAATAAGTAAGGATATGCTACAATCCTAAGAAATAACAATTCTACTTTCTTCTTTACTGCAGTAAATAAGCACCTTCCAGGACCATATTAGATAACGTGAACAAAACTTTTCATAAGTCCTTCAGCCTCCTCCTCATTCTCTCCTCAAGGAAGAAACACATATACTTTAGTGTTCAGTTTTGGCAAGCTTTATAGATATGCTGCCTCCTATTTCCAGCAGAAAGAAAGAAAGGACTAGGTGGTGGTGTCTGGTCTTCCCATGCAGTGGCAAAACTCTGCTTGGGTGCTGCAGGTGTCAGTCTCTGGTTTTGCCGTGGCCATGCCAGCCCTTTCCGACCCAGGCTGACTTCATGGGGGCGATGCAGCAGGATGGCCGTCGGCAGGGATTTCCACCACCCTGGCCTGAGCTAAACTTGTGAAATATCTTCCCAGCTGGGACTCTAAAAGGCAGAAAAGGAGCACATGCCCGGGCAGACCTAAGTGGTTCTGTATTTGTATTAGAGGAAGTCAGTTAAAGAAGGTGGCCTAGGGACAGATCTGAAAGTGATGCAGTATGTAACAGCTTTTGATGTCAAGAGCAATGTCAGCTCTGCGTCCTATAGGAAAAGCCATAACCTTCAGCTAAAAATTTTCTTATTATATAATTTAAGATTTTATTTCAGTTAATTTTTTTCCAGAATCAGAGCCAAGACAAAGAACAATGCAAGAAAAGAAACTTAAGGGTACAGATAGAAGTATGCTCACAGATCTACTGGAAAAGTCTCAGAAATCACTGTCCTTCAGCTTTGTTATTTCTTCCAGAGCCGAGATGTTTGTCTCAGGCATGTCTCTCCAAATTGCCTACATCTTTTATCTCAGAAGCAACATGTTAATGTGCTCATCCTCTCACTAAATTCACTACCTTTCCTCCACAGGAATTGATTTGCATTTGTTTTCTCAAAACCATTTTTCAATCTTCGATTCTTTTTTTCCTTAAGACCAGCCTTCTAATTCTCTGCAATATTGACATTTCCTTCCTGAAGTAATTTTTCTTTTCTTGCTGTTATTTTATGCTCTTTTACTACAACTTGCAATCTTTATCATTTCACAGTTTCTCCCTTCTCAGCAACCTTTTAGCCACTCCTCCCAAATTTAGACACGTATCTCTGGTTGCCTTATCAAAATATTGACAAAATGCTTTCCAAGAACCTGGCAGACATTCAGTGCATCCTGACACATTACTCTCCTGGCAGATGTCTACACAGTTAAAATCCCTTCTTCCTACCAGCTCCTGTATTTGGAATGACTCTGATTGATTGATAGATACTTTCCAAAGAGTTCCATCCAGCGATCTTCTTATTTGTTATCTTATTATAAATCCTAACAAAGAGAGGTCACACCTTCCTCCCTTCTCCCTTTATCTCTGCCTATACACTGGCCCCAAATTATTTCATGTGCATATATGCTGAGAGAAAGAGATGCATAAGGCAACACCTTCTTTCATATTTCCCTGCCTAATACCTCAGGACAAGCTAAATCGCTTTACATGAGTATTCCACACATATGGATTATCTCAACACATCTGTTATTCTAATACTGCAGGAATTCATGTTTGAATTCCTTGACTTCTTGATGCCATAAATGTTTTTTGTGGTCTTAATCTCACTTTTCAGTGGATCTGAAATAATACGTAGGGGGACACTGTTCAAGAAGAAATGTATTTTGAGCTTTTTCGTATGTCATTGGGTAGAAATTATTTGTATTCTAGAATTTTATTTTATATTTTATATTTTCATATTAAGTGAAAAGTACCACTGAATACTAGCACTTTTCTGTGCATTGTGGAGAAACGCACAGAAGACATTTCTGTGGTTACACACACAACTGAGATTGTGGGCTATGCATTTTGCCCATATACAGCAACACTTGAATGCCTCTATCCTTCTCTGGGGCTAGCAAGTAAATCCACGTATTTCAGGATGTTACATGCGTAATAGCTGACAGCAGTGTCTGACCAGAGGCATTCAAGAACTGGAGGCTCTCACCCACTGCTTTTTCTACCATCTCCCACAGATGCCAAATGCTGGGCCAGATCCTTAGCTGGACTCAGCAGATGAGCCTCAGGTTCAGCATTTCAGAGCATGACAGAAACACTTTAAGTCAGATGAGCCCTCTAAACAAAACCTTTTCTTTTCTTTTCTTTTTTTTATTGCTTACAGCAGCCCATGTCACATGTACAAATACATTATATGATGGAACCCTCTGTGGCTCAAGTATATGAATAGACTTAGCTTTGACCAAATCAGTAAGAATGTTTTTAGTCCCATGTCCCAGCTCTGTGAATAACTTACATGCAACTCACTATCTTTCACAGGGTAATAACATTAAACCCTATAAAGAAGTGGTGGGTTTATAATCAAACCTAAAAGAAACTGAAAGTTGACCTTGGGACTACAGGTGATGACAGCAACCAGTTACAGAACTGGAGATTAATGTAAAATCATTTAAAAAAGGAGTTACAATGGAAAACTTTTCTTCTGACCAGAGAACGAAGAGCTTAGTCCTCTTGCCAGTTATCCTAAAGAATGGGGAAAGCTTTTCTATTTAGCGAAAGGAAGAGTGTCTGAAGGGTAACACCCTGGCAGGACAGGACAGAGAACGTGCCCAGACATAATCTGGGAGAGGAGCCCGGTTAGCTTGTCCCAGGGTCAGAGAGTGATTCCTGGACCATTCCAGCCCTTACAACAAGAGTGGTGACCAGCACCCAGTGCAGCTTGTCCCGAATGAAATAACCAGGAATTTGAAATTTCCTTTTTGGCAGGAAAAGCAGAACAAGAGGCAAGCAGAGCTCAGTCCATCTAGTCTTTAACTACTGAAAACACCAGCTGCGTCTGCATCGCCAAGCAGAGCCCTGAGGTACTCCCATGGTACCACACTGTTTGACTGGCCCCAACATCAGACCAAACCCATTTGCTCCTTTAGACCATTGCCCAAAAAAAAAAAAAAAAAACCGAAACCAAAACAGAAAAAAAAAAACAAAACAGAAAAAACCCCAATGGCTATATGGAGTATCTTCTCCCCTTGTAGGTCTTTGTCTCTGTACATCTCTCTGGTATTTCTCTTTCCTCCACTGCTGTGCATGATCTCTTTCCCCTGCATCAGCAGTTGCTGGCAGGGCTGAGACCTGCCTAGGTCTACCCCTCGTCCGAGTCCTTCTGTTGCCAACCAGTGCAAAGGCGGGTGAGCACGCACGGCAGCTTTCTCTTTGGCCCGTGACTTACTGCAGGCTGCGAAATGGCCTTGCAGAAGTCTTGCAAATGCTTTAGGCTCGCTGAGCCTCTAGGCCAACCCAAAACAGTTGGGGTCTTTGTGCGATGCCAGTTTTCCGCTAGTGAATCCTACCGGCTAGCCTTAGACATCTTCTGTCTCAGTGGCAGGCACAAAAGGCTGATCAAAAAAATACTGATTTTATTTAAGTTCTTCGTCCTTTCAGTATTCAGTACTGGATATTTTAATGTTCAAGCACATTTAGATTCTTCAAATACATTTAGAATTAAGTTATTTAGGTTAAGTAAGCTGAAGGAAAATAATTTAGATATGTCTCGTTTGAATTTGTAGTGGAGAAACTCTGGACTGTTAGACGCAGCTGGTATCCCTGTACAGTGAATCATCAGAAGAACTGTAGAAAATGTGTTTCTTTCTGCATACAGGCTGATGACGTTAAAGTAAAAATTAACAAGAGTGCCTACATTGTTAGAAGTACCATTCAGGTTCTTGTGGAGCTATGTGTTTTTAAACTGCCTAGCTCAAAGGGATGCTTTGCTCCATGTGGAGCTCTTAAAAGCTAAAAATACAATACAAATGCTTTTGTGGTTAGCCTATCATCATTACAACTGTAAAGAAGGACTTTCATATATACAATATATGCCAAAAGGACTTGAATTTTCCTGTTCCATTCCACCATCATGTCCTGCCCAAATAAACCTGATGACAGCATTTTAATCTTAGAATGTACACGTACAATACAAAATCCTTCATAAAAATTCATTTAAAATCCAAACCAACAAAAAATTGAATAGTTCCAGCAATAGAGCTAAGCATGCGTTTCATTGATAGATCAGGTTTCTAATGAAGAACAGTTGTTTATAATATCTTATCATAAGTGCCAGTTTCTGTTGGTAGTAAATAAGTATCCCCTGAAAAACTTCCAAACTGCACTTGGATAACAGAGTGGTTTCACACATGCACCCAACTCTTAATTTGGCAAATTCACAAAGACACATTCATGTTTTCACTTGACAGCAAATAATATTTAAATACCTTGTCAAGATACCTTTCTATAAATGTCCTTGATTACTGCAGGTAAGGTCAAACCTGCAGGTAAAAACTTTGTTAAAGTGGTTGGTCTGGCAACATAATTTGGCACTCTATATCTATTAACTTCTGTTTCTGCTTTTGCACAAACAAGATTTGCCACAGATCACTGGTTCAAAGAAGAAGTCTAAATGAAGTATCTCAAATTAAGTTTGAATTGATTTACATCGTGAACCAATGAACCAGCAAATTTTCTTGTGTGCGTTTGCGTGTGCAGAACTAAAATACTTACAGGAGATACTGTCATCCTGGCAATTAAGGCCATCAGATGAGGAAGACCAATTTCCTCATTTGTTTTGCCTTCTCATTTTGTAGAGAGACAGCTGACGTCCCTCCCTCTTTACTTGCTGCTAAATTCATCGAGGCAAAAAGCATTCAGTCTCACAAAATCTCCAAAGAAAAGAGCTACATGGGAAAAACAACATCTATACCCAGGAAAGGACAATTTACAAACATCTAGTTTCAGAATAGTAAATGGACCACTACAACTGGGGGAGAAGCATGTTTCTGCTTACTCTTTTTAATGGTGTAATCAGTCTATTTTCAGGTCTGTCACTGGAAGGAGCAGAGTGAATTTAGCAGACAAAGATATGGTAGGACATAAAACTAGATAAACTGAAAATGCTGATGTGATGCTTTGAGGCCTTCTTCTGTGTTATTTTGAGAGCATCTGTACATGCCGCGTAACAGTCCAAGTATTCCACTAGTGTTTCATAGAGATGTTTGAACTCTTTGCTGCATAATAAAGAAAAACAGAGATAGGCGGCTGTTGAGGTTTTATGCTGAGGAGAGTGTGTACTTGTATGTAAGCACGTGCGTGTTTCTTTCTTCAGTAGAGATTATGAGCCATGTAGGAATAGAGTGCTTAATTGAAAAGATAACAAATGATGAAGCAGCTGTTAAGTATGGCACAAAAATTGCTCCAAGCAGTTAAGGCTGATCATCAAGATGGAAATAGCTTTTTGACAAGCTTAGCATTCCTGTGACAATAATTAAGAATCAGGTTTCCACCAAAAGGCTTTATAGCCAGAAGGGATTGTAAATCGATGGGCAACATTTTTATCTTGGAATGAAAATTAATTATTCAGTGTCGAACATGCTTTCTCACACTTAACTGCCTGTAATGTCTCCTTTATTCTCCATCTTAATTCAATTAATATACCATTGTTAAAGGGGTGTTTGTCAGTAGTGATTTACTTTTGTTAAAAATTACCATAAGGAAATATGACAAAATTGAATCGTTCTTAAATTAAGCCATAGTTCAGATTTTTTGGCAGAGGGTTGTTAGCTGTTAAGTACTCTTTGACAAGGGTGTGGATATGAGCATTTTGTATTGCACCCTTTGAGCTTGCATAAGCACATCAAGGGATTGAATAATGCATGAAAAAGAAGTGTAGGATTTTTCCGAAGTGCTTGATGTGCCCCTAACTTCTTTCTTCCATTTAAGCTAGTCAGAAAACATCTTGAATTTAACTGGAGCAGTTTCAGGACACCAAAGACTTTTGAAAATCTCGTGCTTATTAGGAAGAAATAAAAAATGTTCTTGCTGGTTTGACTATTATATTAAAATGAAGGCATCTATCACAAAGCTGTCATGACACTTACAAGAAAATGATGCTTCTTTGGGGAATTATTCAGACTGTTTTGACAAGCTCTACCATTTGAAAATGGGGCTGGAAATGTCCTCTTGGCAAGAAACATTAGACAACATAAGCCTCCACAAGGGCAGCTCTTGTCTCACTATTGCCATTGGTATTTTCATCTTCACCAGTAACAGAGCTGATAGGAAAAAAAATAGTACTGGAATTGGTGTTTCATTTCATTCAGTACCCCACTATTCTTCCATTATTGCCCATATCTTCTGTGGCCCTGAGTGGTGCATCTTGATTTTCTGCTGAATCTTTCTTCATTTAAGGTACTACTTCATAAAATACCGGAAGCATGAGACTAAAAGTTGCTTTCTTGAAGGAGTCCCATAATGTTTTCTCACTCAATGCAAGTTCATTATGGTACTCTCCCTCTGAAGCAGCGAATATGATCACCCAGCAGCTTAAGAACAAGTTATCAGAGGACAAGAGGTGCAATACTTTCAATCCTTTTTTATTATCTCATGGCTGTTTCTGCTATAGCCAAAGACTACTTAAAGAAGTACTGGTTAGCCACAAAAGAATGTCCTCTCTACGTATTAGGGAATTAATTGCTTTGTAAAACCTCTTAACACTATATCAGCTTGAGCTAACTCTGACTCTACTCACAGCATATGAAGCTATGGAGGATAAGCAGAGCCCTGGATTCTTGTTCTTGCCCCAGAAATGCTCCTGCCTTGCTGCCTCCTAAAATGTCTCTTCCAGGAGGAGATTGCTCACTGGCCCAGCACAGGAGGGAAGAGGTCCACATCCCTTCCCATTTCTCAAAGCTCGTTGGTAAGCCTAGAATCAGCATCAGCTTCTGAGTTACTCCTCTTTGCAATCAGGAGACTGCAACTGATTCACGCTTTTAAAAGTCAAGAGAGTACATCCATGGCAAACTGATACCATGGAAGCAGAGTAAAGCTACCAATGCCATGTTCTGAGAATGCTATTGGTGAAATAAACTCCAAAATTATTTTCGTTTCCATATTTCAACTAGTGAGTAGTTTCAATCACCTTAGGAAACCTAAAGTGTTTCCTCTCTTTAAGCTGGTTTATCTTATTTGCACATCAATATATACGTCCTCACCAAGCAGAGCTCTCTCTTGTAATTCAAGAGATCCCAAGTGCAGGTAATCAAAGACAAATATACCCACAGTTCACATTTCGTCTATGAACACCTTACAGGGTGGGGGTCACAGTGACATTGAAGAGGTTTCTGTGCTATACTTTATTTTTTATTTGAAGAAACTTATGGTACAATTGAAATAATAATGTCAGCTATCAATCTAGGAATGTATCTTTCTATGCTACCTAAATTTTGAATTTAAAAATCCTTTTGTCCTTTCCTATCCTGTTTTCCACCTCACTGACCACCGACATTTCTTCTACATTGACTATTCTAAACAATTAGCTGAGAAGCATTCCTTGCAAATACCTCACCAGCCCAACACCTTTACTCAATTAGGATATTGCTTTCTCTTCAATCAACATGACGTGTTTCTGTAGGACTACCCAAAAGGAAGATGCCCTCCGAGAGAAGTGAGGCTGCCAGAAGCTGGCCCTGAGATAATCCCCTGTTGTTAATCAGATGCTTCTCCCATTTTGAAGAGACATAAATTGGGAAGGGATCAAGGAGAGCATGTGTGCAGATCAACACACCTTTTAAACACAGGCAGAAATGTTAGGATTTGACTTTATGCCTAAGTTGATAAAAAGCTTTAACTTCCTTTGCCACTTCATGCACTTGTCAATACTGCAGATTAATGGCTTCTGCACTCACTTGCTGGTTTTGTTCTCAGTGTCAGGCCAGAAAATGAAAGAGAAATAAAGCACCCAAAAAACATCAGATAATTTCTGGTAGGAAAAAAGCCACAAACAAACATGCAAAATTCAAAGAAAATGCATCTATTGTTAGCCCAGGCTATTAGTGCCTGCTACCATTCGGTCCAGTTAGAGGGAGCAGACGACTTGCACAAATCACATATTAGGACAATATGTTTAATAGAGAGCCAGAGCAGAATGTTTCTGACATATTTTAATACATACAATAATGTTGCATCACAAATCTGTCCTTGAGTTTTTCTTTCAAGGGAACTGCCCTGGAGTGAGTTGCAAAAAAATCAGTGGTCTGGAAATTATGTAATTTAAACATGTTTACCTCAGTGTATGCCAGTGTTTGCAGCTGTCGAAGTGAGCAGAGCCTTGTCCTACGGAGGCTAATTCTCCTAAATTAAAAACTGCTTCTGTTCCATGCACCCCCACACATATTTAGCCTTTGCAGACCAAACTTGGGAATTTGGAACATTTTATAAATACTTCCAAATAAAGAGAGGAAAAAAATGTTCAGAGGAAGAGTTCCTTACCAAAAATAAGTGTTTAAATTTAACATTATTTTCAGGAATGTAGTGCAATTTTCAGTGAGTAAAAGTGGAAACATTTCATTGCCTTTCACTATTACAATGTATCAAAATTAATAACATACTTAAAATATATATTTTAAAGTAATTGAAACTAAATTTATAGGCTGTAAAGTTTAAATGGAACATTTCAGTGACTGCACTTGTTCTGGTAAAGTTTAACAGGTCATTATGGCTATTCAAATTTTCTTAGTTCAGCTGGTTTAAAAGCTGAAAATTTTAAAAGAAAATCACATCAGAAATTCCAGATTTCCAAGTGTTTTCAGTGAACCTTCACACAAGTTGGTAGAGTTAACATATAAGTTCCTACACGTCAGACTGATTATGTAAAAATATGGACTATAGACTAATCTTGACCCAAATTACACAGAAAGTCAAAGCATTCCTGTCTGTTATTTAATTATTATTGTTACCATTCTTTCATCAAAGCATTTTTCTCTTTTGCTACGTTTGTGCAATATGTGAAACTAGGAACACTGTATCCTAACTATGGAAACTTATTGTGATATTTATGTAAAACTACTATATATCACCTGTTCCTGCTTACCTTTTACAGTGAAAGTTCACCAGCAGAGGTGAACAGTTTGTGTAGCACCAAGCACAAGGTATTAATGCATGAAAAATAACAGATTACAGTATACAACAGCACTGAATGCAGTCAAATAATATATTGGTGGGGTGGGATGGCAGCAATAGAAAGTTCCCTTGGACGGTGTTTGGAGCAACATTTTGTATTGCACAGACTCAGCTCCTTGCTGGGCTGATTTATGTGAGCTCCTACAGAGGTGGTCTCATGATCTGGGCCTCTTTAAAATGAGAAAAACCTTGAAATCTCTAAGACCAGAAAATATACTGAGATGCTTGCAGTAGGAGTTTATGAAGAGGCCACACTGATCTGAAAAAAATAAAAAGGAGGGGATTCAAAAAACATTTTTTGCTCTTGCTGATGAAACAGAAATCCATAAACGCAGCTTTTCCATATGACAAAGTGATATGCAATATTCACTGTGGTTTCACACAGCTGGGTCAATAAACTTCCATTAACTATGGACAAACTGTCAAAGTGACCCGCTGCCCTCATTTCTGCAGAATGACTTGGCCTTAGCTGTCCATATTAATAAGAATTTTAACCCTTTGGTTTGGCATTTTAATTCTTCATCCATTAGTCTCACATTTCTGTATTATCAGCTAGTACTATTGATTTTAAAGAATACATACAGTCAATTTGCACACATGTATTTGCAAAGGTCAGCAGAGGACACTAACATGATTTCTGTTAGAGGTCCAGACACCAGGCTTCCCAGTGATTTTTATTATCTTTCCTTCTGGTCAAGATTATTTTAATGCAAGTGGAAGTAGGACTTAACATAACTGAAGGATCACTAGATGTCCTTGCAATCTGATTTTTTAAGGGTTCATTCATCTAAACAGAGGCAGTGCAATCCCAGAAATACCTTTCTCTAGGCTGAGCTTCTCCTGATGGGATTGCCAGACATCTCAGCTGCCTGTGCTTTGTTGGAAGGAAGCGACTGTTAATTCACACACAGAAACAAGCGGAAGCAAAGCAACAGTCTGAGTCTCAGCCCTCACAGACCTACATATACTTTACATTTAAAGCACTACAAATAGTTCCTACAATAAAAATGGAAGCTTTTACATGACTGAGATGACCCGTTCTCTCCCCCTGCCCTTTTTTTTTTTAATTAAAGGGAAGCCAGGCAGCAGAGATGGATTTTACATTTGACTGAAATACTGATGTCTGTAGTTGCACTGTTCCCAGGAAGGAGTTTCACTGACGGACTCTCCGGCTGCTAAGAAACCTTCACCCTGATCTTCCTCCTTTTTTACCCTTTTGGCAGAAAACTCTGATGTTCCTGGTATACAACCTTTCTGCCTAAGACCTTACTAATGGGGAAAGGAGAAATTTCTTCAGTATTTAATATCTCAGCTTCTAGAGACCTCTGCCACTCAGAGGGAATATATGGTGTTACATCTTCTGTGGTGTTACCTGAGACAGATTTGCTATTTGGAAACTCCAGATAAATCTCTTAAGGAGTGCCTACTAGTAGTTTTTTCCTCCTAATTTTTTTCAGTGCTCATTTCCTCCTTGTTTTAGAGTTTCTGTTTGTACTGCACCAGGACACTGAATTCCTCAGTCACTAGCAGTGGCACATGTTATTTACAGAAGGGATCAGCCACCCAAAGACATGTGACTATTCACACTTCCTAGTCATCTAATCTACCTAAGCACCTTCTTTCCATGGTCCAGCTTCATCTGTAGGTCAGACAGAGAAAGAATATTTCCTTAAATTTCTTGCAGTTCCACCTCTATTCCCATTAAAAGCAGCAAGAAGCTGTCACTGACTGCAAGATCTGTCTTCTTTGGATCTGTCGATATTCCAGGCACTGCCATATTTAAAATGTTCTGCTCATTAGGACAGTGGCAAAGTCAAGAGTGGCACTTTGTGGCACAATGCCACAAGATGATGACTTTCTGAAGTGCCCCAGGAACAAGACAGAGACTCTCAAATGTGCCTTTGCTCCATTCATAAATAATCCACATGAGACTTAAGGAGAAGCAAACCAGATAGAGCTGTCCTCCTGCTCTGTGTCTGGTTGGAGATCTAAGAGTTTGTTGTCAGGAAAAAAAGTAATCATTTTAATTTTGCCACTATGTTTCAAAATGTAAGAGCAGCACAGCACCATTCCAAATAGTGCTTGAATTTCATTTTTGATCAGTAATCTACAATGTTTCTGTCTCTCTGTTGGAGTTTCTACCACAAACATATCCCTCTTGTCTATGTTACAATCCTTACAGTATGGACTTATCTGGCATCCATCACTTCTTGCAATAAAATAGCAACTAAATCTTCTCTGTAGGGGGAATAGAATTTTTATTTAAATGGAAAATGAACATGCATTATACTTCAGAAAGCATAAAGGCCAGTTATTCACTGCAGGGCAAGTGAGCAACCTCAGTGGAGCTAAATCAATTTATACTCAATAACAACTCATGCCAAAACTTCAAAGTGAAAAGAAGCCCAGCTTGCTTTTCCTTGAGCAGCCTTTTCATGGGTTTTTGCAAGTAAGATAAAGGTTGGACCGGAAGAAATAGAATAAATAGATAGCATCATTCTGGGACCCGTCTTAAAAACACTTTTTCCTGTGCCTAGATTTTCACACGTGAGTTTCACACCCTCTGAGGTCTCTTGAGCTATTGGTATGCGTAAGTTAAGCTCATACAGATGTATTTGCAAGAAGAGGCAGTTTCTCAAGAACAAATCATCTTTTCTGCATCAGTAGGAAAGTGACTGATAGCCCTCCAGTGTGCTTTAGATTTCATACTCCGTTTGTAACAAGAGCTCCATAACACTCCCCATTACAACACAAACAACAACACAATCATTAAGTTCTGCAATCTGAGAGGGACAACGGCTATTTCAACATTCCCAAGGGGGGTTCAAATGAGTTATTGATCAATTGATTAATAAATGTCAGCGGTCAGAGGAGAGAGCAGCTCTGCTGCAAAAATAGCTGTCAGAAGAGCCCATAAGTGCATGAGCTATCAGCAGTGAAAAAATTAATCTGACAGAAAAATAGAGCAGTGATTGTTTTACATTAAATGTGAGAGAATGCATGATCTGTGTTTCCAAAACTTGTCAGATATAATAATGAGGAATAGAAACTTCATTTCTGGAAAAAAGATGTTTATGCACATATTTTGATAGGCCACATATGAAAGTTTGGAACTGATTAACTTTTCATAAAATAGCTGCTTTGAGTTATTTTTACAGAAAGTTAGCAACTGATGCTCTAATCACGCTTAAGAATCATTTTGGTTTTAATGAATAAGGCTGAATACTTTCCTAGTTCACTTTTAAACTGTTCTTTTGGACACAGGTAAGGGTGAATTTAGTCTGTATGTTTTTCCATGTTTGACTGTTGGTGCTTTCTCCTAAAGATTTCATTGAAATGGAGCTGTGATGTGGAACATGCGTTCCTGAAATACTCGCTGCTGTTTATTATTAGCTTTCATTTTCAGATAAGGGCCATCATTATCATATTTAAGATTCATTTGACAGGAGGCATTCACATGTGTTGGAAAGGTTGTCTTTGTAGCACTATTGCGGTAAGGGTATAAATGAGGGACTGGGAGGCAGATGCTTATCTATATGAAAAATCCCTACTCACCTGAGCTGCTTAACTATAGACAACTGAGCTATAAAAGTAAGTAAATCTCTTTATTTTCAGCAGAGTAATGACTGCTCACCTGAGTTTGTAAGATTGTTCTTATGGATAGTTTAAAGATTAATCTCCCACTTGTCTCATGTTTGGGGACTTCATTTGGAGGCTCCAGATGTGACCGTGTCCTTCCTTCCCTTCCTACACAGGGATCTACATTCTCAGTAGATCTGACGGACAGACGCAATATGATGAGGGCTATTACTGACTTCTAGCACAGGTAGGGGGATCGTACCTGATTAAATGATTTATTCAGAGTCACACAGGAAAGCTGTGAATCAGGATTTGAACTGATTCTCCCCAGTTACCAGTCACCTCGTGTGACAAAATCATCCCACTGTTGTCACATAAGCTGTGCTGGTAAAGCATCTATTTCACCCATAAAAAAAAGATGTATCCATTGCCACATTTGAACTAGGATAAGAGCAGAAACAAGACCTCTAATCATTTCCTAGATGTCTTACAAGTGCACAACCAAGATCCTAATTACAGTCACGATAAGGAAAGTAGATTTTTTTTATGTTGCAGATTGAACGAAGTACCATGGAATTCCCTATTTAGCTTATTAGCTAACTAAATGTTAGTTCTTTATCTGGCTTCACTAGTCAAGAGCACATATACGCATAACATGATAAAGAAATTTGTTGCCAACCTTTTTTTTAAATACTTTGGTATCTCTGAAATTTAGGCAGCATGTCCCAGACCAGAGCTAAGCAACCTGATGTTTTATTGGACTTACCCACATAACATGAATGGTTTTCCTCTATGTTGTACAGTAGTTCACATATATTAATAAAAATTGGGTCTGTTATTTCAACACTTTCTTGGAGATGGCCACTAAAATGTCCTTGACTCCCAAAAAGATAAATAGCATTTGGAGGCAAGATGATCATCATCTTGGCTGCAGACTAATTTGCTGTTGTCCAAACCAGAAATATGCTTTCATTGCTAGGTTTGTAAAAACCATTCAGGAAAAAAAGTCCTTTTAATTAGCCTGCTGTCAGGTGAATAGACATCCTGTTTTGATCACAGTGCCTTTTATACCAAATTATCTCCTTGATACTGTCTTAAGCAGAGCATCCAGGAAGCTGAAATAAAGCATCTGATATTTTTGAAATGCAGTCTGTGTTCATTTGCAGGCACATGATTATTTTGCATAGTAGCACCACCATGCTCTCTCACGTTAACTGCCACCTCTCGACAGGAAAGAAACTGAAAAATTATTCCTACTCTAGACAAATTCCAAGATGGCCAGAGGGAGGAGAAAGTATGATAGCACAGAGCAGTGGTATTTTATGGCTAGATACACACTTATATACTACTTAAGCTACAAAAAATAGTAAATCATATCATTGGTGACCTTTGAAGTTTTCTTACCTGCACTTCTGTTGTTTTGAATCAAACATTTTAGTTAACCAATAATCTACGCAAAAATTCAGAATAGTTCTGCTGAATTGTTTCCTGTACAATTTAAAAACATTTCATTTTGATTTTACCTTTTTTGTAGAAAATGAAATTTCAAAAGTTATATTTATGGTGATTTTTATTTTAAAACCAACAGACAACAGTAACATTTTAATTCTCTTCTATCTGACCTCCTCCTCCTCCAAGCACGCCAAAAGAAAGTAAATCTAAATCAGGAGAGTGACGAAGCTTGTCATAATTTCCCTTATACTGACTTGTAATTTTCTGTTGACAAATACGGTTCCTCAGAAGTTATAAGGAGCTGGTCTGGGCTCACAGCTGAGGACCTTGGGATGACAGCTAGGCTCAGAAAACCCTGATTCCTCTCTTTCAACAACCTGAAGGCATTGCTTTGAAATATTACTTTAACTTGCTCATGTACCAGGCAAAATATCTTCCCTAATCCTAGTCCCGGTATAAGAGCCCCGTGCCTCAAGAGCCACAGACTGGCCACTGCTGGCCTGGCAGGATGAGAACCTGCTCTCAGCTCAAACCTCTTTGCAGCTGAAAAAATAATATATAACACAAAGAGGGTAAATATAGTACAAAGCTCTTTTTTTATTATTATTTAAAGATGTTAAAGGATAAAATAAATTTACTCATTTCTTTTTCTATATTGAGCTAGAATTTATGATAACCATTTTGCTTATTGCATGGCATCAAAATGGGCTGCACGTATCACTTCAAAAGCTGATGATTTTCGTTTTACTATTATTATCAGTGAGGTCACTTAATTTAGGCATGTGTCAGTGAGAGATTGTGCACAAAAACCTATTCCCAATCTACAAGCCAAAAAATAATCACTGAAATTAACACATGCCTAATGCTGTTCTCTTTAAAAAAAATAAATGAAACAATGCCATATTATCTGTGGAAGCAATGTTTTGAAATGGAACACCATGTTCTAGATCCTCCAGTGGGGAAGATCAGCACAGCACCAGGGAAACGATCAGTTCACACAAATGAGTATCTATATCCAAACAGATGGCAGAGTAGTGTATTGGGGATTTCCAAAGTCAGACTGCTTATTTTAACAACAGAGCTAATCACATAGTTCAATATGGATAATGCTCATTACAAGCATTGGAGCATTGTCCAAAATATTTTCTAAGATATTTACTAAAGAATTTCCCTGCAAAATCTGAACCTTAAAAATGTTATGGCTAGAAGTAAAGGTCTGCTCTATTTGCCCTACTTTTTTATCCTTTGGACCGCTAACCTGCCCCATATGTTCCAGTATTCATAGCTAGGATTGTCCAGGAGACATGTATTGTTGCTGCTTCATGAATAAATTTTAGAATAGGAAGATAATTAATAATAGATCATTAAGAACTCCATATTCTCAAATTAAGATCACAGTACTCTTACACTTTAGAGAAAGAATGTTTTCTATATTTCATTTTTCCCACTTCACTTTCCCAGTTTAGTTACTAGGAAATTGGTAGCAGGTTTTCTCACATGTTCTCTGCTTGCTTATGAGGTCTCACATGAACTTAGAAGTTCATAAAACACCATGGTTTGCCAACATTTTCATAAATTCCTGGCCACAGTCCAAACATAACCAATGAATTAATTGATCTAGAAAAGAAAAAAAATATCTGAGCAAGACAAAATGTTCATCTTGTTCTTTTTTTTCAATTGTTCTTTTAAAAGTAAATCCTAGTTATGTTTTATTATTTGACTTAGCTATTTCTAAAGAAAAACCCTTCAATTATCTATCATCCAGTGAACTCTCGGTCCTTTGTAAAGTCTTCTCAGGAGCTTTACTGTATTAAATGATAAGAAAACTTTCCAATTCTGAAACAAATCATTCTGCATGCATTCCTGTAGCCAGTGTGTTTTTTCTTTATGTGAACACTGTGCAAGGATTCTTGGTATTTTTGTATAAAGTACATCTCTCTAAAAAAAATTATACAAATAGTTCTATCCATAGATGTAGATAAGTGCATTGAAGGAAGGAGCTGGGAATACCACTTATGATTAATGTCACCTATTCCAAGACTTTCTTTTTATTTGCTTACAGCTTGAACAGGTTTCAGTGCCTAAAGCCAAGATTTTCCATATCAGATGTCATCAGAAGCCTGAAAATTTTAAGAAAATAATGAACCAAAGCAGCTCAGACATCTGTGAGAAGGAGGCTAAGGGAAAATACATATCAGCAAAATGAGCATTTGTCCTTCTTCAATAAATTTGAGTGACCTTTTCTTTGAAGAGGTCTAACACCTCTTTTGGAGTACGGTAATGAGATTTGGAGGATGGCCATATATGTGCTAAAGTTCTTTTTTTCCAACTATTAGAATTTGATCATTGTCTTCACTGGGAAAATTTAAAACAATCAAAATTAAAATAAATATTAAACTAAAATAATACTCTAATGAGAGTGGTTCGTATACTCTTAGAGTAAAGGGAATACTAAACAAAAACATCTTGCATCATGAAGTTTCATCCCTGCTGCTAAAGGAAATTGTGTAATAGAGATAATAGATGCAAGAAGTTCGACGCTGAAATGACTCAGACTCTTGGCTGCAGCTCTTCTACTGGGGAGTGCCCCCAGGACACGCGCCTCCAGGCCTTAGAAGCCTCCTCCTATTTCCAGTTTGAACTTACTAGCAGTCATTTGATACCCATTTCTTCTTGTGCCAAGACGGTTCTTCAGTTGTTCTTCTGCCCCTCTTTGCTCGGAACAAGCACGTCCTCTCTCAGCCCTTGTGGCACGACGGGAAATAAGTCAAGGGTGTCCCCCATAATCACCTTGGTAGCCCCTCTGTGAACACGATGCAGAGGAACAAAGAGAACTGTGCACAATAAGCCAGATGAAGTATTCAAACGATTTTGTAGAAATATGTTGTAAAATTTCCTTGTGTCTGCTAGAAACACCTTTCCTGAGGTCACATTTGTCTTTTCCTTAGCCCATTATGTTGCTTGTTCATAGGTAACTCTCTAATCAGCAAATGAAGAAAAATCTTCCTCTGTGTCTGCCATTTTCAGCTGATAGGTTCCTGTCTGATAGAGAAACCAACTTCATAAACCTTTAAGACTACATAATTTATACTATTATATTTCATCTCATTTTTATTTCTACAGTTCTTGTTATTCCATTCATCCTGTTCTCCTTCAGTTTTGATAAGACCTCTCAACTTTTGGTTGCAAGACACTTTCATTTAGTATCAGCAAAGTTGATTAAACTGTTTTAATTAATTAAAAATCAAGAAGACCATTTTAAGATCATTCTTTTGGGAAGACTATAGCCTAAGCAGGACTGCCTGTAATCAGCTTAGTTTTAGCAAGGTTATCCCAACTTTTTTTTCTCTAGTGCCATTTGCCTCCAATTTGCATAGTTTTGCACATAAGCATTGTATTATTCTAACTAAATAAGATCTACTGCATTAATCTTGTCTAAAAATGAATTGCCTGATAATCTAGGCAATTAATCTCCTTGTAAACTCATGTTGTATTTAAATCACTTTCCATTTGGCTTCCTGTTTCTGCAGTTCTTTAAAATGCCTTCCAAAGTCTGTATGCTACTGAGATCACACAAAAATTGCCCTTTTTTTACTTTATGTTTGTGCATTTCTAGTTATCCCATTTAATAGATTCAGTTACTGTCCTTCTTACTGGACCTGTAATTTAACATTCTAGTCCCTCCTGAAATGGGGATTATTTCCTTCTATATGGGTATATTTACTGAAGGGGGTTTTCATATCTCAAATAAAATAATTTCCACATGTATTCTTCCGTTCTAGTTATCTCTTAACCTCTCCCTCATGCTCAGCATTACCTTTATTAAAATCTGAGAAAGAATATTAATCTAATTCCCATAACAACTTTGACAAAAGTGTTACTGATATCCATAAGAAAATTTGGGTAAGTTCAATTCTGAAAGAAGACAATCTGACTTATTATTGTACATTAAAGCCATGTAAAAATATTTAGTTTTTCAGAGCTAGAAACTAGAGAGTTTGAACTGAGAAAACTGGGAGATTTATTTGAGTCCAAAAGTCCAAAAACAGAGCTTGAGAAACAACAGAGGAAGTTGAAAAGAAAGAGAACTAGCATCAGTTTGGTCTGGATGTCATCAGTTTTGATTTTTGCCTTAAATTTACTACCCATATCCAAAAACATCAACATTTGAAAGCATTATTCAACCCAGATTGGTGGAGCATCTGTTCCCTAGTAGGTGTAATTTCCATCACTTTCAGCCAAGATCCTCTTCATCTTTGCTTGCCCAATCACCACTTCTGGTCTTGGACCAAAACACTTAAGCCACAGTCCTGTTGGTTCTCCACATAATGGTGAATTGACCCTTCCCTCCACTTTGCAGACGGTACAGGTGCAGTTTCCTGTACCACCCTTAACTCTACACTACAAGCTAACTGCTGGCATCACCAGTGACTCTTAAATTACCCTTCATTTTGAGGTATCCAGTCTTTCTGTAACAGTATACCAATTTAAGCAGAGCTAATAAGTGCAGGTCTCTGCAGGAAGAGAACAATCCCCATTCACTACTCCGAATCACAGCTGAAGGACCAGGAGCTGGATCCGCGGGGACCCCAGCAGTCCCAAATGGATGTAGGAAATGCTGACGAGAGACTTGAGCCTCTCTCCTACACTTAGGTGTCTATCTGTAGTCAGGGCTGGAAGCCATAGGAATCAGATCATAAACTCATCCTGGTTTAAAATAATATTTACTTATGTACAAATATGCTGGCACTGAGAGCGTGTACCCAAGGAGTGGAATGGACCATTTTAACAACTTACTAACCTAAATTGGCATTCTGGTGCCCAGATGCCCATCCTAGGGCATGTTTAAATTTATTAGCATTTGCTAAGTACAGCACCACTAGCTTTTAATTAATAGATTTACTAACGTTAAGATCTAAAGAATACTTCACAAGCGTGACCTACTGTTGCAGGTTACCTGAGGGAAGATTTTCCCCTTATTTAGCTTGTTTTAAGAGACTAACTCCTCAGTTTCTAAATCCCCTCGGAAAAAAACACAATCAAATTTCCTGACGCTATGATCAAAACTATTTGTATATGTTTGAGGGCCATGAAACACATGCCCTGTACTGCAGAGAGCCAGGAGGAGAGACCCATGGCCACCACAGGGCGCAGCTGAGCTGAGGCACTGACTGCTGTGTCCAGTGGCAGCCTCATCAGGGATACCAGTTATCTGGGAACACCTTGCTGCACTACCCACTGGTCACGCTGGGACTGTGTGTGCACGAGCAGGGATGAAATTTCTACCTCCCTGGCCCTTATGAAGAAAAGTTTCCACAAAGATGTGAAGACTTGGAGGACAGAAGAAAACCCAGTGGCCTCCCAAGCTGATTTTGTCTGGGTCACATTATATATTCTGGCACACAGTCTATTGCCATGTGCAGTTCAAGCCACAACCTGGGTGCCCTGATGTCATTGATCAGCAAAATTGTCAGTTATTACTTGTGTCAGCAATAACAACAGACAAGTCTTCAATAACACATAGCAATCATCCATAATTTAAATGAGGCCATCTACAAAATAATACTGCTAAGTCCCATATACAGCTGAATTGACAAAGGAAGAGACCATAGTAATTTATTACAAATCTGCCAGGAATCCCTGGATAGGTAACCAGCATGAACATCCACTAACATATCCAAAAAGCATGGCTGGCTGTAACCAATCCTTTTGTTTGAGAGGAGGAGACTGGCTTTTGCTCTAGAACAGCTTTTACACCTTGGGAAAGCTATAAAGTTTCTCAGATTCTCAGCCATATATATATATATATAAAAGCAGAATTTGGTTTGGCTAAGATTGCCTTCAAGTCTCAGCCTGTAAGAACAGACACACTTAAATCATCAGAGGGCTAAGTGGCAAGCTAAAAGCACGCCGGTTTTATATTTGTGCCTGGAGTACACAAATATCTTCAGTGTACAACTCAAGACACAACCAACTAAAGGGGCCACTGAGACTGTTATGAAAGATCATGGGAAGAAAAGGTCCCAGCATATCAGCCACCTAATCAATGGCAGGGTTTTTTCCTGTATGTATCACTGAAAACAAGGGGTTTAGGGAAGGCTGATATGGAGGACAGTAACGGGGCACATATTTTACCGTGGACTCCAAAAGAGGTTCAATTTCACTGGTGCTTGCATCACATCCTTTGCTATCAGAGTTGCAAAACGCTTTCAGGAAATTTGAAATATATACAACAGAAGAAAGGAAACTGGGTCTGAGGAAAGAGTTTGGAGATGAGGGCACATCTTACAAATTGTCAGCTTGGACTAAAGGACTTGGAAACCATAACAGTGGGAATCCTGAAAGAATTATTTTTCCAGAAAAAGAATATACAACAGGACATTTAGAAATGTGGCATACCTGTTCTGAGAAAAGGTATAAACAGGTTCTTCCTAGGTACCTTCCCACTTAGTAGCCAAAAGAGGATTCATTTGGTAAATACATTCTTTTAAGTATTAGTTTCTGATTAAAGTCTCACACACATTTTGCAGAAGAAAAGAAGTGATTTCTAATTCTGGAAGTATTTGAAGTATCTGAAGTTTTTTGTAAAGGTACAATAATAACAGTCCAGAAGCAGCACATCATCATTTGTGACTAATCAGCAAATTCAGCTGGCACATAAATTGACAAGAAATGTCATCAATGTAAATTAACTTTTTCAAGCCATTAGAAAAGAGCACCAGCTTCATGTTACAACAGAAAGAATGGCTCCGTTTTGGAAAGTCATTCACTATCATGCTATAGACAATGACCCCTGTCAAAAGATTTAACAAAGTTCACAGGTCAATGCAGTGGGAGGATCTCTGCTGTCCTGACTTTTAGTAATAGCCTAATCATGCAGAAAAAGTTTTAAGTGTTGATAATTTAGTGAATGAAATTCATGCCTTTTGACCCTGAATGAGGAGGCAAGGGAGATTCATCTTGTCTTCAATTAAGTTTAAAGCTATTTTTAAACACCTTATCTGAGCCAAGCATCACAGGATCCCAGTATTTTTAATGCAGTTTTCAAGCTGTATCATAAATTAAATCTGCAGATACTGGGTGTTGGGAAAAGTTTTTCACACAACAGCCGTGAAATCCTGATCCTGCTGAAGTCAATGGGAGTGCTGCCATTTCTTCAACAAGGTCTGGATTTCAGCCATATTGTTTAAAGTCTCTGAGCGCTGTCTTGGCTACGCTACCCACATGCTGTTCCCAATGGGTTCATTGGCAGAAAAAAAAAAAAAAATACTGCGTAAATGTTGAATATTGCAGCTGAAGAAGGGACAATATCACAATCTGAAGAATATGTCTGACTTCAGTTATGAAATTTCTAAGATGCAAAAACCATTTCATTAGGTTAAATTAATTGATAAATGGCACACAAGCCATCAGCACTGAAACCATTGTCAGCTTGTGTTAAGATGTTACATGAGTGTTTAATAGCACCCTAAGTGTGAGGAGCCACATGGGTTAGTAGTTAGCACAGCAGAAAACTACAAAACTAATTTACTCTGTGAACTGCATAGATCAGAGTCAGACCCAGAAACTGCTGCCCTAAAAATCTAGGGTAAAGTTACCCTAAAAACAGAGAGTGCCTATCTGAGATTTCAGTCAAGACAATAGAGTTAGTTGTCCATACACCTTCTTTTCTTTGTGTAATGAGATGAAGGGGCTATGCCATATGTATGCAAAGCCATAACCCAGACTTTTGCAGACTTCAGACCACTTTGCTCTGGAGCTGCGAGGAGCAGTGCTGTGTCCCAGAAAATACCATCGCCAAGGCCATAGCAAGGGGGCAGAAGAGGAAGGGAATTGTACCCCAGCTCTGCTGCCTTTGAGCCTGCAGGCAAAAGGAGACAACTAGAAGGCAACAGGGACCAGAATATCTCTCTAGGTCTCTCCCCATAGCTTAGACAATTTTGGGCCAGTAAAAATTGCCTTTGTGATTGAGCTTGTTTGGCTCTTAGGGGTGTTTTTACTCTGCCAGTGTTTTTACGCTAACTGGTGTACTCCACCAGAGCTGCACCTGCAGAAAAGGAGCTCTGCCTGCCTGGTGATTTTGTGTTCCTGTACAGCAAAGCATTCTCAGTGTAGTCAGAATCTTACTCACATGGTCATTTTAAACACCTCCCCAGTTTCAGTGGAACGATGTGTCTATACAAAATTAAATAGTTAATGTCAAGCGTCTGCAGAACAGAGCCTAAAGGTAGAAGAAAAGCTTATACTGGAAATAGCTGTGCCATAAATTGTTTCTATTTTGCCTTTAGCTAGAGTAGCATGTCTCTATTATCATTATTTTTTCATCTTAACATTATACCACTGAAGACTTAGGGTAGCACACCTATTAATTATATTTTTACTCTACTTTGGTTCTGAGTATGGCCCAGGTTTGACCTGCTAGAAGTCACAGCCCTCCAGCTACCATCGACCTTCCTGCTATCACATACGGCACGCCGGCGGTCTGCCTGTCCTGCCCATCCTCCAGACATTGGAGAACGATGAGGTGTAGCTCATACTATTCCTTCCCCGAGACCAGAAATCATCCCTGAGCCAAAGCCGGCCACATGTTAGCTGTTAGCGATGGCTGCTTATAAATAACATGTTAATAGCTGTAAAGTTTTTCCTGGGCTAGGCGTTCTGCTTTCCGCTTTGATAGGAGCATGTTTTTGTTTGGGGAGGGTTTCTCAAGTACATGTTGGGATCTACCGGCCGAGCCAAACTAAATCAAGCTCGCGACATGTGCATGTGTGTGTGTCTGCGTGCAACAGGCAGCAGCAGTTTAAAGCCCCAGTCTGGCACACCCTGTTCAGATCATTTTCCCCTTGAAGTCTGCCTCCTCTTTGTATCCTGTCCTCTTTATTTCTCGCACGGAAAAAAAAAAATCTCTTCCTGACTCAATTTCCTACAGGGCAAATTAATTAGAAGGGGCTGTTGGTTTCCCCTGGAGCACGTGTAACTTGAAGGAAACTCTGAATGTGACACTGAAGACCAAAAAGGCCAGAAATTCAAAGTCTTTTTGATACCCCAGTTTTTAAGAGCACTAACACAGACATGTCCGATCTTGCCCAATAAAAATTGGGGGTCTGCACTGGAAGGGTCCATACTCTCAGGTCCCCGAGGCGCGTCTGTAGGGGGTATAGTGCACTCTGCAGCAGTGTCCTGAGTACGGCTGGGGGAGCATAGATGGGGTCTACATCCTTAACCCCTTCCCCAAGTGATGCCTCCAGCACAGCGGGGCGTTGAGCAGCATCCCTGGCTGTGAGGAAGTGATTGCCTTCAGGCAGCGTGGGGCTGACCCAGGTGGCCGTACACATCAAATCAAAGGCCTCCATGGGACCGTTTCCAAGACCGTTTCCAGCACGGGCCTTTCTGAGAGCACAGACTAGGCTGCATCAAACACCACATGCAAGCATTAGGCCCTGAAAACTTATAGACGTATAACTTCATCGAGGTTTCCCAGCAGGCTGCATCACCCTGGGGCAGTACACTGCCTGTCGGGACAGTTACCCCTCTGTCCTGCTTTGGGAGGAGAGGGTTTGGGTATGGCCGTTTCTCAGGGGCTTAAACAACTCGAGTGCCAAGAGCTGCCAGCAGGAAGGCACGGCCAGAGGAGCTCCGCTCGATGCTGCCTGCCACACAACCAGAAGCAAGCGCTGCCATGGGGACGCAGCTTTGGGAGGACTTTTTGGGGCTGAGCAAGCCAAGCAGAGCACTGTGTCATATGGAGCACTGGGATCTCCCACCTCATTAAGATGAAGATGCTTAATAAGAGAGCGCCTGCCTCCTAACCCCTGTGGGAAGCACCCTGCCTACCCCACAGACCCACCAGCCCCGTGCCCCAGGCTGTTCTGCCTTTACACCAGCACTGCTGCCCGGGTAGCCGTGCCACAGCAAGGGCAGAAAAGCCACCCCTCGCCCAGGTCCAAAGGCATAGGGAGAGCAGCCGGGCTCATCTGGGTGCTGGCACCACTCAGAAATGAGTCACCAGCCATCCATCATTTGCGCTGGAGCAAACGGGAGCAGCATCCCTACACCACCTCTTCATCGAGAATAACCTCTCTCTCACAGGCAAGATGCTCCTCTTCCCAAATATACCAGGCTTCTAGCAAAGAGCTCCTGAGCAAAAGTTAAGAAACATATCCTGGCCTTCAGGCTCCTCCTTGGGCTTTGTCATTAGCCAGTGACAAGCAACTCATTAAGAAATATTCTGTATTTTTTCTGTAGGTTCCTGTCTTGGCACTTGTAAGATTACAGCATGTGACAGAGCGGATGGGCGTTAGCCTTTTCAGCCTGACAGCTATGCGTACAGATTGCTGCTAGAGCCACAGGGCATCTTCTGAAAGAAATCATCCTCGCAGAGCGTGATAGATGGACAGAAACTTGAAACATCTGCGAAGGTTATAAAAATCCCATGTTAGGAACCCGTTTAGAGTGAAGAAACACCGTGTCTGTGAGACTGATCTATAGGGGCTGCCCTCTCCATGCTGATCTGCTGTGGTGAGTTGGGGTTCAGCCGTCCCTCTCCACACTCGCTTGTTTCTTTTCATTAGTATGACTGAGACAAACTGGAAACTACAAGTGGAAGTTTATTCTGTGCTTTGCTGTAGCCCAGGCAAATTCAAAATGCCAACTGATTTCAAAGGAGACTTTCCTCCTAGGGACTGGGCTTCTATATAGTATATTTATTATTAAAAAAAAAAAAAAATTGGTCACAGCTGTGGGAGCTTAAGAGATGTCTGCCATGTAGATTTCTACTGCCCTTCCATATTTTTAGCGCTTTAAAATATGTTTGCCATCTGTTCCTGCCACAGCATTGAAAACAATCACAGTGACTCTTTACGCAGAGGCCTTAGGATGGAAGTTGAATGGAGCCCACTAGATCACAAGTGACATGATGCCAAGTACAGTGAATATAATGAGTGTGTGGCCAGATTTTTAAAGAGCGCTGTTTGTAACCCCCTTCCCTCCAGTGCTAAGGGTCATTTATATACATGTGTCAGTACAAAAAAGTGCCTTTAAGAACCAGGCTCAGAATGCAAATAGTTGAAGCAACTGGTGAAAAGGCCTGAAGTTCAATGCTGTGTTTTACCCTATTACACACATCTCAATTTCTAACCAGTCAATAGGCGAAAAGACAGAAAACAGATCAGAAACAGAGGACGTATATTATGGCAATGTAGAAATGAACTTGTGTCCTAAGAGGAATTTTTCCTTTCCCCCAGCTCCACAGAGAACGACAGCTGATAACGCGTCAGGTCTTTGCCAAATGCACTGCACTGAGCTAATATTGATGAAGTGGCTTTCTGTCTCCTCCAAGTTAAATACCATGCTCCTGGCCAAAATATTTGTTATTACTCAAAGAGGAGGTTCTCAATTTCCTTTGATTTTTAACATACAGGCAATCATCTGCTTCCATTTTTTAATTGCCCTCATTTCTCATTTTGTTGGAAAACTGGCTCTCAGCCGGATCCTTAAAGATCCCTCAATGATGACAAACAAGTAACAGCAAAGTGAAAGCAGATGACCTCTTTCCATTATCTAAACAGTATTAGATGGTGGATGAATGCTATTTTCTTTGGGGTTTTGGGGGGGCTTCATACTGCTAGGTGCAACTACATTTTCAAGTAGGTCAACGACATTGAACCAACTTGCTTAATACAGAGGGTACCTTTATTCTTCACCTTTGTTGTCTTCCCAGAGTTACATATTAGCATTTCTATTCATTTTAGCTGTCCATATTTTTAAACATCCGCCACTCCCTCTTGTAGGCTGGATGATGAAGCATGCAATCATACTGTTCAGTTCTGGGCACACTGCAAAGAATTCCTTCCCAGTCTGACATTAATGTGAATGTAGAGTGATTATAATCACAGCACTGAAGTATCATTGTGGGAACTAGACAAAGATGAGAATCAGACTCAGAATCAAGGTATTTCAAGACAAAAACTACCCTCCCCAGTTGGTTTTGCTGTTCCAAGAGGTGATAAACTCTTAAAGGCTCCAGGGCTGTGCTGCGTTATTCCTCACACTGTGCACAAATATTGTATACAAACATACAGGAACCCTGGGAAACAGAGACTTGCTATTTGTCTGGCACTTTTAATATCTACTCACACATATCTCACACTGCAGAAACACAGAAATATCACATTTTACCATGACAATATATCTACCACAATAAATGAAGAACTGGTGGCCCAATTCCTTCTCTCTTAAGACCAATGCAAAATCCATTGTAAACAAGGCCATTAGGTTTTACCACTAAAGACCAGGAGACTTAGGCCTGAATCCAAGGCCAAGACCCTCAGCTGATATCGACAGAATTATAGAATATTAAACAACTCTCCAGATTTTAACAGAACTACACAATTTCCAGCACTTTTTTTCTCTAGTCCTAATTCTCTCAGGTGCTTTTTTGGACCACACCTATTACAGTCACACAATATACAATATACCTACTTCATTCATTATTTATTTGACATATTTATCATTCGTTTTGTATACACTGTGGAAGACACTCCCAAGGCCAGTTCCCCATGTTTGAAGCTTTGCAAATGCCCATTCCATGTTCGGAGATGTCTTGAACATGACTCCACATTTCAACCATCCCTTCCTGGACAATTAAACTACTCTGACACTGCACTGGAAGCAAACAAGCCATGGATATAATTTTAAAAGACCTCTGGAAAGTTTCTTGGTGAGAAAGTCTTGATCGCAATCATCTCTTTAGATATGAGGTTTGAGGAATGTAAAAGTACTGAGCAAATCTGCTGCTTAGAGCCACAGACCAAGAAAAGCATTCATCCTCCAGAATTCACTGGCACGGTGCAAAATTGCATCACTCCTGACCACGGAGTGCACTCTGTGCTATCACAGAGTCCTAACCACCCAGCAGTGCCACATCATTCCACAGATAACCTTCCCATGTAATGCCTGTATATATTTTTTAAAGTTGTTCACAAGCTATTTCCTAATTTGCATCTTCGTAGTTCCACATTTTAAAAAAAGTTTGGTAATGTTATCTTTCATGTTTGCCAGAAATCACAAAGTCCTTTAACAGACAACCTGGTATTGTGGAATTTGGCAGATAAGCATACATGCTTTATTTTCCCATCTCAATTGCAGCACTGAGGTTTCAGTTCTTACTCTTGCCCCGAGTCACTGCCCAGATCTTGCTCATCATAGACAAGGCAACCAGTATACCCTTCTTATGATAAAACTAAGCAATTCCGCTATGATAAGTCAAAGACTTATGTTCAGCAAAGCAGTCATGTTTGTGAAATGGCTTAGAGCCTATTTTTTTTGGAAGATAACTTTCCTGACATGTTAAATTCCTCCATCTTGCTGATTGAACAAGCCCTAGAAAGGGGGCAGCCATTCTTTTTAATGCTTTTTTAAGTGGTCTTTTCCTGGTGGTGAGCAGAGGGGAAGTATAAGTCCAAGTAGTGTGCAATGATATCATTATTTCAGTACTCCTCTACAAATGGGAATTGTAGTGGTGCCAGATTTTGTATAGACAGAAAACAAAATTCTTGCAGCCATATGCTAGACATGACATGTTTTGAACTGAATGCTGGGTCTTTGATGCAAATACTACGCTGATGGACACGTTCTTTTCTCTGTGTGCTTGATTTGCCAACACAGACTCCCATTTGCAAGGGCATCCTTGTGTAAGGGTTTTTTCTCCTAGTCATTTACTATCAGCTTCTCCAGATTTTTTGCTAGAAGTTTCACTGCTTGTGTAAAACATCACTTCATAGAAATGTAGACTTCTTTATTCAGGAAAAAAGAGGAGAAAAAAACTGAAAATGGAAATAGAGGCTAGCTTCACAGCTGTCTATGGTTTGTATGAATCCGAAAGACATTTTCCTGCAAAATATCACTGTTGAATCCCCCCATTAAATTATACGTAACCTGATTTATTCTTTCAGTGTCAGGCAATTTGTTGTGCTGTTTTTAGTTGAAGCTCAAATCTGGAGTCTCATCTGTCCAGGAAGACATTTACATTTTTGCAGTGACTTAAGCCTTATTGAAATTTATGGTATCAAAATAGTTGCCTGATTGTCTTTGGGCATTCCTTGATAAATTTTGTCCTTTTGCAGAGAATATTCTCTTGCAAATCTTTCCTATGCATTTTTGTTCTTTACAGAATGATGCAGCACACCTACGGGAAAAATCAATTTTTTCATTCGTATTTGAAGATCTGTTTCTTGGTTTTGTCATTACTGTGTGAAAGGTTGTTAAAATGCATACTGGTAGCAATGACTTTTTGCTGTAAAGTCACCCTTCCACCATCCATCCCCCTTTAAAGAGCAGCAGTGAGAACAAAATCTGCTCTGTTATGCAGACAAGGCTTTGACTCAAACTGCTCACCCAGCTGAAGCATCTGGTTGCTGCCTAGACTAAATTTCATTCTACGGGCCAGGTGACTGATAATTAATAAATCAAATCTTCACTAAATCTTTCAGTTATCTTTCATCTTTTTCTGAAAATTAAACTGTTCGAGTCTGAAGTCCATTTGAGCCATTAAAATGCAGAACTTGCCATTTCTACCTCATATTCCAGCGGGTTTTTAATCAGCCATGAATGGCAGCGAGGAGCCAATGCTAGAAGCAGACTTTCTGCACAACATCCACTGTTCATTTTTGGATGGGATCTTCTACAAATGCTCCAGAAGTGACTGCCCAGAGTCACATTAGAGGCAGCAAATTTACAGGCATGGTTGTCCTCTCACTTCTGCTGAAGACACCAAGAGAACAGACACCTTCCACTTCTGCTGTTACCACAGGGCAAGTTTTCATTTACTCCAGCTGCTTCAAAAAAACCCCAACCTATTGCATGTATCAGCATGCAAGTTCACCATTATTAAAGAGTTTTCTGAATTATTCTCTCTTCCCTGCCTTATTCCCTGCCTCCGCACCCCAGATAAGAGCATTGCACCTTGCAATGTGCACGCAGGTACATGAGCATGACAAGAGGAAGATGAATAAAAAGCTGCTACGCCAAAGTAAGGCTAGAGAGAGGGGAGTGGAAACCTGTATTCCTTTCCCTGGTTTGGAAGGGCAGGGCTGTTAATGTTCTGAAGTGCAATGAGGACATCCACTTGTTCCTGTTACTGTTGGGAATTGTTCATGTTTTCAGCTGGGTTTGTAAAGCACCTCTCACAGTGGCACCTTCCAAGTCTTTGCTTGTTCAGGTACTGTCTCACCCCCAATGTCAATGATAGAAACCCTGCCTGTGATTACGTGGACACTGCCATTCCCAGCCTTCACCTTACATTTCTTATCTTCATATTTTGTAACTTTAAATAGGTCCTAATGGACGTAACACCAGTTTTCTCTCGGTGTGGGTGATGGTCTGGTTTTTAGAACGGAAATGAATCTATCCACAGGTCTAAACCTGAGGTTATGTTTAAATACTTGCTGGGCCAGGTTGTGATTAACCCTTGCAGAAAGTTCTGCTAAAAGGTAACAGGCAGCAACAATAAACCCCACTAATAAATTTTCATTAATGTTATAACTTTTTCTTTTTGAACAATTTCTACCAAAACCAGTTAGTTTCATCTTCTTAGGCTTCACCAGGAAAACAGTTTATATTTTTAGCTGATATGATCAAGTGCAAAATCCATGTCTGCTGAAAATACCCCATGTATCAATCATTATCTTTTTCTTTACCTCTGACATATATTTCCATGGCCAGAACTCATCTAAATACTTGTCAGTTAGGCTGGCTTTGAGCATCTACTTATACCAAGATGCAAGCAGACAGGTCTGTGACCATGCTGCCAACTCCGAAGCAGGAGCTGAACAAGAGCAGAACAAAAAAACAGTGCTTAACTAGTAGAGTTACAGTGATGCAAAATGCACAGTTAGTACTAATAATAGCAACCAAGAGCAGACAGATTCATCTGGGAGATGTGAATAAAATTATAGATTTAAGCACCTCTCCTCCACTGGGGGGGTTGGGAACACTTAACCAATACAACAATATATGAAATTGTGAGAAGAAAACTGCAGTGTATAACATGCGACACTATTTCAATTATTTTAAAGGAAGCTTGTTCAAACGGAGCCTTTGAAAGCTACTGTGGAAGCAGGGGGGTGGGAAGAGAGCGCCTGGAAATTGCAGATGGGAAATCTGACGCTCAGATTTAAAAGTGAACAGTGTCTGGTGTCTATAATAGCTACAAATGAAGGCAATCAATACTATGTACGAAATATCACTGTAATGCTCTATAGTCTTAGATATCGCTAAATGAATACAGATGGCACATCTTCATCTGAAGTACTTTGATCAGATGGAATATAACATAGATTTTTGTCCCTAACAAAGCTCAACTCAAAACAAGACACAAAATGGAATAGGCCAGAAGGTCACGTTAACCTTGTGGTTTTATAGCAAAGTGCAGTGGGAGACAAAAATGGCCCAATGTTTAGAAGTTTTGCACATGGGTAGAGCCAGAAAGTCTGGCTGCTATCTGTTATCCTAGCATTAGCAGGCAAAGGAAGAAGCGTTAATGGGGGTTTAAGGCAAAGATTGGTAACTTAATAGTGGTGAACCAATATGTCTGTCACTTTTGTGTTCATTAGTTTGATCAAGCTGTCAAAACCTTAGGAGACTGAATGATGGAAATAAATCTATCAATTCCCATTTAACAGCCAGCACTATTTCTATCTGTGTACAGTCTGCTTCAGCATTCTCCACTGGTGTGGGACTGTAGCAGTGTGTCAGATGCTGCAGCGTTTCATACACAGGCCGTGACAGGCTGTTGAATGCTTTGAAGATGGCAGAAAAAGACTGATCTGTCGGTCATATGTTACATAGAGAAAATATTGAGAATTCAGACATATCTTCTGAAAACATCAGTAAGTTTAATAGAAGCATTTCCGTTCAATGCAAACTATAGCAATAACATAGCTGCTTCAATGTCATATCATTTTACAAACATCAGTGGATGTGCTTTCCCAGCAGCCTTTTGGGATAAATCAGAGACATATTTATGGCTCTTTGGCAAACAGAAGCAGAATGATTCATTCTGCCAAAGACAGCAGCCTGAATCTGAGCTTATGGCATCCCCTATTTTTGTACCAATCAAACAGTGAAGTGCCTGGCAGAGCCAGCTGTCTGCTTGCAGGCACAAGGCTGGGGCTCTGGAGACTCCTGAGATCCTGACGTTCATTTCCAAATCAGGATACCCTACAAATGGAAATGTTTCTTCCAAATGAGAGGCCAGCCTTCACCAGAGGATATCTGTACCATCACCTATGGCCCTGATGCTCAGGTCTGCCATGTGTATCAGACACTAGTGCCGTCCCCAAGTTGGATCGAGTAAGGGATTTCTGTAGAAATACCATCATTACTCTCCTGTGAAAATCAGTACCCTGCCCTCCATACCTTGATGACCTCTGAAAATAGTTTTTCCCTATTTTTTGTGGAAACCCGTAGATGTCAACAAGCATTGCTGCTTCCACAGAGTGTCATTATCATCGCTATAATAAACAATCTTTATGGCCTGTAGCGAAATGTAATATTTCAAAGTTAAAGAGCCCAAATCAATACTTTCATTATCTGCACTATAAATTATCCATTAATGGAAGCTCATTAGGAAAGGCACCCTCTTTTTCTCCCTGCGCCTCCGAGTGTTGCTCTGGGCTCCCAGCTGGCACTGTAGGCTCTATGGCTTTATGGAAAGGGTTTTCCTTAGAAATGGCCGAGAAGCCTGCCGGTTCAGGGCTTTGGAAAGCGAGAAGGGAAGAAAGAAAGGGAGCAGCCAGAGCTCTTTTCCTCTTTCCTTTAGGCACAGGGGGAAGGTAAGAAATAGGTCATGGCAAACTACTCACCTGCTTTGTAAGCTTCTAGGAGGAATGAAGCTGATTGGAACATTTCTCTTTGAAAAAGAGAGAGTGAACCAGGAGCACATTCTTCCTCCTCCTTCAGACAAGAAGTATTTAACTCAGTTGCCCCCAAGAAGCAGAATTTGGAGCTTGAAATCCACAAAGTGGTCACCACAGCTAGATTAAAATACCAGAGGATATTTAATTCTGCTGATTTTACTGAATCTTTTCTCAGATCTCTGAGGTACCCACTAATTCCACCAGAAAAGCGAACAATAGCCAAAGTTGGTAGATTTGAGTATCAGATGACTTTTTATGCATGTTGAGCTAATTAAGGTAGAAGAGGAAGTAGATTACTTTAATCAGCTATTTTCCTAACATGAAGAACCCCAATATTTCATCCACATTAATAATTCAGCTGAATTAAAAAAAAGTTTACATTAAATTTTATATGGGATTACACTAGTTTATTTAGAAAAGGAACATAAATCCAGAATATAATGATGTTAGTTCAAACCACAGTATTGAAGGGAGCCTTTGCTTCCTGAAGCCTTCTTTGCTGGTAGCCATTGGCACATTAGTATGAGAGTTCAAAGCCGTCATAGCTCTGACACGTTCAAGAAAACTGGAAACTAGTAATGTCATGTAACCATATAGCTGGGTATTTTGCATTGCCTTCACCTGTGCTTGAACTCATCCTGCCTGACCATATACCAGCTAAACAGAAATAAACATGTAAAAGGAAAAGTAACAGATAACACAAAGCTGGGGAAGTGACAAGAAAACTCACTTCAGCAAGTTATGTTGTCTGGTTAAGACACAATGAGAAAATGTGGGAGCAAGTCTGCATTTTTCACCATCCATGTGCTGCCCAGACAGCCTACAAATGTGCAAGTTCATGGTCTGTAAAAATGTTCCTAACAAGCATTTGTATTTGGTTTGGGATTTTTTTCCAACTTGTTATCCATGTATGTGCCTTTTAACATATTCCTGATGAAGGAGAAACCGGAGAAAGTAGCTGCAATACAATACGAAAGGCTTCTTTAATGCCCAGAGCATCCCAAAGGCTAGGTTTCTGGGACTGTTGAAAGGAGCAGCACAGCAATGGACATTCCTCAGCAGCGGAGGCCCCTGGCCCCTTCAGAGCCAGCGCAGGCTCCAGAGGCAGGGTCGTTGGAGCTTCCAGAAAGCCACAAGCTCCAAAGACTCAGAGAAGCACGTCAAAGGTATTTATAACTGTTCAACATTTGACTGCAAGTCAGAGATGTGGCACATTGGTTTCAGCTGCCCTCCTGGGAGCCAGGGGTGTGAGACACGCTCCCGCTGCCACGTCACGTTGGGGAGCTGCCCCAAGGACAGCCAAAACCGCAGCTACACACGTACCCAGACTCTGTTCTACTTTATGCAAAAAATAATTCGTGGGGGATCAGCTTCTTTTTCTTACGATATTAATAAAATGTTTTATTTTCTGAAACTGCCGCATCATGCAAGGCAACTCAGCCTTTTTACAACTCTCCTAATCCTCAGCAAACCCTTCAGCCTAGACTTGATGCTAAATGCTCTGGTTATATCCAGAAGTAGATTTCCGAACTATGACATGACAAATGCGTAATTTGCTTTATTTATATTGTCATAGTGCTTACAGTTATGCCCTTTGTGCCAAGCAAAGAAAGGAACAAAGGTGCCACAGAAGATTTTAATTTGGTTGTGGAAAATACAGTTGAGTCACTTTCTGAAACTGAATTTCTAAGATAACAATTTCTTGGTTTATGTCAGTGACATACCAAACTTTCAATCTGTTTTCTTGACTGAAGCAAGTGTTTCTCAGGGAAAAAAGTGCTAAGGTTTTTTTCTTTATGCAGAAATCCAGGTTGAATGGAAAAAATACTGTTCTTGAAGTCATTCAACCCAAACTTACTCATTTTACTTGTATCAAAAATAAAAAGGAATTACAGAACCCTGTCCTCTTATTTACAGTGCAGAAAACTCACTTTTTTGAGGAATAATACAGGGAAGAATAATTGAGTTTCAAACTGTCTAATGTTTTCACCTGGAAATCACTGTGTCTTTGAATAGAATCTATTTTGATCTTCTCCTTTTAACATTTGTTCTCACTTTCTAACTTTCAGGTTGCCCACGTGTTCTCCTGCCTTTTCTTTCTCCCATGCAGCTCCATAACTGCACACCTGAATCACTGTGTCGGTGGCCATGGAGACACACAGCCGAGCATTGGGATGAATCGTTACCACATCCTACACATGCAGGAGTGGTAATTCCTTCCAAAATACTCAAAACAATGCTGTGTGCATTTTTCATCCAAAATTTCATACCTCAGCTTTCAACTGTCAGGTCAAAGCTAAGTAAACTCTTGAAGGGAAAGGTAACATGACTGTTCTGCTGTGCATGGCCTCTCCATTTCTGTTTTACCATTTCCCTTTTAATAAACCAATCAATATCAATGTATTTCAGACAGAAAGTTGATCCTCATATAATGTATCACTGGAAATTGCTTTGTTACCCCAAAACAGTGTGTCCTACACTCAGTATCTTAGCCAAGGTAAAGACTTATCTCTTGACCAATATTAACCCAATCCAAGAAAGCAAGCTGTTAAAATGATGCTTAAGAAACCAAGGGGCATGTCAGACAGCTGCTGTCATTAAATTCAGTGAGAAACAATCTGCAGTTGCTGAAAGCAATGAAAATGTACAACATTCATTGTATTCTAGCTGTTCAAACTTGCCTTTTTGGTTCCTCCCTCTAACCTGTTTGTTGTCATAGCTTCTAACTTAAGTTTAGATCTGTATTGGATTTGCATGGCAAGCTTCTGGTAGCAGGGGGCTACAGGGGTGGCTTCTGTGAGAAGCTGCTGGAAGCTTCCCCTGTGTCCGACAGAGCCAGTATCAGCCGGCTCCAAGACGGACCCGCCGCTGGCCGAGGCTGAGCCCATCAGTGATGGTGGTAGTGCCTCTGGGAGAACAGATTTAAGAAGGGAAAAAAAAGTTGCTGGGGCACAGAAACTGCAGTCGGAGAGAGGAGCGGGATGTGAGAGCTACAACCCTGCAAACCCCCAGGTCCATGAAGGAGGGGAGGAGATGCTCCAGGTGCCGGAGCAGAGATTCCCCTGCAGCCCGTGGGGAAGACCCTGGTGAGGCAGGCTGTCCCCCTGCAGCCCACGGAGGTCCACGGGGGAGCAGATCTCCACCTGCAGCCCAGGGAGGACCCCACGCCGGAGCAGGGGGATGCCCGAAGGAGGCTGTGACCCTGTGGGAAGCCCACGCTGGAGCAGGCTCCTGGCAGGACCTGTGGAGAGAGGAGCCCACGCTGGAGCAGGTTTTCTGGCAGGACTTGTGACCCCGCGGGGGACCCACGCTGGAGCAGTCTGTGCCTGAAGGACTGCAGTCAGCAGAAAGGACCCACGCTGAAGCAGTTCATGAAGAACTGCAGCCCATAGGAAGGACCCATGCTGGAGAAGTTTGTGGAGGACTGTCTCCCGTGGGAGGGACCCCACGGTGGAACAGGGGAAGAGTGACAAGTCCTCCCCCTGAGGAGGAAGGAGCAGCAGAGACAACGTGTGATGAACTGACCCCAACCCCCATTTCCCATCCCCCTGCACCGCTGGTGGGGAGGAGGTAGAGAATTTGGGAGTGAAGCTGCACCCGGGAAGAAGGGAGGGGTAGAGGGAAGGTGTTTTAAGATTTGGCTTTATTTTTCATTATCCTACTCTGATTTGATTAATAATAAATTAATTTTCCCCAAGTCGAGTCCGGTTTTTGCCTGTAAACATAATTGGTGAATGATCTCTCCCTGTCCTTATCTCGACCCACAAGCCTTTCATTATATTTTCTCTCCCCTGTCCAGCTGAGGAGGGGAGTGACAGAGCGGCTTTGGTGGGTGCCTGTCATCCAGCCAGGGCCAACCCACCACAAGACCAGATTTGAAGCAAACATGGTCACTTTGTGGTACATTTGTACAATTATAGTCTACCCATAATGCACGTAAGGGATATTTCACACCAACTATTCAGACTGAAGGCAGGAAGGTCGCATGTTCCGAGGTCCAAGCTCTTCAGAAAGCTTGTCCCCAGTGACTGAGGGGCACTTCAGAGGACTGCCATGGGGTGCCTATTCACCCGCAGACAGGCAGGTGAGGACCTGAGCAATTCATCCTCTTTCCCCACAGCGGGCAGCGAGTCAGCGGTGAAGCCAGAACTTGTCTCCAGCCTCTCACCTCCGGAGCTCTCTGCCAGCTGCCAAAGTTACACCTTTCTTCCTCGTGACACAGAAAGTCTTCAAAATATTCAGTGTTCATATTTACGATGGGTAAAGAAAAATGATTTGGGAAAAACACCCTCAGATTTGTTTCTTACATCCAAACTTGCTTTTTCATCTTCTGTCTATACCTCTACTACACATTTGGCGACAACGAGTTGACTATGGTCTTTACGGAAACCTGAGGCAGTGAGGCCATAAATGCCCCGGGGCAGTTCAAGTAAGTCAGATTAAGAGCTAAAAGTGCTCAGCATCTTTGCAGACGTCTCAGCATGCTGTCAAATTTAGCCTTCTGACTTTTAATTTCTACCTTCAGCTATTTCAAACTATTCTTAGCAGCATCCATGCTTCACACCGCAGCTTTACTGTTATTCTGCAGCCTCAGAATGTTTCATATTCTGGATATCTCTGTGCTTATCTGTTAGCTCCCTTTCTGCTTGTTATTTGGTATTTCCTGGTATTTCTGCTTGGTATTGTATTTCCTTTCCTTGGCGGTGGTATTTCATCATTTTCCTACTACCATTTCCTTTGGTTCTGAAGAGGCTTAAAATCCACAGTATGATCAAAAGATTTTGGTCTAGCTATCATCTCTCCAGTAGCAATGTTTCCTCTGCAGTTTACCATCCAAGCTGGATCTTCATTGCTTTACTATGACTCCAGTCACTGCACTGAATTCACTCGCACTGTAGGAAATTAATATATGCTTATGTCCAACTATTTCAGAATTGATCTATACTTTCAGGTTTCATAAACAGAGACGCTCTGGGGAAACAAATGCTGAGACTCCCCCATGAGTGCTTGTGGGAGCCAACTTTTCTATTTGCATTCATAAATCTTCACTGGCATACACAACCATGGGCTCAATATTACATTACTCACCTGAGCAATTACCACTGATCAGCACAGCTCCCGTGGAGAATTATAGTGTGCGTGTGGACTGAACAGAATGCATGAACTAAAAACCTCCAAACCCTGTTTATTTAGATGGAAATAGCAGATTTTTTACGATGAATATTGAGGAAATCATGGTCTCTTTCTAGACATTCCTCTTAAAGGAAAAAGTTGGTAAACTCTCATGAGTTATTTGAGTTGCTCTCTGCTATAATTGGAAGTACATCAAGAGGACATTGTGGTAAAAGCACATTACACCTTCATTCCATAATTCAAACCTGCAGAAGCAGAGCCAGATGGGAAAAATTTTCTATCATGCACTGCTAAATTGTATAAACTCAGTATTAATCACAGTAAAAGGGAACACTATAAAAGGAAAGCAGTAATGGCAGCTACAAGTTGCATCAACCCACAAGCTTTGTCTATTTTATTACTTCCTTAGCATAACACAGTAAGAAATATGTATTTCATTCACTGCTGCTAGTGCTATTATGGTCAGCATTACAGAGAGAAGGTCTGTCATTGAGAGAAGTTGATGAAGGGGATAAAATATCAGTCTTGGCTGGCAAACATGAGAAAAAACTGACCTCTTATTGAACAACTCTGCTAATAGCTTGATTCATCTATCCCCAGTAAAAAAATAGCACCAGGAAAAGCTGCTAGGTGGATAAGAACATGATAAAATGAGACGTAGACTGTATTTTTTCTGTTACAAATAAACTATCTCGTGTTCCTTCATGCTCTTATCTTCTCCTTGACTCAAAGTGTGACATAGTGAGAGGCCAGAACAATGTCAGCTGAAATGTGTGTTACACAGACCATCACAGCCTCTCAGCTTTCTGGTGAATATTAAACATCAGCAAAAGGTAGCTCGGAGAGGATGGGGAATCCAAATGAAGAGTATTCTCCTGCATTCATGAAAAGCAAAAAGCCACCTATAAATGACAAACATAAGAATAAGGGTGGGCTGGGGATTAAGGGACACCTTGGTATTCACTGGGCTTGTTTCAACTCTTAGTTTTGGTAGAAATTTGCTTTGTTTCTCCCTGCCAAAGGATTAAGGCAAACACACTATTTGTCTCACTTATTTAGATCGACAGTGATGAGCAGTAAAATCTGTTTTATACTGTGAGCACAAAGCCACACAATGGATCTCTTGGGCTGGCTAGTGCCTTTAGATATGCTATAATACAAATACATTGCTGTGCTTTAATAAAAAAAAAAAAAAAAAAAGCAATCTCTATATGCAACTGTGGGGGGAAAAAAAAACCAAAACTCAGCAAACAGTAGCTGTTGTCTGAAACATCTTCTGGGAGCAATAGCAGGCCTGTAATCAATTTGCTGTTATTTTTTGTGTTATTTGTGTTATTTTCATTGTACAAAGAACAAAATATTAAGAGAAAGACAGAAGTGGTGCCTGCCACCAAGCTATCACTTCATTGATATCTCCAAAGAAGACAAATTAACCAAACAAAACACACTTTATTGTGGTAGGTTGAGTTTTGAGTCAATTTTCCAGTTGAAACACTTGTATGGAAGCAACTCCTGGCCTGCCTCGGAGGGCACAGTCCAGTGCACATGGAGGGAGGGTGAGCTCAATACAGGACTAACAGGGCTGCACTGAATAGGCTGAGAGCAAAACCAGGGAGTCCTGTAAACTGCATTCTGCTTTCAGCATCGGGTCACGAAAGCAATTTTTCTAGGAAACCTGACTGGGAGTCAATGTGGAGAGCATCTAGTGATTTTAAGACACAGGAAGGGCAGAGCAACACAAAAATGAACATTTAGTCAGTGGATAAATGCGTGAATCAGATCAGACAGAAAGAAAGAGAAGGGGAAATGAGCATCTAAGTCATATTAAGATCTCTAGAGAGTCTGAGCAACCTCTGGAGCACTGCAGATTTTCCAGATCCCATGTGAACTGAGATTTTCAGGACTTGTCTCATTAGCTTACCGCTGAGTTGTGACCATGAAAATAAGGCCAGAAATGGTTCCAAGACTGATCATGTTATACAGAGTATGATAAAATGGCACAAAAGGATCTCAATGCCATGCAAAAATAAAGGGACTTCTAAAAATTATCTGAATGGAAGCTGTTTAGGACTTGATCCCATCCTTTACAAGTTAAGAAGGAAAGAAAAAAATATGCATACACTTTCTCTGAAGTCTATAATGAGGCATTAGGACTTTAACTGGTGAGTGGGCAACAATGATGTGGCATCACATTTCTCATTCAGCTTTAACATAAGACACATGCAAGTTATTTTTGTTTGTATTGGGCTGGCAGATGCATCCATTTGAAAAAACGTGCAATGGGAAGCTTGCTAGACAGTGACGCAACACAATGTGCAGCGCCAAAGCAAACTTTGTGTCTGTTTTTTTTCACAATGACATTAAATGAATTGGAAATAAAGCCACTGAAGTGACTGGAATTACAGTCGTCTAGAAACCAAGCTCGAGTGAGACTCCCACATAGTCTCTTTACACAAGCAGGGAAGCCAAGAAGTCCTTGTTCTGCAGGTCTTCTTTTTCCCTGCCCCATTAGGGGGTTTGGGCAGTACTATGCCACTAAGCATGACCAAAGTGTATTCTTCAAAGGGGACTTCATCTCCTCTCCTGTCTTTGAACACCCTGAATTTCAGAGGAAGGAGATGACAGGATCTGTTACTCTCTTAGAATGGATTTTACTCAAAGCCATGTACAGTAAAACAACATAGAACACAGCCCAAAAGCTCTCTGAGTCTTATGCAAGAAACCTGAAGAAGTAAAGCACGTTTAGACTCCTTGCTTTGTCACAAACTTTCTCCTTTTAGCTATTTCAAAGTAGCACCTACCAACATCATGAGTGCAGGAAGGATCCTCCAGCCAAGAGACTGAAAGACCTCACACTATAACTCACCTTCAACAAGGCTCTACATCAGCAAACTCCCCATCATCCAGGACCTGGCTTTGCTCACCTCCCAAAAATGACAAGATTGTACAGTCCTATGCATCCTACCTAGGAAGGTTCCCTACAGAGGCCCCTATCAGCAAAGACCTTTATACTTCACTAAAAAGCACACAACAGCCTTTCCCCCTCTCTAAATCTTGGAATAAGTGTTTTTATTATATGGCTACTACAAATGCTACTCAGTCCCTGGAGAGGTAGTTTAAGATGTAGATGTATAAACCAATTTGTAGGGGCTTTGCCTTTGTTGCAGACATTTAGCAATTATGATTGCTGCTTGTTTCAGGAAGCATGCATAGAGGATCTATATGAAGCTTTGTTTTGTGCAGTTTGGGGCTTTTTTCTGCTATTGTCAGTCAGAAGACTGGGCCAGACCCAAAGAAACAGGAACAGAGTTGAGTATTTTTGTAGGATAATGGTTGGATCAGTTCATGCATGCTATGAATCTCCTGGATGAATCTTCTTCAGGATGAAGTTCATTTATAAAATCTGTAAAAAGCTTAGTGTAGTCTTTTTCCAAGCCAATTTCAGGCTGCAAATCTAAAAACACTTATTCATATATTTTAACTTGATACACATGAGCAGTTCTATTGATTTCTCTTTATATTGAGTTCAGTGGAGCTACTCACATGTGTCAGGGTAAGCAAAAGCATAAGTGTTTGTGGGACAGTGATTTAATTGCTCTGATCTCAATTTTTTTTTAGCTATTCTTCATGAAGGATTGACTGCTAGAGGAAACCACCAAAGGGGACAGTAAATTTTCGAGCTCTGGTATTTTCAAATTAAGCTTGCAAGCGTCTCCTGGAAATACGCTACACCAGCCCAAGGCAACTTAACTGAGAGGTAACTGGGTGAAATATAACAGCCTGAAACAGGCAGAAAATTGGACTAACAAAGTACTCTTTTTCATCTTAAACATAGCGATCCTCTGGAAAAAATTTTCAACACTAAATATCAGACTCTAACATCCTTTTCAATCTATCGAATATCTTTATGCTTTTATACCTATATATGCACATCTATGCAGTATATAGTCAAATATATGATGTGATAACACACATATTTCTACGTAGTTATGTACCTACTACATATATTTGCTTTGGACTGAAGGTAAGAGACAGAATATTGCACATATTATAGAACAATCTGGTAAATATTTATCCCTTTGATTTTTCTTTCCTCTTTCAAAGCAATTACGTATTTGCTGTCCCGAAATATTGATAATCCAGCACAAAGTTCTACCTTGCTTTCATTCCTTTTTAACATTTACGACCACTGTTGGCTTTTCCTGCTCCCTCAGTAGTTTGAACATTAAGAGGAAAGACTGAATGCTGAGTCTATTTCTCAGTGTACACCAGCCTACCCTCGTGCTGACTATGTTCAAGAAACTGCACTAGGAATTTTCTTTTTTCTGCTGAGAAGGAGAGGATGAAGGAGGAAAGAATGACCAATTATAAACTCTGTTGTCTTTAGATGAAAGAACCTTTTTGTGGTATTCTTCAATCTCTTGTTTGGGCTGTCAACAGCAATTTGATAAAGAATGTTCCTATGTCTGACCTGTTTTTTCAAGATAGTAACCTATATTGTGTATCATCTAAAGCCAGGGGATAATCATCCATTATACTCTGTACTGCTGTTCCTGCAAGCTGAGCATAGCCTTTAAAACCCAGATAAGTTGATTGATAGTTGTGTTGAGAAAGCTGCTACTAACGATATTTTAGTTAAAGGGGGAAAAAAATTAAAGTTTCTTTAATCTGATTCTCCCCCACCCCCAACACCACACTTCAGAGGCCAAAGCTCATGATAACTGTTTTGTGGTGAATGGTCAATTGTTACAAAATTCTAATTGGTTCTGGGTCAGTCCCTTTGAAATGGCTGCTGTGCTCTAGTAATTTTTTCAATTAATTCTTAACAACTGACAAAACTTTGGATCTTGTCAAAAATCATTCAGATTTTTATAGTAGGTAAGAACATGGAACAAGATTAGCCTGGATTAAGAAAGATTCCTACATACATTATCACCAAGGTTATAATTACAGTTTAGCTCTCTTTTTTTCTTTGCTCTCAAAATAATGATTAACTAGCTCAGCAGGGTTTTCTTCCCTGTAAGTACTTACTGAATACTTTTATAAGGATAAATTGTAGAAACGCACACATATATATATACATATATATAATTCCTTGGTTGACTTATGAATAAATTGCACAAATGCAAGGTTCAGCTAGGAATCTTATCAGACATATTTTCACAGAACTAGATTTTGGACATAGGCAAGTCCTGTGCAGAACAGGACCTGCGTTAGTCAATCTTATGCCCTCACTGACATAAGTCAAAAAGTGACAAAGGACCAGCTCTCCAGCAGTGTTACTTAGAGAAGCCTCAAGGCTGTTTTTCTATTGAGTTCAGACTTCAAAGAGGTGGAACATGTTGAAGGACAAAGTCAGACCACATCTTTTCTTCACCAGAAAGTACTCAGACAGACAATGAAATTACCTTTAAGGTCTCTTTTCTACAGCAAGAATTAGCTCTGAGTCTAGGGGCTGCTTATATTGTTTGCCTGTAAGACAAGCAGCTAAGCATGAACAACTGTCTGAATTTTTTCTATTTGTCTTTTCTTCAGCAGAAATCTTAAAAATATACAGACAGACATATCAAATCACAAGAGATGTTAAATCAAGAGTTGATTAGTAAATCAGATTAGATTATAGACACTAAATTATCTGTAACTATCGTCACAAATTTTCTAAGCTATCACTATAGCTTAATCATTTACACAAGATCCAGTTCATACCTCTGTCGTTTGTTCAGGAAGCCTGAAGAAATGAAGTTTGAGTCTTCTGCAATTCCAGAATCTGATGCAAATCCTTCTGCCATAACTCAGGGACACATTGGCTTAACTAAAGTTATCACAGCTTTATATCCTTGCACCTGATCATAAGTGGTCCTCCACTACACTGAGAAGAGATCATCTTTAATCCATGCATTTTCAGCCAGCTTGACCTGCTCCACACTTTCTGTACGAAGATCTATTCTGGTGGTGGTTTAATGAACTCATTTTGATCACATTCATTGAAAACCAGAATCTCACCACTGGTAATATCCAATACATAGGTTATAATATAAATTAAACACATTTTAATCTAGCAAGAGACAAAGGTCACTGATAATTCTGCAGACTGGTAACATTCACTGAATCCTTATTCTCCAAATGGTATAATTATGCTGTTCCCCTACTTTGGGTTCTCTTTCCATTCTTACAAAGCCAATAAAAAAATGTGAATTTTTGACTTCTTTTTCAGGGCTCAATTATTTCTTTGGTTCCTGGTGTAATCACTACTTCACTGTTGATAGTAACTTCTCGTGTCATTGGTACGCCTTATTTTGCTTTATAGGCAAGTGGGGCCCCAATTCTGGAAGATTTTTCTCAGCATGGCTCCAACACGACCTTTCCATCCTTAGAGCTTGCAGAATTGAGCCCTTAATTATGAAAGGAATCTGGTTTCCAACTGCAATGTGTTGTCTTCTCAGGATCTACAAATTGAACTTAGATAGTACTCAACTTGATATTTATAGATTCCAAAACATTTTGAAACAGGCTTCAGTCTCCTCCCCAGGAGTGTGACAGCTTCAGCTTGGTTCAGTTTCTGTACTCCAAGTTCTCCAGAGTTTACATTACCTCAGCTATTCATAAAAAATACAAGTGTGTGTTACTTCTTCAACACAGTTGCATAAGTCATGGAGAAAGGGCAGGATTTCTCACTTTTTTCAGGGAATGATAAAGAAAGTACAGTGAAACATGCACACAGTTAGCAGAGTTGCAGTGACACTTTAGACTTTTATTTCATGCTCCAGAGAGCAGTCGTGGAAGTCTGTCAAAGTGCACAAAGCTGGGTTATTCAGAACTAATTCTTGCTCGTCATGTCAGACTCCATTTGTTACACTTGCACACGTAATGTTGCACTCCTCCTCAACTTTTTCTTTGTGAACTAATCCATGGAGTACTTCCAAAATATAATTAAAATCAATATTGATTTCACCATATTGTCATCAGAAATACTGCTTGAACAGTCTGCGTTCATTGACTTGTGCAATAGAATGGGGCTGGGGGATCTGGATTTTGTAGATACCCAGGTGTCTTCAGAGCCCAAAGCATGACTTTGGGTTGGGTTGGCCTCTAGCATGACAAGAAGCCAGCCTTAAATCCGAGAACTGAACACAGCTTTGAACGGTGAAATTAGTGAAAAACACTCAGAAAGGTCTGAATTTTGCTCCTCTCTAATCCTTATTGACTTTTTTAATCTGTTAATGAAATAGTTTTACAGCCCCACAAATATTGTTATTTTAAAAATGTTCCTATTCCAAATAAAGCTGTCAAAAAATGGAAAAAAAAATCACAAGTATTTAAAAATCAGTTTCTCTAGTTTGTCAATATTTCACTTCTACTTCAGATATTTGGAAATTTATTCAGTTGATCCGTAATTCTTTTTCCTCTTTTAGGGGGAAAAAAAAGCATTATTTCAAATGACAAAGTTATCACTTGTCATTTTGAAAATGTTGCATCTAGAAATACTGATGATTTTGCAGTGTTTCCAGAATGCCCAAGACCCAAGTATTTCAGCCAAATACTCCCTTTTCCATTATGGGTTTCGGATGAACCAGCATTTATGATTAAAGAAACATTTTGCTGAAAAATTTCTTACTAGATCTACAGCCAGTATTCCTGTCTGAGGGGAAATAATAAAATGAAAACATGAACTTTGAGATTCTAGTTATGATAGCCATTGAGATTGTCTTTCACCTATGGGCATATCAAATTTCTGTAGGTCTGGGGTCTCATCCTCACCCCGTCACAGATCACCCACATAACCCTGAACAGCTTGCCTAGTTATCCCTCTCCTTCAATTGTCCTCTTTCCAGTTTTTTCATCCTTGGGTCAATATTACCTACCAAATGCACAGCAAGGCAAGATATATTGTGTAAGGCCAAATTAGCCACTAAAGCACCCTCACATCCAGGCAGGGACAGTTAGATCTGCTGGTCAGAAGCAATAGCGGCGGGAGGACACCAGCACCAGCTTTGAAAACCTACTAGAGTGGTGAACAGGTTATACACTTTACATTTGACAGCCCATTTCTCCCACAGCAGTGATACAAGGAAGTTGGCACAAATCTGAGTCCACACCACACTTTTCCTAGAGATTAGCCAGCCCTCGTGGTACGTATGTTCCCCTCACATCTCTCTTCCGCCTTCTGCCCTAAGGAATTAGGCTGCTTTTCCAGTCATTCCCATCTGTTCATGCATAACAAAGATGCAGAGGCAAAATGCTCATGCATGTGTTACAGGCAGATGTAATAGAGATTACATATGTAACCACAGAAATCTTCGCTGATAGAAGATGTTTCTGTTTTGCTTATCTGTATTTGGTGATGTCCAGGCTCTCCCTAGCTGGACTCTGTTATCCAGCACACACACAGTGAGAAGGTTGGAGTAGATTTCAAGTTACTTCATGTTTACTCAGCAGAGGATCTCTAACCACACCATCATCATCATCGCTGATGTGTGACGCACTTGCATTTGTCAGCCTTAAGATCATAGCCAAGATGGGTCCCATTTTGCTATGCTATATACATAATTAATTATATTTCTTCTTTGCCATTTTCCCTTGGACATAATATTTAGGGCAGGGGGGTCACTGGTAAATGCTCATGAGAGAGGTGCTGCTTACTTGAAAATAAGGGTAGGAGCCATAGATCTCCTTCTGTGAGCAAAATATGTGGTGGTATCGATATACTGTAGTTAAATTGCATAGTGGAAGTGGAAGTAAGAAAGATATATCGACAGACAGACAGATAGGTGGATAGGAGGGTAGATGAAAGGATTTATTCTGCAAATAAAACTAAACAACATATTAAAACACTGACCCTGAACAGCTATAATACAGAAAATTGTCATTGTATTGCAGTGTATTTTGTCACTGAAATATGGAGAAAAGGGGAGATAGCAAACTTTTTAAAACTTTGTACATCACCAGTTTAGTACTAGTTCACTGTACTATGAGCATTTCTGGTCTATGCATTTGGGAAGAAAGCAAAGCAGAACACACACAATAAATACTTCAGGAAAGGGTAAAGAAAAGCCACATCAATGGTAGAAGGATTGGACAGGATCCCAGTTCATAAGCCTGAGAATGGAAGAGATTCCACAAGCCCTGATGACACTGTAAACCTCTTCAAAGTGGAAGTTTCAAACAACATGAAAGTGATCAAACCAAGCAATACAGCCTAAAACTACATGTCGTACAATCCAAGCCATTCACTGCTGGGCAGGAGGGAATCGTATCAGCCAGAGCAGTTAAGCATCGGGAGAGAGGTAATGGAGGTAATTGAGGCACCATCACCAGAACTATTCAATAATAGATTAGATAAGTAGTAGAAATAATGTAGGGAATATCCTGCATGATGCAGGGAGTTGAACTAAATCACCCAGGAGGAGAATAATTGCAATTATAGATCTGTTCCACCGCCACTAGAAAACAGTGGTGCCAGGTGCAAGTATTAACTTTATTAAAAAATGAACTGGAATGTACATACTCTCAAACACAGCCAAAAGCCATATATATATTCTATTTAGGAATGAGACTCAACCCCATTTCACAGAACTATATATTATTGTGTTAATTTTAATTTTTGCAAAGTCGATGCTGTGCAACATTGGAAAAGGACTTGACCTACAACATCTGCTGAAGGTAAGTCCCTGCTCCTTCATTTCACTCAAATTGGGAGAGTGTTAGGTTCAATTTGTGAATCTGGCATGTTATGGTAGTTTTTTGCACGTTCATTAAAAAGACCTTGGAATAATCTGAGTATATAAAATAATCTGAGAATATAAACAGCATATTCCTCTGGGCCTTGTAGTAGAAAGCAAAAACAGCAGTGGAAAATTAGCACACATAACCTTTCACAAGTTGCAAGAGCTTCTCATTTTCTTTAGCCATTTCTAAGAGCCTGCTGTATGACACATCTCAGGTCTTGCCTCCAGTAAGTTAAGCCATGGTTTTCTTACCATTCTTATTGAGAGGGACACCCAGGTTCTCTTTCAGAAAAGACCTGATCCAAAGAGACTCTTTCCAAGCCACTTGACTTACTTTGGTATCGTACCCCCGTGGGTTTGCTAGATGTGTTCCTCGGCTTCCAAGCAGATCTGTGAGGCTTAGAGTAAGGCTTAGAGTAATCTAATCAAGTCTGACAATAGCACTTTGCCAAAATACAGCTTTGGAGAGAAAAGCCATGTGTTTAAAAATGCATGCCCTTCAGAAGTTCCCAGAGCCTCTCCCTAAATTGCTTTCACTTACAATGTTTCTTGGTGTTTGCTTATAGTAATCCCCGGGCAGACTTACGGTGGAAGGCGCCTTCAGTTCATCAAGTGCAGTCCCCCGCTACTACTGTCACCTTCCTAAGTAGCCCCTTTCATACTATGAAGTCAGTGAATTCAGCGGAAAACATGAGAATCCATCGATCCTGGCATCTGACCCAGGGCAAAAGATTATACAATAAAGGGACAAGTAGACATATTAGGGACATTTCCCCATTGATTTTGATCAGAGTCCAATGACATGGCAAAGAGGACTGATGTCCTAACTGTATCAGCCATCTGCTGTTTCTGATAGCAATGCTTATAGATTCTCTCTCTCTCTCGAGACATGCGAATGACTGAGATAGAGTTTCTGTTATTGGGAGACTTCATTAAAGGTGAGATTTGTCTTAATAACTGAGTTGCTAGTCTTAATACTTATTTTCAAACTATTTCACAGTTCTAAATCAGAAATCTTCTTTTCAAGAAAATAATTATTCTTTTAGGATAAAATTCATCTAGCAAAATAACACCATGGAAACATTAAGAAACAGTTGTTGCTTGAATATGGTTTTAGTTCTGTGAGCTCCTTAATATGAAGATATAACTTTATTTCCCAGGTACTTTTTCACAGACTTCATGACACAATCTGTAAGTTCACGATGTTAAGCGTACTTCTTTTTTAATTTAGCTTCTATCTTTTCATCTATTTTGCCTGGATCCCAATTTTACAACTTTTACCACATGGGTATTAAAAGCTTGTTGACACAAGGATATGTAAACTAGTGCTGTTCTCCTTATCCATTAAAAAGTCAGGTTTAGGAGTCTGGGGAAGCAGACACATATGTGAAGCAATTATCTAATAATGGAAATTGAATGCAGATATTTGGTTACAAATCCACAAATTACAGGGTCTTTTAAAAACACATGCACATCCTACCACATAACATTTCCTACAGAGTAATTAGAGTTCTTTGCATCTATAATTTCACATTAATGACTCTCTAAGCAAACATTGAAATTACACAGTAATATACCATAACAGCTCCAGACTGGCTCACTTGTGTTGTACAAAAAGGCAGAGAGAGAGTTATGTCACTGTATGCATCAGAGAAGTTGTCAAACAATCTTACATGCACAAAATGCTAGACTGCTATAAATAAAACCTTTTTAACCATTTAGGTTTTTTCAGTGTACCATTATATGCTAAAACACTTATAAATATATCTGAAAATACATGAGCATCAGTTATTTACTCAGCTGGTAGCTAGGAATCAGTGTAAAAGATGTTATAAATCTCAGTCTGCATGAAAGAACATAGGGATTTCAGATCTTTGCTTGCACAAAGGATTCACTCCAACTCAGTAACAGACAGTGAAAGATTCTGTAGACATTGCAATCCTAAGGAAAGAATAAATGACATTTGTCCATGGGTCCCAGATATTTATTTGCAAAATAGATCCAAAATTGTCACTTACTTACAAAAATGAGAAACAGGGAATGTTTATGTTGTCAGGAGTAACTTAAGGAAGTTTATATTTCATAGTGAGTATAGTCTCTACATATGTATATTGATATACATCTCCTAGAGGGCTGGAACTCAGAGAACATTATGGTTAACCGGTAGCCAAATCTCCCTTCTGATTTGAGTATCAGTGTTGCTTTATAAAGACATAATAATTGCATGTAGGAATTGTTTTTCAGTAAAATATTCCATTCATGATGCTTAGAAAGAACTAGAATTCACACCAAACTTTCCAGTTGTGTTGGCTGTGTGGGTACCTTTGCTTTTCTCGCTGGTGGTTTCAAATAAAACTTTGAAATGTTCCTAGAGAAAATCTACAGACCAAACAGAGGTTCTTGTAGCTGCCCTATAGCTGACTGTTGAAAGAAATGGGGAGCTGGATCTGGCAGATTTGGGGAGAAGAGCCAGAATGAAAGCTGATCCAGATTCAATCAAGTGCTGATCTTCATCAGTTGCTAGGATGCCACCCCTACTTGAGAAGAGCCATGCTGGTTCAATAATTTAACTCCAAGATAGAAGAAGACCACAAAAAAGAACTTCCTCAGTTGTTGTCTCATATGGCTGCATCCTTTATAAAGATCATACTTCTGACCTCTATAAATCTGAGTGTGAAAGCAATGAAAAAATCAAAACTCTGGCAAGGTATCTGTTGCTTAATAAGGTGTCATTTCTTCCTGTATAATGATTCACAAGCAGCTGATGAAAAGGCTTTGAGCAAACTAGGGTGGCTTCTGCTCCAACTCGGACATCACTGTCCCAAAGGACACCTATGGCTGCAGTAGACTGTGGAGAACCAAATTCCAGACTTGGATCTGTACAATGAGGTCTTTACACAAAGCTCTGCTACCGCCTTTGTCCTCAAATCCACCCATCGATTCTGGTCTGACACAACACCCAATTGTCCTGGTAGACTCATGATTTGTATCTGGTATATTGGCTTGCTGACTCCAGATATAGCTCCTGACCCTCTGACCACATACCTGCTTGTAAAAGCAGCCTCCATTGTCCACTAGGTCCTAAAAGACTCACAGCTGGGCACAAAATTTTACTGGAAAATCTGTACCCACTGCTGTGCTTCAGCCCTCTTTAGAGGCCCCTTTAGGCATGTCTGTATCTTCCTCTCCTGCTTTGTACCTTCTAGTTTACTGCAGATTTTCTGATCTTGCAGAGTTCCTCTGCTTGTATATTCTCAATTGCTTTTTGTGCAAAATAACTTGATTTTGATGATACAGCTGGGAATGTTGTGCTGTTTCACACTGGACATTCCTTTAGAATGTCTGGTAATGTTTTCCTGTCTCTGTTGGATTTTATATGAAGACCAGTACCAATGTAGTTGACTTGTTGAGAACAGAGAAGGGGCAGGTATGATTGTTCCCTCTGTGCACTGATTATATTGCAGTCACCATTTCCCATCCCAGAACACACTGTCTTCTCTAGAGTCAAGTTCTTCTCCGAAATAAAAGGCTTCCTGCTTTTAGGGGCAGAGCATTTCCCAGGTACTGCAACACAGAACGGGACATAAGATAAATATTCCTGATCCTATACTGTTTGGTGGCCTTTATTTTTTGTAATAGACAGTTTCCAGGGTTTTATTTTAAGCAATTTATGTATGATCTTTACTTTAAAGTGACAGATGGACTGGTTGGCAATCACATCTCATGATGTAAGAGTGTGTTCAATATCAGTGTCAAGGCAAAAGTTGATGCATGGAACAGTGAGTTTCACCCTTTTCCAAACCTCTCCAGTAAATCCATATCCCATTTTTTCAATATGGTTACTATTTCACATCATAAGTATGAGGATATTACTACTTCATATACTTTAAAAAGGAAAAGATCTTAAGGACTCAATCTGACAAATCCAGCTTTAAGTCAAACATATTCTAAAGGTCACATCCTTGCCTTCTAATCATGTGTTTTTAAGGGAAAGCAGAATCAGGCCCAGCCCAAGTGTAACCTGAAAAATGAGCCCAATGCATACATTCACATGAGGAGGGAGAGAAGACAGACTACTGGCTTTCAAGAAAAAAGTGCAGCTGGACCCCGCTGCACAGAAGATGCACAGAAAGCGTTTTTGCTGTGTCTCCCTCCAAACTGATTTTTTCTTTTTCATGGTGATTTTGGATGATCAGCATTGTGCCTTTTCCGTGATGCTGTGATGAATTTTTATCTTCCTTAAATTTTATTAAGCTTGCCTAGGTTCAAAGGAGTCTCCCCTGCGAGATAAGGCTGTGACTCTTCTTTCTCTGCCTAATGCCACTAATGTAAATCTGTGGTGGCTTCTTTGCAGAACATGAAAAATTACTACATTTTGAGGTAATGCTGCAAGCCTTCCTCTAGGCAGATGAAGCCCTACTTCTGCTTATGAACATACTAAAGGTGTAGTAAGTTCAAGCCTTTCCTTAAAAAGGAAAGAAAAGACAAGCTACCATTTCAGGTTAACCAAATAAAAAAAGAAAAAAATAGCAAATGCAGGAGCAGAGCAGAAGAAGCAGGAGAGTTTTCTGGACTCTAGATTAACCCCTGGCACGGCCAAAGAGCTATGCTGAGTAACTTTTCTCCCTGTAGTCTGTACCATACCTTCCCTCACCTTGTGGAGGTGAGCACCAGCCTGATAAGGAGCAGAAGGCCAATTAGCAGGGTTGTTGACAAGAAGGGCTGGCACAGCATCCTTGTGCTGGTCCATAAAGCTGTCTAGGTTCACAGTGATCAGAGAAAGCAAAGGAAAACAAAAAGGTAGCAAATGCCTGGTTCAGCCTCCTGAGCAGGAGACTCCAGGGGGAAACCAGTCCTAGAGGAGTTTTGCAAAACCTTCCAACAGAGCAGACAAGTGAGGCGGGTTACTCTCCAGCAGAAATAATTGGGTCTTCTAATTCTTGGCATGCTCTTCAACAAGAAAAGCTGCCACATGCAGCAGTGTGATTGATCATCCTAATCCCAGGGAATTTTATAACATCACAGGTGAAATGCAAATCAAGTTGCCTGGAGCTGCTGCACTTAGGATCAGCCATGTGGGGCTTTTACAAAGAGATGGAGGAGAGAGAGATGGAACGGTTCTTTTAAGCCCCTGCATTGCACTGTTTCATGAGCAACGCATTTATGTATGTATCCAGTGCATTTATGTATGTATCCAACAGCTTTTCAAATATGTTTTCCTGTTGAGAAAGGTTGTGTTTGATTACAATCTTTCTTTTGGAAGGTTCAGGGGCCAGGTCTTAGCTGTATCTTTCTTTTCTATTCAGTTCATACAGTATTCTGGGGCAGCCTGTCATTATGTATGTGCCACACCTAACACAAGGGATCTCCCAGCACAGGTAGGGCCTCTAGCTATTCTTCTAATGCAAAAAAAAAACAAAACAAAACAAAACAAAAAAAACCACAAACAAACAAAAAACAAACAACCACTGCAGCACTGTATATGAGCTTTTAATAGAGAAACTCTTCAATATAGAGGCACATTGTGTCTTCCACCCGCTTCTCACCCAGCTGTACTATCTCTTTTCATCATGTCAACCCTTAATAGGACGTTTTTAAATCTCAGCTCCAGCAACTAATCGGTTCTAGCACTGTTTGGGTTTTGATTTGTGGTTTTTTGGCTTTGGTTTTTGTTTGTTTGTTTGTTTGTTTTTTTCTCAAACTGTTTGCAAGCTCTTACTGAAGGTTTTTTGTTTAGTTTCGTTCCAGTTTGTTTCATTTTTTAAAGTCTCCCATCTTTCTAACCTATCTGCTGGTTAGCCACTACTAATCGACTGCTGTACAGTGGCGAGTAGCAATCTGTTGTAGTAAGGAGCGATTTATAACTGCAAATGCAATTGTTTTAAGCTCTAAAAAAAATGTCAGCAATATTCAGTGTGATCAGCATTGACTGCTCAGCTGGGAATCCTGAAATATCGTGAACTTGGTTTTCTTCAGAGAAAGCCACCTTGCCACTGGCCGTGTTACACTGAGTAGCAACAGTTTGGTTAATATTTTTAGACAATGAACTCAAAACCAGCAGCTATATCTTCATGGGGAACGAATATTTTGGGATGGTTATTTACTTTCTCCAGCTACCCGGCTGTTTGAGACGTTCACCGATGGCAACATTAACTTCTAATGGTCGTAGCTTTGGAGTTGGTCGGCAGCAAGTTGTGAAATCGGAGTATGCACTGGAATTACGGCATGCAGAAAATCTCTTTCTGTTGTTTTTGTTATAAAATAACTCACTTCTGTTTGGGGGTCCGTATTTTCCTTCACTTGCCTCTGTAACTCCAGAAACAATTCGGACAGCAAATTGATAAAATGGAGAGAAAAATAAGACTGAAAATGGTTTGATAAAGGAGGTGAAAAGTAGATTAATTGCCAAATAGCGACTTCCTATATAATTACCTTTCATCACGGAGACATCTAAGGCTGCAATAATGTGGAAGAGCACTTGCTTTAAATGAATTTTAGTTCCGTGTTAAACAACTAAAGAAAGGGACCTTAGTGTATAGCTGCTGCAGCTGGTCAAAATTCCATTCGTAGGGATTTTGAAAAAGCCGGATCTGCCTCTATCGGTATTGATTAATCTCGTGGCAGTAATCAAGTAAGAGTGTGTCGACATTGGAAATATTAGAAGTAACAACCAAAGGGAGGTTCCGGTATAGATCATCAGTTATGCAAATATAGGCAAACACGAACCACATCGCATCACCCTTGGAAATAAGGACATCACGGCTTCTATGCGTCTCCAAAGGTTTTAACCACGGAGTAACTGGCGGACTCAGAGGACCTTAATTTCTTTAACTACCATTATAAAGTCAGATCACAAAAGAAGGGTGGGTCGTGTGGCCCAAACTGTTCGTTCGCCTCCTGCACCTTCCCGGGAGCTGCAGTTTGGGGGAACCTGAGCTGAGAAGGGCAGCCGGCAGGTCCCCTTCGGCGTGTCCACTTCATGAGACTCCCCTTGCAACAGCCTCCATAACATTGGGGTTTTTTTCCAGAGCAAGGGCACCCTGTGAGACTCCTCCTGCTACTTGACACTCATTCGAGAGCGATGAAAAAGCGAGAGGAGAGGTCAAACAACGCTCCCACATCCTCGCAACCGTGAGAAAACTTCGCAGAGCCGCTGGAGCCGCTTTCCAGAGCTCGGCTGGCGCAGGGGCTGCCTTGGCACCGGCTCCCCGGCTGCATTACCCCCGCCGCCAGCCTCTGCAGCAGCCCCTTTCCCGGCTGGGAAATAAATGACAAAAGCGGCTTTGAGCCGCCGGGCTCCCGCTTGCCCCGGGGTCTCCTCGCCGGGCTGGCCCACGCATCTGCGCGGAGGCTCGTCGCACATCTGTATTAATTGCCCACGGAAAGAAAAATGGAACAAGAGTGGGGAAAGACAAGAAAAAGTACGTTCTTATCTAGCCGAAACACCTAGCGCTGTTTTTCCCGCTGGGAAACTCGACAAGTTGCCCGTTTTCGCACACACGGGTGAATTTCGTAATGCCACGACTGTGCTCTTAACGTTTATTTTTTCAAATTAAAACCATCCATGCACTCTAGGCAATCTCTTTCCTTTCATACTGCCTAGTAGTAACTATTGAAAAGGCATGCATTTCAGCTTTCTGAAAAGGTTTATTTCCAACCTTTGAATATAAAGCGTGTGAACTTGGAAACAGAAGGGCGACAAAAGCGTTTGGAAATCTATGAAGAAAAAAAAAAAATCAAAACTCAGCACTTCTTTACTTTAGGATAGCAGATAAAATTGTCCCACGAGATTTCGGGGGGCGGGGTTAGCACAAGAAGTATGAGAGACAGCTTGTCTTGTTCTGCAAAAAACATCAGACGAGCCACAGTTTGAGAACCAGTTAGCACAAAAAGTGTGAGAGCGCGCTTAGATTTTTTCGGCAGGGGGAAAAAAAACTTCAGAGAAGCCACAGTTTAAGAACCAGGTCTGAGGAAGGGTGTCTACATTTCGATAACGTCAAAGACGGGGAGAAGTTAATCTGCGGGATATTAGAGGGGGAAGGTTTGAGATGGAGGAGCACACGGCGGCCTTGGCGTGTAGCAAGCTGTGTTAAAAGTGACTCGGTTCACGGTACAGCCACGGCCACGGCGCTGGGGCACACGCGGGGACACGGTCCCCGCCGCCTGAGGCAGAGCATCGGCTCCCCTGGAATACGGGCACGGGAAAACTTGGGAGGAAGGCAGGGAGGGAACACATCCCGGTTTCTTTGGTGGCTTAGTGTTCTCTCGTCCCTCCTGCCCAGAGAAAAAGCGCTGCAAGAGCGAGGCAGGGCTGGCAGCACCCCTTTCAAGCTTGAACAACGCGTCGGCGGCCCACGGACACGCGGAGGGGGGGGAGCCCGGGCGGTCCCTCCGTGGGACCGCGGCGGAGGCGGACACCCCACCGGCACGGCGTGGGGAGGGGGGGGGACGGGACACGTAAATAACATCGGGGCGGCCCCCAGCGAGAGGGAGTTCGGGGGCCGGGGGGGAGCGGCTATACGTCCCCGTCCACCAGGCTGAAGTGCTTGCCCGGCCCGGGGAGGCAGAGGTAGGGGATGGCGCTGCCCGGGTAGAGCAGGGGCAGGGGCAGCGGCAGCAGGCAGCGGCCGAGCAGGGGGCTGTCCTTGTAAAGGGCCGGCAAGGAGAGAGCCGCGGCGGCGGCGGGGGGCGGCGGCGGCTCCCCGGGGGGCTCCGCCGGGCCCGGGCCCTCGGGCTCGGCCGACATCTGTCTCTTGAGCTTGTTGCGGCGGTTCTGGAACCAGATCTTCACCTGCGTCTCGGTGAGGTGCAGCGCGGCGGCCAAGCCGGCCCGCTCGGCGCTGCTCAGGTAGCGCTTCACGTCGAAGGTGGACTCCAGCTGGAAGACCTGGCTCTTGGAGAAGATGGTCCGCGTCTTCTTCCTGCCGCCCGCCGCCGCCGACCTGCCGCTCTCCCCGCCGCAGCCCCCGGCCTCCCGCGGCGGCGGCTGCCGGGAGCCGCGCAGCCCCTCGGCGGGGAGCGGGGAACCCGCACCGCTGCTGCCGCCCACCGCCGCCTCCGCCCGGAGCCCGCGGCTCGTCCTCTCCGCCCGCAGCCGCCGGGGCTCGCTGCCTGCAACGGCAAAGCAACAGCATCAGCCCCCCCCCGCCGCCGCCCGCGCCCCCGCCCCGCACGCACGCACGGCCCGGCTGAGCGCTAGGGAGCGGGGCCGAGGCCGGGGAGGGGGGGGGGGGATAGGATGGGGAGGGGGCTGCCGAGAGCTGGCCACGGCCCCCCCCCCAGCCTCCAGAGGGGAGAGGAAGGGTGGGGAGCTTCCAGGAAGGATCTAAGGAGATGTCTCTGCCGTCTGTATGGCCGAGCAGTCGGGGGCTGCTGGACACGGGACGACCCACCGAGGAGGCCGGGAGGGGGGTAAAACACCCAGGAAAAGCCCCCGGAGGCAGGTGGGTGCGTGTGCGTGTGCCGGTGACATCTCCTCCCGTCCGTCCGCGGAGCCTCGCCTCCTCCTCCTCCTCCTCCTCCTCCGGCTGCCGTGGGCGCCGCGGCTGCGTGGGCGCCTGTGTACGTGTGTGCATGTCTGCGTGTGCCTGTGCGTGTGCGCGGTCCACGGCCCGGCGGCGCTGGGAAGGCCCCGGGGCAGACCCCCGCCGGGGGCCGGGCTGCGGGGTCGGGCCGGGGCCACCGCCTGCGTGGGGGCCGGGCTGCCACCCGACGTGCGAGACAGCCTGGGGCCGGCTGCCGGCTCCGTACCCGAGTCGCTGGAGCCTTTACTGGGGTCTTGCTCCGCAGGCCCCTCTTCTTCCTCTTCCTCCTCCTCCTCCTCCTCCTCCTCTTCCTCCGGCAGCGCGCAGCGGGCTCTGCCCTGCTCCCGGGCCGGGCGGCGGGGGCCGGCCTGCAGGATGCTGTCGATGCTGAAGGCCGGCGGAGCTGCCGGGACCGGCGGTGGGGCTCGGCGGTCGCCCCCGAGCTGCACCATGGCGTGCCGAGCCGAGCCGAGCCGTGCTGCGCCGCAGGACTGGCTGCGGCGGGGAGGGCGGCAGCGGCAGCCGGGGCGGAGGGAAGGATGGGCCGGGGGGGGGGGAGGGAGGAGGGGTCGGGGCGGCGGAGGGAGGGGATGGAGCTAGAGGGAGCCAAAGGGCTGAGAACGGGGGGAGCGGTGCAGGGGAGGGAGGGGAAGGCGGCAGGGAAGAGAGGGAGCGGAGAAGGAAAAGGAGCAGGAGCTGGAGGGAAGCGGGGAGGAAGGGATGGGGCGGCGGGGGGGGGCACGCCAAGGTGCCCCTTGCGCCCCGAAAGGGTGCCCTGGGCAGCAAGGGCAGGGCAGGGCTGGCTGTTCTCCTACCCAGGCCCTTCGGGCGGGGGTGTGGGGGGAGCAGAGCCAGGCCCAAAAGATCCCAGGGGGAAAGGCGGAGAGGAGGTGGGGTGGCGGGACGGAGGTCTCTGGAGTGCAGGAGGAGGATGGAGGGAAAGGATTGGAAATGAGAGCAGGGCAACGGGGTGGAGTGCGACAAAGAAAGGAAGGCAGTGATGGCAGTGAGAGAGGGCAGGAGGGAGGGGGAAAGCCGGGAGCCGGCGAACCCCTTTCCCTGTGTTTGTACAGCGCCTGGCGCGACCCCAGAGAGTCTGCTCAGGGCGTTTGCTGCAGATTATCGGTGCCGTTGTAAGGGGGTGCGGGTCCCTGGGGAAGAGTAATTCGTACAGCCCGAGTCCCTTGCCTGTGGTCCTTCCACCTGCAGACCCTCAAGCTAAGTACGCAGAGTCCCTCTGGGGAGAAAGGGATCCCCTTTCCTCCCGAGGAGCCCCGTGGTGTCAGGCCACCGCGAAATCCACCCACCCCCGCGGCTCTGCAGAGCTCTTCCATACTTTTAAAGAGCTAAAAGTTCTACGAGGGCCTGCACTTGGTAGCGGAATGGTGAAAAAGTGTTGGCCGATGTGCATACGGCCAAGGTGTGCCTTCTGGAGGATGGAGAAGTGCTCGCCCGTGCTGTGGGAGATGCTGTAGGACTTGTGGAAGGATCGATGTGTTTCTGTACTTTCTGGAGAAGTTTTGCTCCCCACCGCCTACCAGCACTGCGACTTTTTAAAAGCGGTTTGCACTACTCCAGTTACGGGAGAGTCGCCATCAGTTGTGGATCGCAGAGAACCCTCTCCCTCCCTGCGCCCCTCTGTAAGCGAGGGAAATCTTTCCAACCGGCTTTTAAGAGGCCTTTTACTCCGAATCTCGAGGTTTCCACCACGAAAACTGCTGAAGGCAAGCGAGAAGCCCTTGAAAAAGAGTTGACAATAGAAGTGCTGACAGGCTCTTAGCTATTGTGATGCCAGAGATTCCGTGAGCTAAAATCAGGGCATCTTAAGACTTTGGACTGCGTTAATGTTTAACGCACTGGTTCTTGGGAGAGCGAGTTTCAGCTCTTTTTCATTAAAATTTGTTCCACTTTATAAACGCACCCAGATTTTAATGCAGCCGTCTGCTGGAGAGCTGTACGTTTTCCACCAGGCGAAAAAAAAAAAAAAAAGAATATATACCTATATATCTGTCTTCCATCAACACGATTATTGGCCAAATGCCCAATTCGTTGCATTTGCCTTGTAATCTCCTGTATAAGCTGGTGGTTCTGGTGGAGGGAAATGTCCCGCTAAGAGAGAGTGATAGGGCAAAAGAAGGGACAGGGAACAGTGGTACATCATGCGAAGAAGCGGCTGAAAAGATAAATTAAGAATTCCGTGTGAGCTGGTAAAACTTGGAGCATGTGGGACTTGGATGCCAGGTCGGGTCGGTCTTTGCCCCTGCGCTCCTGCCTCGGCCTCCCTTCCCGCTGTCTCTGAGCGAGGCACGTCCCAGGTGCTGACATCTGCTCTTGCTGCAAACCATTTCCCTTTTAGTCCCGCAAAAATCCATCTTAAAAAGCAAATGCATTGACTCAATGTGTGTTTTCCTAGAAGACATTTTCTTGGAAGAAAAGGGAAAACTTGAAGAAGGCAGAAAGTAAGAAGGAAATTGAAGAAGGAGACATAAGTTTTACCTCCTTTTTTTTTTTTTTTTTTTGTTTTGTTTCACCCAGGCTCCCTCCGCCCCCCGAGCAGCCCAAGCCCAGCCCTGGGACACCCGGCCCAGTAACATCCCGCCGGGAAAAGTCTGTCCTCCTTTCCCAGCCCCATTTGGCCCCTTTACAAAAACGATTTTGTTTTTTTTTTTCACTGACAAACTCTGTGCCGTGAGGGAGCACACTGTAGTGCCGGATCTCCCCAGCCTCTGAGGCAGGTTGGAAGAAATTCACCGGCAACAAGAGGATGGGGGGGGGGGGCTCCGGAGTGCCCCCTGCAGCGAGTCCTACAAGCCAGATCCGTACCGGGCTCCTCATGCCCTCTGCTAGGGTCCCCCTTACCTTCAGGGGGGGTGTAAAGACTTGGCTTTGCATGCCGACAGGTAGAGCCGTACCCCGCAAAACCCAGACAACGCCTGCGAAGCCCACCCCCACCGAGGGAGCCCCCCGGACCCCCTCCAGGCCCCCAGCACCCCCCCACCTTCGAGCCCCGACCCTCCCGCATTTGGCCCCGAGCTGCTGGGGGCGAGGGGAGGGAGCGGTGTCCGACCGGGCGGCGGGGCGAGAGACCTTGCCAAAAAGTCAGAGGCTTTTCCGAGCCACTGGTTCCCGGGGCGTGGGGAGGGCAGCCCCGGGGCAGAGGCGGGGGGTGAGGGCGGCCAGGGGAGGGCGGCGGCTTTGGCCGAAATCTCCGCTTTCTGCGGGGATCGGCTGCCCGGGGCTGAGCCAGCGAAGGGGGTCTCGCTGCCCAAGGGGGGGGTCCAATTCGGCTCTTCCCCCGCAGCCCCGCTCCGCAGCATCGCGATTCACTGTCCAGGCTCCGAAAGGCCGTCGGACAAGGTGCACGATGGCTCCGTTTAAAAGTAACAATTTTCCTTACAATAGGTAGAGATTTTCCGACACCGGTACTTTTTCATCCCGCGCTTCATTTGTGTTTTCTCTGGGAGAAATCCTGTCGTCTGGGACGTGTCGTGACATGGAGGCCGGTACCGCACAGCGGCAGCGCAGGAAGAGCCAACCTTTTTCTTTGAATAATATATTCCTGTATTAGAAGCTAACGTCGTGCTGAGTGGAAACCTTTTACCTGGGAAAGCTTTTTACCAGAAATCGCCCGGCACACATATCTTTATTTCCATTTTAGCTCAGAGCACAACAAGTCTCCTACGCTAAATCTAAACTGATGGAAATTAAACCTGATTAGATTCAACAGAAACACCAAAGGGTCCGGTTTTGCTTGGCTTACGGAATCGGGCTTGGTTTATCCCCCGAGGTCCTTGAGGGTAAAACGGGCCCTCTGCATCTCGGGTCCCCTTGCAAACCAGAGCCCGGTAATTTCGGACACACTGACACCGTGCAGCGGTCTCTAAGGCGTCCCCGCTGCCCACCCGGGACACAGCCCGGGTGAGTGGGTCCAAAAGGGAAGCCCTGTCTGAAAAATTCCCTAAAATAAGCAGGCGGCTTTGGCTACCTTAGCGCTGCGGGTCCCTAAAATCAACTCGATTTTGCTGTGCAGCCGTAGCCGGGTGTAAATTGCGGTTGTGGGCTCCCCACTCCCTGCCCCCCGGGCCCAGGCAGCGGCTGGGGGCAGCGGGGACATCGCTCCCCTGCGCCGGGCACCGCGGGCGGGGAGGGAGGGAGGGGAGAGAAAACGGTTTCACGAGGTGGAAAGCAGCTCTCCCTGGAGTCCCACAGGACGGCAGCTACAAGTGTCACACATAAACAGGCTTTTCGGGGGAGCTAAGCCGACTCCTTCAACCCAGAGGTGCGGGGCAGAGGCGGATCGGGCCGTGATGTGACCCCGGGACAGAGCATCCCTTTTCGAAGCCTTTTGTTTCCCTCCGAGGTCAGTTCAAAATCCTCAGCTAAGTCGCCTTCCTGCAACCTCAGCGCTGGATACGAGAGGCGTGTGGTAAAATCCTAGAGGGGATTTCCGAATAAAGCTAGTCATTCTCGGCTGTTCAGTAGACTGGAATTGCTAAAGATAAAAGGGGAGAGAAGAGAAGAGAAGAGAAGAGAAGAGAAGAGAAGAGAAGAGAAGAGAAGAGAAGAGAAGAGAAGAGAAGAGAAGAGAAGAGGAGAGGAGAGGAGAGGAGAGGAGAGGAGAGGAGAGGAGAGGAGAGAAGAGAAGAGAAGAGAAGAGAAGAGAAGAGAAGAGAAGAGAAGAGAAGAGAAGAGAAGAGAAGAGAAGAGAAGAGAAGAGAAAAAAGAGAAAAAAGAGAAAAAAGAGAAAAAAGAGAAAAAAGAGAAAAAAGAGAAAAAAGAGAAAAAAGAGAAAAAAGAGAAAAAAGAGAAAAAAGAAAAAAGAAAAGAAAAAAGAAAAGAAAAGAAGGGAAAAGAAAAGAAGGGAAAAGAAAAGAAGGAAAAAGAAGGGAAGAGAAGGGAAGAGAAGGGAAAAGAAAAGAAAAGAAAAGAAAAGAAAAGAAAAGAAAAGAAAAGAAAAGAAAAGAAAAGAAAAGAAAAGAAAAGAAAAGAAAAGAAAAGAAGGAAAAGAAGGGAAAAGAAGGGAAGAGAAGGGAAAAGAAAAGAAAAGAAAAGAAAAGAAAAGAAAAGAAAAGAAAAGAAAAGAAAAGAAAAGAAAAGAAAAGAAAAGAAAAGAAAAGAAAAGAAAAGAAGGAAAAGAAGGGAAAAGAAGGGAAGAGAAGGGAAAAGAAAAGAAAAGAAAAGAAAAGAAAAGAAAAGAAAAGAAAAGAAAAGAAAAGAAAAGAAAAAAGAAAAGAAAAGAGAAAAAAAAGGAAGGCTTTAAATTTTAGGTGCACATCTAGATTTTCATTAATATCTTTTTTAATAGACATTCATGTATCTCACTACTTAGAAAATAAAACGCACGATCCGTAAGAAGAGTTGAGAAACTCAAGATAGTTAAATGAAGCATTAAGAAATCCGCCATAAACTTAGATTCATCGGGAATGGGAAATGGAAACGTAAGAAAATTGCCTGGACCTAATTTGAGGCTGAGAGCACTAAATACTGCGAGTCCGCCCAAGTCTGGGGCGAGTCTCCCTCGGATCGATGGTTGGGAGCGGGGCGCGCACCCCGCCCGCCTCACACGTTGCCAGGGGCAGAGACAGGCTAGTCCAAGGTAATGCAGTATAAAAGAAAAAAAAAATCGATCCAAATATATTGTTCACCAGTGGAGCCAGCGCGCACCTAGGAGATTTATCAAGTATTGATTTGCATGAATATTTTAGACCCATGCCTACGAGAAAAGTTATAGGCCATCTTAAGCCGGTGAGCAATGTACCATTTGCAAAGTAGCCATTTAACAAGGTGCTCCTCAGCATATCGATCATTTTCATTTAAAGTGTAATTAATAATAACATCCTACGGCAGCTACACCAGGAATATATTTCAGAAGGTCAGTTCAGACCCTATTTTGATTTTCCTTTGCTTTGCTTCAAATAAAAAATAAATCTTTTCACTAATTATTTTTATTAGCGTCCAATAAACACAAGTTATCTTTGTGAGTAGTCTGGCACGGTTTTCCTTTGCCTCGCCTCTGGAGTGCCATCTAGCTAAGCTGTTGTAGCAACATTCATTAAATAAATGTCAACAGACAAGGATTTATGCTGCATAATAATATTACAGCTGTAGTATAACTGGATTTATTTTAAAGCTATTCTGAGGTTGCTTTGATCTATAAAGCAGCAACGTATGTCTCTATATGTCGCCAACAGCCTTTGCGAAACTACTTTGAGCTTTACAGTCCGCCAACAGTTTTCTTACAGCAGAAGCAGCACAAAGCATGACTCTTACCTCTCTGATTTGTTTAATAAAAAATATACATAGGGAAGAAAACTGCGAGGAATCTGCTGTCCTGATTTGAGGGGTGGGCTTCGGTCTTTTGTTTGTTTGTTTGGGTTTGGTTTTTTTTTTTTTTTTCCTGTTTTCAAATCGTCAGTGCACATACATCAGGGACTACGTCTTCTGCTAGCTGTTGCTTTGCATCCTGTAGAAATTTCTTGCCATCAGATACAATGAAAAACGTCATTTAAAAAGCTAGGAGGTAAAAAAACCTGAGGTGTATGTGTTCCTACTTTCAGCACATACTTTTAATAAGCCACTATAAAGGAGTTCCTGCATGTACAGAACAAGGCATAAGTAAGCACTTTTTCTTGATGAATTCACGTCTTGCACCTTTTAATATTTTACTATGATCATAAGTTACAAATACAGTGTATGAAAAAAAATCTGTTTATTGATATAATCAGCACGTCTTTAAAAAACAAACAAACTAATGTCAAAACACATTTTAAAAATCCGATTGATCATTTAGCCCTGCCAGTTCCTTAACTTCAAGAAAAGAATATTTAGTAGAATCAGAAGTATAATAATCTCATGTTACTCCAAAGAAAAGGCATGTGGAGAGTGGCAGGCGTGTTAAGTTTCACGTTGGATTACAATCTACTCTGATATGACTGTAGTGAGTCAGGATTTTGCTCCAGTAGGTAACACTGGGAGAGCTGGGGAGCTGGGTATGACGGGGGAAACGGTCTGGCCGCTTTCTTCCAGGGCTAGCCAGGCTCCGAACGGCATCAAATCAAGGGGTTGCGCCCCGAGGAAGAAACACCGCCCCGAGTCACCTCCTCTGCGCAGGACAAGGCTGAAGTCCGCCCCAGCCGCCCCCCCCCGCGGCCGGCGGGTCCCGTCCGGGGCACCGGCCCCCCCAAGCCCGCCGCCTCCCCATCCTTCTTCCACTGCTCGGGGACCAGGCTTTAGAAGTTTTCGCCCCAAATTCGGGGGTTTGACGGATATGCACAGAAAACAGCTGGCGAAGAGCTCCCGGAGTGAGACGAGGGACTTCAGAGCAGTTGGGGGGGGGGGGGGGGGAAATAACTAAAAAAACCCCAACAGCTTCCAGAAACGGGGCTCAAATCGAAACGAGCACCCCGGCAAGTTAGCACTTTTCTCAGGAACCCGGATTATATATATTTATTTCATTCTCGAGTGGGTTTGAGACTTTCAGCGTCCTGGCTTCAACTGTGCAGGCTGATGCCCAGAGCCGTGTTTCAGGCCAAAGCGGAAAAAGAAAAAAAAAAAAAAAGAAAAAGCAAGAAAAAAAAAAAGCGGTGGAGAGGTTATAATCCGCCCCTGACCCTTCTTCTCAGGTTTCGCATCAAAGCTGAAGCTCCGCCGCATCTCGCCGATCGATTTCATAACAAGAAACCGTGAGATTGCTCCAAATATAATATAAAACGTAGGAAATAGCAAGAATTAGATCGCTCTTCCTTCACTGGAGACAGCTCCGCATGCACATACGCCAATAGATCCAGGACCCGGCTTTCCCTGCGGGGACACCGAGTGCTCCGAGCTGGTCTGTTCAATTACGTCTGATTATGCCCTAAAATGTACGATCAAAGCTTGACCTTCCACCAAGGCTGAGTTTTATAAGGTCATTTCCCCCTTAATATTCGGAAAAAAGCAATTCAAACCTTTAGAAACAACGATGGACCCGATATTCATTTTAGCAGCGGGTAGAGAGGGGGAAAGAAAACAGTTATTAAAGGAAAAAAAAATAGCTTGGCATGCATAATACTTCATATAATATCACATTACAGGTTAGCTTGCATAACTAGCCATACAGCTCCCCAGTCTGTCCCCATCTGATTATTTTTCTTTCCTTCCTTTTTAATTGCCAGTGCAAACTCCTAATCGATTACACAAACCGATCCCGTAAGAGACAGACAAGCCGAGGTGCGTTTTCCTCAGCCTCCTCAGGAGACTGAAATAAGTGGCAAACCCACTGGTACCATACAGTATGTTGAATTATATATATATATATATATATGTATTTAACCGCGTATTTTAGCCGATAGTTTGTCAGGGAAATAAAACGCAAACCAAGAAACCGAATCCTCACAGCTCGGACTTCAGCGGGGCGAATTCATTCCAACGATTTGCCTTCTTCGAGTTGTTTCGAATCAAAAAGCCTGCATCGAGAAGGACCAGGGGGCATCAGCACATGCTTGGGGATCGATCGTATGAAAACGAGAGTAACCAGGGAGGGGGGGGGGGGCGGAAATCTGTACGAATTAAGTGGCTAAAACAAAGGGCCCTGGAGAAGCTGCTGGAGGCGAGGATCCGCAGGCTCCCCCGGCTCTGCACGGAAAGCAGCCGGGGCAGCGGGGAAAACGAAAGGTTTCCCCGGCAGGAGCGCCGGCCCGGGGCAGCGGAGAAACACGGGGAAGGGTCCCCGTGGCCGTGGCGGGGGGGGGGGGGCGCCCGGGGCTTCGCCGTCCGTGGGGCGAGGGCGGCGGGGCCGGGAAGGGTCCCCCCCCGGGCCCGGCGGTTCCGTACATTCGTCTCACGCTCGGCAGCTCCGCGGGGGGCGGTGGGGGGAAAGGGGCTGGGGGGGGGGGGGGCTGCTGCCGCCCCCCCCGGCAAACGCCGGTCTGCGTCACCCCGGGGCCGAGGCGGCGGCCAGGGCTTTGCCGCTGCCACGGGGCTGCGTTTTCTTTGGCTGCGCGGCGGGGGGAGCCCCGCCGACCCGCTCCCGGCTCATGGCTGGGGGTCCTCGTAGTCCTTTCGGTTCCCTCCGGCTGCTGCGCGTCGCTCCGAGTTTACCCCAAAAGCAAGTTTATTGCACGTTTTAAAAAAAAAAAAAAAAAAAAAAAAAAGTCACAAAGCGGAAAATCGAGAAACGTGTAAGTTGGCAATAAAAAGTCCGGGGAGGAAGGGGGGTGGAGCTGGAAGCCGGGGGAGGGGGCCGCGGTCCCGGCGCAGGTGGGCGCTCAGACGAGTCCTGTCATCTGCGACCGTAGGAAAGGGAGGGAGGCGGCGGGGAAGGTGCCCAGGGGGTAGCTGACGCCGCCGGAGAAGCCCACCAAGGGGGGCGACATGTGGGGCAGGCTGAAGCCCAAGGCGCTCGCCGGCGAGTTCTCGTGGTACAAAATGGGGACCCGCACTATCCTTTGGGCGGCGTGGGAGAGGTTGGCCGCCTCCAGGTCGGCGGCCAGCTGCCGCTTCCACTTGTTGCGGCGGTTCTGGAACCAGATCTTCACCTGCGTCTCGGTGAGGTGCAGCGAGGCGGCCAGGCCGGCCCGCTCCGAGCTGCTCAGGTAGCGCTTCACGTCGAAGGTGGACTCCAGCTGGAAGACCTGGCTGCGGCTGAACACCGTGCGCGTCTTCTTCTTGCGGCCGGCGGCGCGTTGCTCCGGTTCTCCCGGCTCCTCGCCGCGTTCCTCCTCCTCCTCACGGCCGCCCGGCCCCGGCCGCCCGCCCGCCGGGCCCCGCACCGCCGCCCGCCCGCCGCCGCCGCCGCCGCCGCCCGCCCGCTCCGCCGGCTCCTCGGGCAGCTCGGGCGAGTCCCGGTCGCTGGCTGCGGAGAGAGGCAGAGGGCTGGGAAGCGGGGCCGCCGCTCCGGGGAGCCGGGCCCGGGGGAGAGGAGGGCCATCGCCCCGCCGTCCCCCCACCCCCCCCCACCCCGCTGACCCAGCGGCAGCGCCTGCCCCTCGCCCGCCGAGGGAGGAAGGCAGGCGGCTGCGGGGAGAGCACGGCCGGGCTGCCGAGGGGGCGAGGAGCCCGGGCGAAGGCCCCTGCCGCTGCTCTGCCTCTTGCGATAAACCCCCAAATGCTGGCGGGTACGTACACGCAGGCGCAAGCATGCTAACCCAGAAATTGTATTCCGTGTGTACCTACATATACTCGTCCGCGGACATACTCCTCCGTGGGCGTATGTGTATAGGCGGCGGGGGGCACGCACGTACCTGAACGCACACAGACGCCTGGGTATAACGTGCGTATACCTTTAGCTGCGTTTTGTACACATCAGTGCAAGCGTGCACGTATATGAGTACACACGCGTGTATATGCGCAGAAGTATGCATCCACTTCTGGTATATGTCTGCACACGTAGGAATACACGTGAACTTATTTATACACACACACGTATGTATACACAAACGTATTTCCACACATATACACTTACAAATGCATATGCAAGTGTATTGCTGTGTGTAAGATAAGAGGGGTAAGAATCGTGGTGCGTGTGTATAGATAAAGGGAGGTAAGAAAGAAATATTATCACTTCACGTTGTTCTGAACTTGGTAAACCAAATGGAGCGGGTCAGCTACTCCACTATCGGGACATTGTCTCCCCGCAAGTCTCCGTGGAGTTTCTGATCTTGTGGTTTCCATTTGCAGTTTTGAAGGGGAGAAAAACACATCCTACTCTTAACAGGGGAAGAAAATAACAGGGAAAAAAAGCGAGATAAACAAGGCAGCTGTTGTTTCTGGAGTAGTTTTCTGTTTCTAGACGTACTTTTGAGAGAAATTCAAAATACTAATAAACCTATCACTGTAAAAAGAAACTCTTTGGATTACAAATCATGCCTCTTTTCCTTATCGAGCAACCGTGAGAACTCCACAGGCTCGTACAGGATCACAGAGATGCACCGAAGGGCAATAGTTTTTCTATCAGGATAAAAATAACCCCAGATGGCAGCCCGGAAACTTTTTTCAGCTGTTCATTTCTGCCCCTGAACCCGGGCTTTTCCTCCAGCGCCCTTTCCAGCCGAGTCCCGGTAAGTCCAGGCCGCCGCCTGCCCCTGCCGCGCTGCGGGAGCGGCGGGGCCGGCTCCGCGGGAAGGGGCGGCCGGGCCGCGGGGGCCCGAGCCCAGCTGCTCCCCCGGCTGCCAAACTCTCCGCTGCGCTGCTGGGGACGCTGCTCCCAGCTTGCCGCCTCGCTGGGGTGTCAAAAAAAGCCAGGCCTCCCTCTTACAAAAAAAAAAAAAAAAAAAGAAAGAAAAAAAAAAGGAAGAAAAAGGGCGAGGGGCAGAAAAAAGGAAGGGAAAAAAATAAAAAAAATCCCCGAGCAGGCGAACAAGCCCTGTTTACATTCTGGGCGGCGGGGCGGAGGCTCCAGGTGCCTGCCACACCGGGAACGTTTCCGGAGATTTGCCCCGGGCGGCCGAAAACGGGGAGGCAGAGCGAGGGCCGCGGGGACGCTCCGCGCATCCCCCCTCCGCTCCTGCCCCCGGGGGCCGCGGCGGGACCCGGGGGGGGGGGAGAGCAGCAGAGACACCCCCCTCCCCACCGCCTCCCTCCCCCCCAGCCCCAGCCGGGCCCGGCGATGAAGGGTAGGGAAAGGCGACTTACTGTCGGGGCTGGCGCAGCCCAGGAAAGCGGCGTGCGCTCGGCGGTACCAGCCGACGGCGGCGTCGCGGAGGGGGCAGCCGGGGGCTCCGAGGCGCAGCGGGGAGCGCGGCCCGCAGCGCGGCCCCCCGCGGCCGCCACCGCCGCCGCCCGCCGCCGCCCGCCGCGCCCCGCCGCCCGCCGTGCCCTCGGTGCCCAGCAGGTCCTCGATGAAGAAGGACGAGACGCGGGCGGAGGTGGAGCCGGCGTTTTCCGTGGCTTCGTCCGGCATCGTCGGAGAGAACTGCCGGGGGGAGGGGGGGGGGGAGGCGGTCCCTGCTCCGCCGGCGGCTGGCTCCTCGGCTCCCCGCTGCCCCGCGGCCGCCTCCTGCCTCTGCCTAGCCCCGTGGATGCTCTCCTGGTATAAAAGGGTTTTTTTCCGGAGTAATCATTTCAGATCGCGGTTTGCCATCATTTCCTGCGAGCTAGGAGGGGAGGGGGGAGGGGGAGGAGGGGAAGGGAACGGGGAAGGAGAAAAAAAAAAAAGCAACCCGGCAACCCATCGGAGGCGCCAGATTCTGCGCGAAAACGATAATAACGAAATAAAAATGTCATGCGAGTTAAACGCCGGACGCGAGAGGGGGAATCCTGCGATTGGAGGAGCGCCGCGGCAAATGGGAGTTCCGCGGGGGGAAGCGCCGGGCGCGGAGCGCGGCGGGGCCGGGCGCTGCCGGTGCCTGGGCGGGCGTGTGTGCGTGTGTGTGCGTGTCCGTGTGTGCGTGTCCGTGTGCGTGTGCAGTGCGGGGTGTGCGTGTGCGCGCGCCGCCCTGGGGCTGCCACTCACGAGCTCCTTATTTAGGTCAATTAGGGAGCAAATCCCCGCGCGGGGGGAGCGGCGGGGCCGGCCCCGGCACACGGGCCGCAGCCTGGGGGGGGGGGGGGGGGGAAGGCGTGGGGGGGGGATTTACCGCTCTACGTCCCTGCCCTCCCATTGGTCGCAGCGGGCTCAGCGGGCAGCCCAGCCAACCAATCCCCGCCCGGGATATCGCGGTTATATTAATATCATTAATAATAATCACACACACCCCCCCCGCCGCCAGGCCCCCGCCGAGCGCTTTCATGTCGGCGGCGATGGACGGAGGAGATGCGCCCTCCGCCGCCCGCACACCCTGCTCCGGCCCCGCGGGCCCGGCGGCCACCGCGGTGAGGTTGCCCCCCCCCCCTCCCGGAGCCCCCGGGTTGGGACACCTGAACGGGACGGGGGACACGGGGACGGGACACGGGACGGGGAGGCGGAGGGACGTCTGCCCCCCGTGAGCAGGCAGTGTCCGCGGCCGCGAGTGTCCCGCCCGTGGAGGAGAGGGGGACCGGCACGGGAGGGAGGGGGACCCTCGTCTATAGGGTCTCTCGAGGCCCGGGTGATGACATTTAACCTTTTCCTTTACATATATATATATATGCATATACATATAGGTGCATGTTTACATATATATACTTATTCTGTCTAGTTTATTTAGCCCGCTTGTGGAAGACGGGGCCGTCCACGACAGCCTGGGCGGGGAGGCGGCGGCGATGCGCTGCCCCTTCCAGCGCCCAGCCCGTGGCTCCTGGCGTTCCCCCTCCGCAGCCCGACTTTTTTTCTTATTATTCCTATTGTCAGTCCACTTCATGGAAAGCCGTAGAGCCACCCTCCGCCTGCCCCCTTTTCCCGAGCCTTCTGGATCCACCCGCCTCGGGACGGGGACCCCCGGCAAGCCCACAAAACTCCCCCTCGCTGCGGGGGGCCGGGGCAGGAGAGTTAAATCCTCTGCCTGTATCCTCGGGAGCAGGAGGGCCAGGTTTGGAGAGGGACGAGTCGATCCGGAGCGCACGTCGGAGACCCGTGGAGGTTTGGGTGAGTACACGGATGCCCGGGCGATGTTCACCTGCGGGTCAGCTCTCTGCTCCTGCTCTGCCTCCTCTGCCGGGATAGCCCGGCTTGTTCCCCTTTACGGTATTCCAGGCCAAGCACCCCTTTCCCAAGCCCCGCCTCCCCCTCCCGCTTTGGAACGGGGACACCGGTTGCTGCCCGGCGGGAGTGTCCGGCGGGGCCGGGGCGCAGGCGGGTGCGGAGCCGGCCTCACCGCCACGGAACGGTCCCGCTCCTTTTCCCAGAGTGGCGGTGGGGACCTTTAAGGTCAGGGCCTATTTAGGAAAGAAAGAAAAATGAAGAAAAAAAATAATAATTCCACTTCCAAGGTTTCCAGAAAAAAATGCAAACAGCCAGAGCTCTGAAAGGAACTCTGGAAAAGCAGGAATATACGGGAGCATGTTCGGCTTTCGGTCCTACCTGTGCAGAGACCGAGGAGCAATCCGGTGAATTGTAAACCGGACGAAAGTGCATTCGGCACTTGTTGCACAGGAGTGATGTTCACGAACGTTGCTTTTACGCTCTGCGCATCTCGGTGCGTGCTGCTGGATAGGAAATGTGAGTTTGGCTGATACGTCTTAAGCATCCGTAAACCGTCTGCTCTGTTTGACTGGCAGACTCAGAAAATACATGGGTACTTTCCCGAATAAAGAGAAAAATGTGCACCCTGGTTACTTCTATGCATTTTATATACAATGTGGAAACGATATGCGTGTATCCCGTACCCTTATTTTATAAAGTGTTCCTACAGTGTGGTCATGCAACTTATGTAATATTATTTGCTTTCCACTTAGAAATAGTATAATAAAATCAATAAGAGTAAACTTGCTCTTGCTTTTCTTTCCTCTGTATTTCTTTAGCATAACGTATAACTGTTTGGTGTGCCAATAATGCTGAACTGTGTTTGTGAAAAGTCATGTACACTCAGACATATTCCTGAGACACAAAATCAGGATGAATGTAATTCTCCACCTGCAAATACAACACTGGCACATACATGTCCATGTGTAAGGGGTATTTTTTTTAAGCTTGTAGTTACGTTTACATACCTTTTACATTGCTATAGTGGCAGTTTGTCCTTAATACTCTGCGCTTATTATGATGAGGAGAAAAAGGGCGTGGGTTTACTAGATGTCTCCCTGCAGCCACCCAGCAGGGCTCCGTGTAGGGAGCAGAAAAAGCAACCACTGAGGGTATTTTCGTAATTTAATGCCAGAATGACATCCTGGGCCCCTGCCCTAACTCCTTTCGGTGACACTTGCCCGGGTGTAACGCGGGGGGGTGGGGTGGTGGTGTCCCCTCATTGCCTTCACCCCGGGCTAACCCCTCCGTCGGGCAAGGGCCACTCCGGCGCGGCTCCCGGGCCACCTCAGCGGGGCTCGGGGTGGCCGTGGCGAGGCAGGACAATTCCAACCCACCTCCTCTGCCACAGCCGTCTGCTTGCAGTACGGTAAACCTTCATTTTTCCGCAGGCTGCTGAGTGGAGAGGCTTTCCCTGGGCAGCAAGCCTGCCCGCCCCCGGCGGGTCAGGAGGGATTTCCCCGCGTTTTCGGCAGAAGTGGCTTTGAGACCAGATTTAGACTATAGGTGATGGGCCCCTTATTTTTTTCCATCTCTGGCTCTGTTTCTCTCCCAGGTTCATCTTTTTCCCCGAGGCTTTGGAGACCTCCAGATGCGGGCCACCTCTGGCCTGCGGCCCCGGCGGGGTCTCTCCTGCTGAGCACTCCTGGCTCCCAGTCCGTGCCCATCACTGGCGTGGGACACTCGTGGGGTATTCTTCCCCCCTCCCCGTAATCATCTCCGACGGCTCCTGAGCCTTTGGCAGGGTTTGCTCGACGTGGGTACAAAGCACGGGGGGGGGCAGGGAGAAGCGGGGATTTGGGGCCGGGCTCCGGAGGGAATCGGCAGACGGAAGGTTACAATTTGGGGCCGAAAACGTGGGTGTGAGTGTGACAAGTGCCCCCAGCAAGCCACCGGCATGCCGGGCCGGCCGCTGCCCTGACGCCTCCCGCAGTGCCTGGAGCGGGCCTGCCTGCAATGTGAATGCAATTACCCGGCCGGTGTTTGATGTCTCCCCTTGCTCTCCCCCCCCCCCCCCCCCCAGCATTTCCTCGATGTGTCGTAAAATAGAAATGAAATGAAAGACAGGCTTTAGCCCTCGCTACCTAACCTCTGCTCCTCTCTGCTTTTAAGGGCCCGCGGGACGTTTGGAGCCCGGAGCTTTGCAGGAGGCGTTTAAGCCCCAGCGCTGCGGGCAGAGATGGTTTTCTGGGAAGGGGAATCATCTCTCCCTTCTCCATGCCAAAAAAGCGGCGCTGAAGAGATCGCTCCCTTCCCAGCACCCTCCTAACAGCCCAGACGGCAGCGCTGCGGGTAAGTTGATTCTTGGCCAACATCTGCCTCTGGTTGATATATTGAGATATGTATATACTTACAAATAAAAAGAGGTTTTCAGCCAGGTTCGGTTTAGCTACGAAAAATAAACCAAATAAAGACCGTATTCCCATCTTCAGTAAACCACCAAAACGCAGAAGCAGATACAGTGATGCAAAAGCAGCTTTTTTTTGGGTCTGGCGTTCCTCTAGAGGAGCAGAGGTGGTGGTGGGATGGTTTGGATACCTGCTCTAAAAAGACAGAAACTAAAAGATCAACCAGAAGATGGTCGCACCGCCTCTAAACCTCTGTGTAACATCTTCTTCCTCCTCCCGGGGAGTGCTGGGGGCAGGGGATCCGCTCAGCCTCCCAAACCTTCCCCCCCGGGGCATCTCCCATCCCTGCATGGAGTTCGCCAGGTCTCTGCTCCGGCTCCGCCGCCCTCCAAAAGCCGCGGACCCGGGGGAGGTGGTGGGAGTCGGGGGGGTCCCATCCCGCTGGGCCTTGCTGGGCCAAGCCGAGGGGCCGTTTCAGAGGGGTGTCCCAGCCAGTGTCCCCTCCGCCGTCCCCCGTGTCCCCCCCCGGGTGAGGGTCCTGTGCCCATCCCACGGGGATACCCCGTTTCGGGTGACCTTTCCGGCAGGGAACCCGCTAGGGACAAGGACACCAGGGCAGTGAGAGCCCCCTTTTTTTTCCCTGTAGGTAGAAACCCCTAAAACCCTTCGAATGTGGGTTAAATAGCACTTAAGTGCAGTGACACTTTGCGGAATGGCTTTCTGAATTTGCAGTAAATTTTAAGTGGTCCCGCAAGGTGGGGAAACGGAGAAACTGATAATTACAGGTTGGATTTTTTTTTTTCAGTAAATTATCTCTATAAACCCAACCCTACCGAATTCTTCACCATCAGTGATGTTGGCAGAGAACTCTTCTCCTTTCAAGGACGCTGCACGACCCGTGCTGATTCCCATGAATGTATTCATTATTTACAGACAGTCACTAAGTGCTTTGGAAGGAAACTTCCAGCCCGTAGCATGTCCTGGCTGTCCGTGATGCCTATTTATTGCTCGTTATAGATGTCATACAATTGGGAGCATGAATTGCATCACTTAAGTGCTGTTTCCTTGCTAGGCGAGGGGTATTTTAACCCATGATAAATTACCAGGCTGGGCAATATCCTTGGGTACGCGGATACATTAATGAAGAAAACACTTCGAGAATGATTTTGGGGAATATCTATTCCCATGTGTTAAAATTCCAGAGCCCTTTCAGAAATATTAATTGTCTGACTGGAAATGGGGAGACAGGGAGAAAATAGATCATCAGCAAATTATATGATATCTTTAAAAAAAGGTAGTCCCCACTGAAATGAGCTAACAATTAGAATACAGCCCTGTTTTGAAGTGACTTTTCCAGAAAGGTCTTTGGCATTGGTTTCCTCGTACAATTTTAACATGACTTTTTTTTTTTTTTTTTTTTTTTTTGTATGTACAGTGAGAGAATGCATGGTTTTATTGGTACTGGTTAGGGTCAGCCACAGGAGAATTATGGAGGTCATGTGAAATAGGTGCCAATAAAGCTTTTATTATTGTTATACAGACAAAAGAGCATTATGGAAAGAGATCCTTACCAGACCTAACCATGGATATTTTGTTCTGTTAACAATCAAGTTGGAAAATACAGAGACACAGTAAAAAAAAGTGACTTTTCAGAGCTATTGAACATTAACCTATTATCCGTAAGACTTTTGGAATTATTTTCCCTCAGAAAATGAAGGTCTCTTGAAATGAAACACTGCACACAACTCTCGATTTTGCCTAAAACAAAAGATCTAGGTTGCGTTGCCACAACAGAATATAACTGTTTAAATTTTGAAATAACATTTAACATTTGATTTTTGTGTTATGCAAAATAAGATAATCAAACTATTGTTTAATTAACAAGGTAGACTTTATCTCTAGTTGGTATGTACCTACAGTTTGAATCTGAAGATCTTCTGCCAGAACTTGAAGTTGAGGATTCTGAAGTAAAAATTCATTAAAATGCTCTTCTCCTTCCCTCATCCAATCTTGAATGATGTTAGTGGAGAATTAAACCATTGTCAAGGACTGTAATGAATTTCCCCATGTGTTGATATATCAGATTCTTAGACCAAACTTCAAAAACAGTTAGAGCTTAGTGAATTTAGCAAAACCTCATACCTTCTTAAATCTGATTGACTCAGGAGTTTTAGATTAATTCCAGGATAGAGCCAAATTCAATCAAAGAAAGTATTAAGAACTTACAGTACAAAACATCCTTTGTATTTTTACAGTTGTGTAAAAGGAAAATTGATGTGTGGATCAAAGTTAGCCCCCAAATAACATTAACATTGGAGTAAAAATTATACTAGCTTTTGCACTTTGATAGTAAAATGATTCAAACTGTGTGTATTCTAAGGGAAAGGTTTAAGAAACTTGTGAAAATTACATGGAGCTTTATTATATTAAAAAATCACCTATATTTGTGAGTTTTATTAATAAGAAGCAAATGAGCTCTGCATAGCTAGAAAACAGAAAGCATCTCCTTTCCACTGTCCAAAAAAGGACAACATATCAAGCTTTAAAACTGCCATTAGATCAAGGAAAGTATTTTTCATTGTCATGTGAAAATTATAATTTTGCAAATCATATTTGAGTGAGGCATATAGATTTCTCCCAAAAAAACCCTCTGTCACCCATGATATATATACAAATGCAAAACCATGAATTTTTGAGTCAGTTCAGAAATAATCTTTATAGAAATCAATGAGTAGTTAGAGTTTACGTGAATCATTAAAATCTGGGGATGAATGTAGTTTTCAAATGGTTCTGTAATGTATTATAAATGGGTTTGCAATGCTCCAGCATTTGTGGAGATATGTATCTGGAGATATATACAGTTACACACATACGAATATTTTTATTATGGTATACAAAAATTACATTTTCACATAGCATGAAAGTAGTGTTGAAATGCCTTTAGAAAGGACTAGACTTAGTCAAAATTGATATTGTAATGAACTGAGATCCTAATGTAAATTCATGGAAACCCCAAATGCATTCGCTTTCTTGTTCTGAATTATTTTGTTATCAAGTCTGATTAGTCCTAGAAAACCCTGAAGCAGTAGGAAGGCTGGGTCAAACACTGAGTGAACTCGGTGGTAAAGCTCTTTGCTTTCTCTCGGCAAGCGGCACTGAGATGTGCTATCTTCTCCAGGATCTCACTGGGGCTCGGCAGGAAACCCAACCGTATCGGCTCCTTCTCATAAGATTCCCCTTTGACTTAACAAACTCCTCGAGTTGTGTTAGGACAGTGTAAGCCAGTTCCCACAGTAATTCCTCATGAAACCTGAACACCACGGCCCACATTCTGCCCTTGCGAGGACATGAGAAGTCAACCCAGAAATTTACACAGGCCTCTGGCTATGAATAATAAAATCTACATTGCAGTTATCTGAAACTGGAGCGATAAGTGGACTTGCTGCAGGAAAATTTCCGTATCACACTTTGTAAATCCGTGTCTTACCCAGAGGAAGCTGAAGTCTTGCTTTAAGTGGAGACAGTACTAGAGAGATGGGAGAAGAGCTGAAGGTGCACCTTCACTGTACGTCCTACCAACTAATTAGGAAAAGGTACCCATGTCCCTTTTATCTCCTTCTCTCATGCAAAGTTCTCCTCCCACATCTACTTGGGAGGATTAATCAAACCAGGTGGAGATACCTACATCTAACCTTTTCATCCTATGCTCCTCTTAAAGACAAAGCATATCTAGCCAATACTTTCCACGCATTCAGGGGGTACTGTCATATAAAAAAAAAAGTCAGATGAATCACTTTTCACGTCTTCTTCTAACTGTCTGGACTCGGGGAGGCTTTCTTGCCATTTCATGACAGTACATACCATGGTGCAGATGGGTGAAGGGCAGCCCTGCAGAGAAGATGAGATTAACTGCATTTTATAAGGGGAAGGCACTCAGTGAGAGATGGGAGTGCTCTCTTTAGCGAGCACACTGTAACGGTGTAGCCTTTCCGCTCCCAGTCACAGATGACTTGGGCTTCCCTTGTCCTGCTCAAACACTTCATGTGACTTGGCCTTCTTGGCTGAGTGTGTATGGGCAAGCTAAAAAGGATCATGGAACAGGCTTAGGCAAATGCCTGTCCATACCTTCACTGGAATCTTACTCCCTGGTAGATTTTGGCTTATGAGTCCTCTACCAGACCATGTCAGGGCATTTACAGGATAATAAAGTCCATGAACTGCTCCTGGTAGGTGTCAGACCACGCTGTTTTGGAGTGGGAGAGCATGTCTGTGGACTCAAGCCGTGTCATGCCACTTGCTCTTAGGACTAGAGGATGGGGCCAGCTTCGGGCCAACCTGAAGCATCTAAAATGCTGTCATTCATCTGGCAAGCAACAGTGGTTTCCTCAGATGATAGGAAGAAAGTGTGCCTTGTCATCATGGCGTGCAGTTAATGGTAGTTTGGGCAGGTGATGTGTGTTTTGCAAAGGAGAGTACCTCCTGCCTACATGTCCTCCTCTCCCCAGCCAGCATCCTTGCAAAAGCCTGGCAAACACCAGCCCTTTAGCAGTATTTATAGCTATATCTCTATCTGATGAGCCACTCTCTAAAAGTAGGCTAACTCAAAACATACCACACTGCTGCTTGGAAATGCAGATGTGAAGGGATATCTGGTTCTAATATACAGATCACCTTATGGTGTGGCAGGTTTCGGTTTCCACAATAGAGAGTGCATTTGTGCTAGGAGTGATTTAAGCCATTTGGGACCTTCAAAAGCAGAAACCCTTCATGAACCTTATTGGAAATGACTACACTTGGTGAAAAAAAAAGGAAGAGAAACTAGAGGGGTGATCCAAGATCACACACATCTAAAGAGTGGGAAGGAAGCCTTTTCCAAAATGTTGCTCTTTCTCACAGAAAATGCCTAAGCTGAGTGTGAGAAGTATCTCCATTCCTTTGTTGAGCTATGAAGTCCTGCTAATGCTGATGGAACTGACATTTTATTGCAAAATGCCACCAGTTTAATGAACAGTCTTTATTAAATACTAGCGATATCACCCATCATCTTTTCTACTGCATTTTCCTTCTTGCATTTCTCCTTTTGCTGAGGGAGGCAATGAGGAGGACAACAAAGCAGGTTTTTCCTTTCAGATACACCTGGTGGATTTGAGCTCTGATATTTCTTTTCCCCCCACTGCACGGAAATCCCTTAGGAAGAGCAAAATATCAGCATGAAGATTGGCTGTACAGATTGGAAAGAAGGATTTTGCCCTTGGGTCCAAAAGCTGGAATGTTTTCTGCAGATCATAGACTCCATAAAACATATGTACTTAATAAATAAGCAAACAAGGCTTGTGCTTGAATGGGGCTTCCGTGCAGTAAAGGAGAACAACATTTGGCAAGTTGGGGTCAGGGGGTTGACACTTAAGTCCCTTGTATCCCAAAGCCACTTTTTTTGCAAATACCTACTTTTCTTCTCCACACCAACTGTGCTGTTGAGGTGTACGAGAGGAACCTTTTGGAAGCTCATTCCAGGTGATCTGACATGGTGCTTCCTCACAGAGCTGACTGTCCCCATGCAGAAAATGGAGGGAATATATATCTGTCTTGTCAAAGAAGTAAACCAGATGAGCTGAGAAGCCTTTCCCTCGTTCACGTCTACTGTCTCACTGCCTGCACAGGTCAGCAGGGAAAACAACGGAGGGGAAGCAGCTGGAATGATGCCAGGACTCTGGGCTTTTGGCACCCCTCTGCAGCGGGAGCTCGGGGTCTTTTTGCATGCCTCCACTCCGGAGCTGTCAGCAGGTAACACACTCTGTCGTATATCTCGGAGCTGCTGAAACATTACGTGCTCTGTCTCCACCTTTTGCAGAGCTCGCCTGACCCTGCCTTGCTCCTTGCTTAGGGTGAGGCGGTTTCAATCCCCTCAGCAGCCCCGACGGGTCATCCAGGCTTGCTCAGGCCTAAGAAGCTGTCCTCTCATATTTAGCGAGAGAGAAACATGTCCACCATCTGCTTGCAATTGCTCTCTAAGATGCCAAGCAGAGCCTTTGCTTTCACATGTCTCCCGAACGTTTGACAATCGGGATATTCAGACTGAGCGAGACCTTCTCGGTCCTTTTGGGTTGTCAGACCAAAGGGCCGAACACCGCCAGGTCTCCGCAGGATTCATCGGGACGGAGGACGCGTGCGTTAAACAAGGTGGCTATCCACAGCAGCAAGCACGTTTCCAGCGTGCCGTGATCCCCACTTGGGGCAGGAGCCAGCCAAAAGTCAGATGTCAAGTCTGATGAATTTCTCTCGACTTTTCCTGTGCAGAGGGGCAAGAGGGGCACCTGCAGAGGGTGACCCATCTCCCTTCCCCGTGCACCCCTACTTGGCAGGGATGAACGCTACTGCAAGTGCTGCCAAAGGCCACTGCGGAGGACAATGACATTAAACACCTAACTTCTAGCTGGTTGACACTAGTTGAAATGAAGCCTACCTTTATTTCATCGTTTTCTGGCTGCTTCTAGCTTGTCTAGCTGGAATAATCCTTTCCCCTTCCTCCTTTTAGCCTTTTAGTGCAAAGAACAGCAGAAGTGGACTAAGGACCTGACTCATCACTCCATCTTCTGCTTATCCTTAAAAATGTATGCATATAACCTCAAAACTATGCCACACAAAGGTGCATGGCAGCCATTTCCTTACATAAAATGGCAAGTTTTGTGTGTTTGTGACCAAATCATTACACGGTACAGTGAAGTCAAAGTCAAGTTCAGTTGAGGATAAAACCCACAGTGTTTGCTTAGATTTGTTGTTATTTTAGTCCACAGGGATAAAAAACAATTGATTCATCTGGAACTCTTCATTTCTAGCATAATTTTAATTGTTTTATTAAGCACAACAATTATATTATTCTGAATTAACTATGTTTGGTTATGTCTATCTTAACCTCGCATTGGATTCAGAAAAAAAATAAAATGAAGTGACAATGAAATATTTCCTTGGACTTTGTGACAGTCAGTGAAGTCTTGTGGGCAGCTCTGGGATCAAGAGTGGATTAAAAAGAGACTTTGATTCTGAGTCAGAGACAGCAAGCATGTTTTTCTCTGATCTTGGGTCGTTGCTTTCTGTCCTGTGCTGATATTCCAGGTGTTCCCACATACAGGTTTTCCATTTTAATATATCTACTAAGGCCAGTTTAAAAAAATCTGAAATCCACTGAGATTTGGCTCAAAAAAAAGCTACCTTAGCCTTACAAGGTACAAATTTTAGTGTGGATTATCCTTGAGAAACTTGAGTCGGGGGAATCTGAACTTCTTTCTGTAAGGTCCAAATCTACAGTTTGCAGAAGGCATGGGAAGGATTAATCAGGATTTAAGCAGTACTTGCATCTTGCTGATCTTTAGTAACCCTCAGTGTTATTTAGAGAGCTTTGGGAGCCTTGTTGACAAGGAGGACCTTTAGATTCTTTAGATTCAATTTGAAGTCAGATTAATATTCTAGATTAGATCACCACCACCAGTTTTGCAAACACTAATAAATCCTAAAGATGTTATCTGTACATAATCAGAAATTAAGCAGGATATGTAGACACAGACTATTCCAAATTTTACTATAATCATCATGTTTAAGAAAAGAAGTATAAAAATCCTAAGGTTGTCTTTCACAGAGTCTGAATCTGGGGAAATTATTAGCTGGTATGTGAGTTTATATGGCTTTCATTAGCAAGAGTAGTTTGGATCTGGATGAGCTCTGAGGAAAGTAATCCAAAATCTGTGCCTTTCCCTGAATTGGGAATGTTCTGAGTAAGTGTCTGGATCTGACCTATTTCAAGACAGCGATCTCTGACCACAGGCCCCGTGGTCTTTGTTCTGGACTTGACTTACTTGTGTTCTGCAGTCTTATCTGATGTTTCTCTCCAGTGCACATTTAGCCAGACTTCCTTGGTATGAAACAGTACACCTGTGAAGCAATCACAGGAAAGTATTTTTGCTAGCAAGAATCAGCATTTTGTATCTTTTCCTTGTGTAAACCAAGTCAACAAAAAAAAGTGTCTGATGACTCTGCACTTATTTTGAAAGAGATTAAAATCTCCCCCCCCCCCTTTAGTTTCCTCTTCTTGTACTGGATTCCTCTATCAGGGTGTTTCAATCTGCTTTCAAAATGTGTGCCTGTATTTACTTGCATAGAAGAAAATGCAAATACGAATGTAAGTGAAACATAAGCGAAAATAAGACGATATAGAAGAACACCTTTGTGAACCCTTGCCCATAGATATGACGTGTAGACGTGTTTTAATTGCTTAAATACCAGGGCAGATTGCTACCTGGCTGAGTTAGTGCAACTGAGGCGCAGATGGCGTTTATCGCAGTGCCACCTCGAGGCCGCATCCCTCCCCCGAGCAAGCACAGACCTCTGCAAAGGGCTTTCAACCCTCCCCAAAGCTTGCATTTCTCTCATTTCTCTCACTAAAAGTTTAGTCGAGGTGAAACACAGGTGAGGTCCGTGGTGTTAAACGGCTCCAAAACGGTCCTGCTACTTCAGAACCCACCGGGATGTTCACAGATGTTGCGAGAGCGTAGTGCATGTAACCGATCTCAAACAAAAATGATTGCTGTGGTCTAGATGGATTAAGATTTTTCCTAGCAGTTCTGCATTGCACAATCCAAATGCATATTAAACTTAGATCTGTACTTTTGCCAAGTTGCAATTTATAAATAAAAGGCTTCAGAACAAGCCAATTTTCCTATTTAGTTTTAATAGTTAATACCCTGAAAACTTCAAGGCTAATTAAACATTGTCCTGCTGCATTTAATTATTCAGATATTGATCTAACATCTTAACACACAAGACAAAACAGTGACATATTTTATATTTGGAAATGGAAAAAATAGGAAGCAGACCTGGTTTAAAAAGGATTTAGCAGTTAATAACCGAACTCAAAAGAGCAGTGTTTCCAAGTGTTGATTTTTTTCATGAGCCACACAGTCTTTCTGCCTATTAAAAAAAAAGAAAAAAAGAAAAAAAAAAGAAAAAGAAAAACGCAAACCCCCAACCTACAGAATTTTCTATAAAGCCTGCCTCAAATTTCACATCTAGCTGAAAAAAATCTTACACGGTACATTGCCAAACCCACGTGTCCCTACAAAGATGAAGACAAGTCATTTGGCTAAGAAAATCGGACCAGCACAAAGGAATCCTGTATTCAAGTTTTGACCCTACCTGAGACAACCTCTGACCCTGGACTAATAAATATTTAGCTTGCCTTGTTCCACCACTGCCTGGAAACTGAGCCTCATATGTTTCCCTCTTTTAGTGTTGTCTTAGCTTAGGTCACCGTCTTTCTGATATGGGACTTGGTCTCACGGGGTGGTTAGCCTTGAGACTAAAATAGAAACCCCACCACAACACAGAACAAGCTGCTCTATATGGACAATCCTGGTGAGGTTCTTCTTTTGAAACAATGAGTTCGTGTTTCTCCTTAGGTTTTGTCGTCCCGTCCCGTCCCCATTTTAATGTCTTGGAGACATCATCACATTCTTGGGAAGCATTCTCATGACTTCTTTGGAAAAGCTATTTTCTCCCTCCCAACCAGAATCTGTGAGGCCTTTGGAGAATGAGGAACACAGATGTTCTGGGTCCGCCAGCATCACTTCCATTTTTATTACTACATAAAGTAGAAAAACAGAACCTAGGTTATTTGGAGTGCAAATAATCTATAATTCAGCCATTTACAGCTAGCCTAAACACCCTAAACTGCACAGAAACGTATGAACCTGGCACGTAGTCTGTCTCATCCACAGGACACATTTATCAGATGCACTGTGCCCTTCAAGTTCCTAAATACCCTCCACTGATTGTGAGGAGAGCCCATGGTGACTGGCTGAGGTACAAGTCTAGAACATTGTTAGGTTGCTTAAGTGTGGATACTTGGTGCCCCTTGATATTCCCAAAGACATCCAAGACTTCATCCAAGACATCCAGGACTTCAGGTATGACACGGGACCTCTGGGAGACTCACACGGTGCCAGAGCAGGACCTTTTAATGCTATGTGGCTCAAATGACGCTAGACACATTGCTTTGGCAACTGATTCCCACCTGCAAAGACAATGAGACAAATGCCATCATTAATGTCCGTATTTTGTTCAGAGGACACACTGAAAAGCAAAGTGATTAATCAAATCATAGGCAACTATGCACTCTGGATTTGATTCTGCCTGCTGGGTGTAAGCCCTGTGGTCAGAAGCTCCCTGGGGTGACAGCTCATGTTCCTGCTATGGATCAAGAAAGCAAATAACCATCATAGAGCAATTCAGTTGCATTAGCTATCTATTTACAGTCCCTCTAGTGACACTTAGAAGGCCACCTTGAACTTGTTTCCGTAGCAAAAGTAAGAAAGATAATGAAATTACTGGAAGACAAAGTCTTGCACAGGCAGGCTCCTATGCAAACTTCTCAGGTGCTCTTGACTCCTCTGAAGTGGAGACTTCGCTGCAAGACTAATGTAGACCACTGACCCAGCTCTGAGGACTTCTTCACACAGGGCAGCACAGACCAGGGACTTTGACGGGAGAGGCAAAGCGAAAGTTGTTACAGTGAGGGAGCACAGGAGATAACAACAGGCGGTGGGAAGGGTTTCCTATGTCTTAATCAGTGCCAAGGTTGCACTTCCATTCAAGACTGTGACCCTACAAGCTGCTAGGATCCTATGGCTGGTCATTTGATAGTGCTGGGATAATATTTTTCTCGGGAGGAAGTAAATTTAAAGTTCTAAAAAGCAACATGGATTTCAGTACAATGGCTCAGCAGGGGGTTGACTTAAAGTCTGCCATTTGGGAGACATCCGCTTTATGCAAAATGCAGCGTGCTTTGCTTTGTATCAGGAGCACACATGGCTTTCTCCTTAATTGGATCTAGCACAAGTTATAGGTAGAATATATATACAGGAAAGACACAAAATAGCATACAGCATATGGTCATTATTGCACAATTCACTGGCTGGTAACTCTTTATGCTGCGTCTCCAATTTACAGTAACTGACACCAGATAATACAGTTGGGATTAATCCAGGCCTTATGAAGTGTTCCAAAAACTCAAAGCTAATTACTACGCTTGAGATTCCCAGATTGGCATATGGTGTTAAAAAGCGTTGTGCAATTTAGGAGAGAACATAAATTCTGCAAGAACCACGTTTGGCCAGAAAGCTAGCTTTCCCCTCAGATTATTTACTGCTAATTGCAGGGAAGTGTCTTACATATGCCAGTGCATTTCTTTTTGAATCTACCAGTCCAGGTCCTGGTGCCCTTTTAAAAATTACTTTATTAAAACCATCAGAAGAAAATCTGGTTCCCAGTCTGGCCAAGAGAGTAGAATTGACTGTCATAAATATAGCAGATCACTTTGCATTCGCATTAAAATCAAGCTTAATAACATTAAAGCTTGTATGTAGTGGGAAATTCCACGTTAAATTCCTTTACCATCTGTTGAATTAAAAAAATCAGCCATGAGTATTTCCCTTCAACTTCTCTGTTCCTTAGGGCACTCCGTGCACAGATGCAAGTTTAGAAAGGCTGTGCTCAGGGTGGGGTGGCAGGGGGTGAGCAGACACTGCAGCCAGGCTGAAGTGGGAGGCTGAGACCTGCTGATAGGCAGCAGGACTGAAATTTCACCTTACTAGAAATCGGTTTATCACAGTGAAATTATTCTAAAATTAAGTTGCTTGTTAAGTCTTTTCTCAATGCATCTCCGCTGTTTAGATGTTTGGAATGAGAGCTGGAGCAATCTGCTGTTACACAACTCTGGGTGAGCAAGTTTTTCTTCGTAATGTAGCATTTTACTGCAGCTGTCCGAGACCTTGCTTCTGCCATCTAAACAGCACCATCTTCAGGCACATTTTGAAACCTATCAATTACCTAGGTGGGACCCAGCGGTTCCTCACGCTGGGAATGCTCTTTTTCTCATGCTAAAATCGCAGTTCTTCTCCTGTTTTTTTGCCCCCCCCCCCCCCCCCCCCCGGGCATTGTCTTTAAGTCTTGACACTTGCTAAAATTCAGCTATTAACTTAAAATGTGACTGCCAACCTCGTCCAGCTGCACCCTCTGTGTCTGTATATGATCAAATCCTTCCTCAAATGAACTCTTAATTTTTCCTTAACTGTTTCGCCATTATACTTGGTTCATACTGTTTGTTTCTTTTTTTTTTTCTCCAATCTCCCTGACAGAAAGACCTAGTTTATTTTCATTACTAGGTTCAACCAGTGTATTTCAAGTCTCTGGTTTTTAACCTTGAGAGGGACAAAGAGCTTTCTAGATCAATTATATTTCATGATCTACTTGACTTGAATAGATGTTTTTAACACAAGCAAAATCTAGCGAAGTCAAAAGAAATACATGAATTAGTAGGCTCCAGCAATCGTCTTTGTTTCGTATGTAAACCAGATAAAAATCTGGACTTGGTGAGCGTTAAAGTCACAAGAAAATGCAACGAGAAATACTCAGTACATTTTGTAATGTCATCGTAACCACCTACTGTTATTTCCCCTAACGAAATGTCATTTGGATCGTTTGGTTATTCCCCAAATATTTTTTTTTTTTATGGACTACAGACAAATCAAGAGCAAAGACCCGCACGCACAGCAGATCTGTGTTCAGTTATTTTGCAGTTTTCTGGAGCTATTGGGAAGTGAAGTGGAGACAGGCAGAGCCTCATCCCCTTATACCGCCCACCCATGGGCTTTCTGCAAGGCGGGTTGTAAAGCGACTTTAAGCTCTTTATGAGCATGTTTCCCCTCTAAGAAACACAATAACTCTTTCTGCCCTTGGTTTGCCAAGGTAATAAACGGCGAAAAGATGCAGTTCTTCTTTTCTGCCCTCTCGTTGCAAAGAGAAGGAAGATGTTTAACTTTAGGGAGGGTCTCCACATCCAGCGTTGCTTCCTCTACTAAGTTTCCCCCGAATCCACTGGATCTCTTCCATTCATATCCATTCATCTCTTCATTGGGTATCTTGCAGCACCGATGGGAAAGCAGACGTTCTCCTGCCTTTGCATCATTGGATAGACCAACAACGTGCTGACACTTGAGGTTTTCGTTAGCCTTTATTTGGGAAAGAAAAATTCTTTGGTACTCAAACTGCTCGATTTGCCAATTTTCAGTACATGGAGTTTTTCAGCAAGAAGTTAATTTAATTGAAGGGTTCTCATCAAAATGATGGTTAACCTCTGCACGGCATCTGTAGGAAATATTGCAGTAGGCAGTGTGTTACAGATTTCAGCGTGCCTTTTAACACATGCTCTTGTGGTTCACAGCCCCGGAGTGAAACGATCGCCAAATGAAAGAGCGAGAAAATGCCATGGGGGCAGGCCTGTCCTGGGGGGCCACCGTCCTGGACGGGCCCCCCGGCTCCTGTTGAGGGGGGCAGAATCCAGACGTGTATCTGGTCAGACATTGCGTTTCTCTCAAGGAAAGGGGGTTATTCCTCCCCCCTGCTTTGCCTCCTCCTACCCCCAGAGCCGCCCCCGCGGGACGGGGCGCACGGGGTCCGGGCGGGGAGCGCTGCTTTTCCCCGGGAAGGGGGTGCGTGGGGGTGGGCAGGGGGTGAGACGGGGAAGCGTCTCGGCTCCGGAGAGCCCCGGGCCGTGGGGAGGGCCGAGGCCGGGCGAGCCGCCCCCGAGGCTGCGGCTGGACCGCCGTGTTTCGCCCCCCTTAGTCCCCGGGGGGGGGGGAGGTTGGGGGGAAAAGGGGTGCGCATAGGGATGAAGTACCTGGCGTCAAAGCCCTGCTCCCCCGCCCTAAACTTCCCTGGGCCCTCATTCTGGGGGAGATCCCCTTTGTGGGTTCATTTAAGGAGACGGAGGAGGCTGCGGTACCGGCCGGAGGGGCCGGGTTGGGGTCGGAGCGGGGGGTCCCCACGGCTGCGTCTCCGCCGTGTCCTGTCCTTCCTTCCCCCAGCGGACCTGACGTCGGGTGGGAGCGCAGGAGAGATTTTTGAAGCCGGCCCCCATAGTCCGGACCCATAACCGGCCCCGAAGCGCCTGCAGCTCCCCATCGCTCCTCCAGCCGCCCCGGGGACCGGGGGTGCTACGCCCGGCGCCCTTTCCACCCAGGGGAATAATCAGGGGAGAGGAAAGGATCCTCTTTTCTCTTCTCTTCTCTTCTCTTCTCTTCTCTTCTCTTCTCTTCTCTTCTCTTCTCTTCTCTTCTCTTCTCTTCTCTTCTCTTCTCTTCTCTTCTCTTCTCTTCTCTTCTCTTCTCTTCTCCTCTCCTCTCCTCTCCTCTCCTCTCCTCTCCTCTCCTCTCCTCTCCTCTCCTCTCCTCTCCTCTCCTCTCCTCTCCTCTCCTCTCCTCTCTCATTTTTTGAGGGAAATCCATTTTTTCAAGTCCATTTCTTTTTGTCAGACCCTCTCGGCCCCGGATCCCCGGGTTTCACGGCCTCTCTTAGGAAAAAGGGAGGACGTGGCTGCTCCCCTCCCGATGCCTTTGGGGTCCCCAGCGCGGAGCCGGGCGGGCAGTCCCGGTGGCAAAGCGGGACCGGCGCAGCCAGGGTCCTCCGCGGAGGGGCAGGGAGGGCTGGGAGACAGGGGAGTAAATTTCTGCCCTCCCCCCCTCCAAAAGCAGCTTCTCTGCCCAGCTGGGAGGTGAATTCGTTGAGCGCCCAGCTCCTGCCCCAGGGACACCCGTCCCGGCGGGACCCCGCGTCCCAGCCGCGGTGCGGAACCGAGCGGCGGCTTCTGGGTCAAGAGGAGCCGAGTCCCCACCAGCCGGGGGTTTATTCGATCGCTTCCCTTCCTCCCCGAATGAAATAATGATAACCCCGTGAATTTGGAAGGCGAACGCAGAACAGAGCACGATGCAGGGCGAGAGGATCTGTAGGAGCTTCCCAATAATTTTACTTCAGGAATCTGCCTGTTCCCTCCTTCGGCTTTATCCCAAAGGAGGGAGATGTTTTGGTCTTTTTGTTCCCGGTTTTTTTTTTTTTAAATTTATTTATTTTTTAGAGGTGTTGCTGTCTTTATTTTTTGTTTGGAAAACGGAAAAAGAAAAAGAGAACACTTCCAGAGTATTTGGTATTGTTCAACTAAATATCCTATACTATTTGTTTGGCTAGCGCTCCCTGGGACTGGACCGAAGAGGGTCTGGTCTTAAATTAACACACAAAAAATAGGTGACTGTCCAAGATGAAAGATACATACCCAGCTACACAGGTGTCATGAAGGAAGCCCCCGAGTCCTGGCTTTCCCTAATCTTTTCCAGGTTTGACTTTACGAAGGCAAAGGTCTTTTAAAATAAGTTTTGGTGTTTCTCTAGTGTGTGCATCCTCAGCTCTGGAGCCTTGCTCAGATCCGTCACATAGGAAACTTCTACCTTCATTTTTTTTGTGAAAATCAATAGCAGAACAAGTATTTTTCTCTGGGAAAAATCCCACAGAGATATGTCGTGCTCCCCGTGAGCTGTGCTAACAGCGTCTGGGCATGGACACACAACTCCCCATGAAACGCCAATGACGGCTGACTTTCTGCTCACACAGTTTGCAGAAGATTTTCTCCTCTCACTTCTGCACCCACACCTTCATCCTCTTTTCCTCACCACCGGGGCTCTGCAGAACCCTTCTCCGGCCAAATGTGTTTGTTGCTACACCATGTTTTGTTTTCACACTGATTTACCCGACTCTCATTGCCCTTCACATCGCTCCTCTGGATTTTTGTTTTCTTCTTACCCAGAAAATGCTGGTGGCTGTTTCTGAACTCTGTTCTGTCCCATAATATTGTCACATCAACAATATCTTTAAAAAGGCAGGTTTAAATAAAATGTATAAAGGATAACTGGAATACAACATATACCAGATCCTTCTGTTCTTGAAGGTGAGCTCTGTCTTCTGCCCTTCTCGGAGAGCCTTCTGCGCTCTGTAAGATATTATTCTGAGCTGGTATTTAAGTTCTCAGGGGTCTCAGAATTTGTATCAGTATGTTGCTGATAGAATTTCCTGCCCCATAAAAAACAAGGACCTAACTATAACTTCTGTAGCAACCGAGATGTTAACCTGACTCTTCTGTGCCAAATCTAGAATATCACTATTGCCAAAGATTAACACTTGTCTGTGCTTGCACAACTTTGTGAGATAGATACAAACCAAAGGTCACTTTTCAGGTAGGCTGTAACCTCTGGCTGTCTCCTGGCAAAGTGGTATGTTGTTAATGGACTTTGGTATTAGGGAGATGCAAATCTGTCCATACTCTCAACATCTCCGAGGTTTTGCATTTTGGAGCTTTTCCAGTTCTGCAAGACATTTAAGCTCAATTTTATTACTCTCTGAAATCAATTTTGGTTGCTTGGGAACTCATCAATATCAGCATGAAATCTTACCTACAAAGTTCATCAGAGTGAGGAAATGCTGGAATTAACTTTGCAAATTTGCTCTTTATGATCATGTTTTTGGAAACTCAGACCTACAAGCAATTAGTGTTAAGAACACATGAAAAAGTTAGAGAAGACTGAACTCATTGCCCAGACTTTGGTACTCCAGAACACAAACCACATGTTTTCAGGGTCTAGGTTTGAACATCAAGCTGAGTTAATTCAGATCTGATTCCCTATGTAATTATGGATAACATACAGGAACAATTCCATGCCTCACTAGTAGAACTGCATGTTTGTGGTATCTGCATCTTTTTGAAGAGGAAGAGAAAATTAAGCTTAATGCAAAAACATTTGTATCACTCATCTGGATGAAAATATCTATACAATGTGTGTGGCAACATTATTTTTGGCCAAGGAATAATTTCTCTTTCTTTTAAGAGATTTGATATGTAGATGCTTTAAGCAGAGATGGTCACACTCTTGCTCTTGAACAGTCCAAGTGCATCTCTGCTACCTGGGCCATATCACATCAGTCTTTACTTGCCTGGGGGCTGCTGAATAATCCAAATTCCCAATATAGAGAAAACAAGGTGTCTTGAGCTGTGGTGCGATCACACTTACTGAGTCACTCTGGGGAATAGCTGCCCCAGATTCTCAGATTTTTGTAGGAATTCCAGATTTTCCTAGGAACCACTTTTCACAGGAACCACATCCTTTTGCACTGCAACTCATTTCCAGAGCATTGGTTCCCTCCCTGCTCATCTTTCCAAGGTACGTGCCTCGCAGCTCCCAGCCTAATGGGATTTTGGTATGCTGCTTGCAGAGTTGGGAAGCTTGACTGCCCTCACACTGATCAACAGGAAAGAGTCTACAGGATAACGGAAATCTGGAAAACATGAGGGGTGAAAGATGTGGCTTTGTTTAAACTGGAAAAAAAAGAGTAGGGGGACAACAGTTTTCTATATGTAAAATGTTGCTGGCGATCATTTGTGACCAACTGAAGAAGAAAGAGAAATCACTTAAATTTACAGCAAAGAAAACCAGGATAAATACTAGAAACACAGCCTGTCTCTTAAGGTGGTATCCAAGAAAAGGTTTTGCTAGAAATCCCAGCACTTGTGCTACAGAAATGCAGGTTAGAAGAAATATCCGTAAGAGATTATCTGAAGTGACTTACTTAATTTCCACGCAGAGGGTGGGATGGTGGGAGAGTAGCCTGGATGATTTCTTGAATTCTCTTTCAGTGCTTCATTGCTACAAAGCTATCATCCCTGCAGGCGAGGCAACATTTCAGCTGGCTGACAGCTGATGCAGGACGGAGGTTAATTTCAGCTGAAGACTGACTATGGTGGTAGAAATATGTTGTTTCCTCTGGAATTCAGGCTCTCAATTCACACCCAAATCTCTGGCAAAGCCGCTGCTGGCTTCAGTAGCTCAGCACTAGGTCCTTAGCTGGCAGTCACTACCCTGTCTGTTTTGCTGTGTTTTGAAGAAGTATTGCAAGATCGGTCTCTTACTAAATCCATTCCCTGTTTGTGAAATATGATGGCTATTTCGGCATGAGCTGTGTGACACTCAGAGATCAGAGGGGTGCAGAAGGTGGTTAGGCTATTAAGTTCACATCTATGTTACTAAATGGAAGTATCAACCTTTTCATTCTCCCCTTCATTGTTTTATTTGAATAATCTTAATCCAGATCTTGGGTACTGAAGTTATTGCCTGAGAAATGGCCTCAGTAGTGTCGAAAGGATGCAAAATTGACCTGCTAATAGGAAGAAGACCTGCATTTTTATTTCAATCATTAAGAAGATTACTTGGAGAAGAACTTAAAGTAGGAAGCCCTGTATTGTCTTTCTAAATTTTAGTCACGGAGGACACTTATTGCACATACAAACAAAAATGATGTGATGGGTAACATAGGGGCAGAAGGTGTTTTAGGCAAAGTTTGAATGGACTTAAGGACATTCCTCATGAACAAATCTCCTGAAGCTGTTTTCCAGTTATTAACCTGCCTGCTGATTCCTGGTGATTTTCAGAAAAGTAGGAAGATCTAGAAAAATCCTGATTCAGATGGGAAAGAAAAGCCCCTGCTGCCTAGCAGCATGGTTAGGGGACCCTCACTGACACCCATCTTACGCACTCATGCACTTAAGGATCCAGCTAGAACAACGGAGGAGTGATGGTCCTCGGCTGGTCCTGTTGCTGGAACTCTGTAACAGCCAGTCCCTTTCATGGCAACGGGGGGAACTCAGCTTTACTTTTTGGCTGAATTGATTTGTTTTATTTTGCACTGGAATAGATGAGGCATGCTCATACAAGCAATTACGGCGTCTCTGACGGGGCATGGCAATAAAGAGGAAGGAGGTGGGAACTTTTTTTATTTCACATTTGTCTGCAACATAAGGGGGAGAGTGTACACGCAGCAGAAGATGGTGGGATGGGTGGACAATGAGGTGGAGAGTGGAAAAGGAATTTAGGAGGGCGGATGCAGTAAGGAGACGAAGATGAAACAGTGGCAGGCTGGAGAGCAGGAACCAAATAGGTTTGGGGTCACTGTGGAAAATCACTACCAAAGTAGCCTGTAGTGAGAATAAAGCAGCTGAAGAGAATAGGGTAAGGGATGTAAGGCTCTAAGGGAGGAAACAGGCAGAGACATGGTCCTGGCACGGCTGGAATTGGCACGGGAACACAGCAGGGTTTGCTCATGACAACCCCTGGGCTTTCCTGCAAATGTTGCTTTTGGAATGAAAGCCCATGTCTGCGTGTGGATGTTGGGCAATTCACAGCTAAGGCTTGGGAGTGGAGGGTGGGGGAGGAGGACGCTTAATGGGGATGAGCAGGAAGGAGACAAGGGCCCAAGTTAACAAATTACTCAGCAGCGAAGGGCAGGGGAGCTCTGAGGACAGAGCGAGCAGTGTCTGTGACCCTTGCTGCCCAGCTCAGCTCTCACCATGCATCTTCGCACCCTTTCCATACACCACGTTGGGCCGAGACGCCTCACCGCTGCTGCTGCTCTCACCGGGAGGGGAGCGGAGCCAGTACTATTTATTAAGCTGCCCTGTGAATAACGCGGCAGGAGGAACCATCCCTGCCCTAGGGCATCTCCAGGGAGGTGCAGTTCAGGTGCATAATGCACTGGGTATCCGGTCACACCTCAAAATGTGGCAGGAGAAGCTGGACTAAAAGCCGCCTGTCCGCAGGGATTAACCCACCAGTCTTCCTCTCCCAGCAGAGAGCCAGACCTGAAGCTGTGGCGGAGGGAAGGTGGAGGCTGCTATGACAAGCGTCCTCCGAGCCCCCGCTGAAGACCGAGGTGCTTTTCATTTTCATCTGGGAACTTTCCCCTCATTACCCTCCTGACAGGATGGGTGCAGACAGCATTAGGGACGCTGGGCTACACACCGGTCCCAGAGGAATGTCCTCCTCCTCTTCCTCCTCCTCCTCTGCAGTGGCATCTCGGCGCAGGGGGAGGCACACCAGCACTTCCAGCCAAACACCTTCCCTTGTAGGATTTCTTTTTTTTCCAGCCGAAGGTGGCTGCAGGAGGGCAGAGACCCTCCACCCCACCGTCACCCCGGCTCCCCATTGCAGCGCAAGTGAGTCTGGCCAATGCCTTTTCCCAGGGCTAAAGGGGATTGGTGATTAAAGGGGCCTTCTGACCAGCTTTCCCCTAAAAGGAGCTTACAAAGTCCGTTTGTTTAACCTTTTCACAGCAGCTTGACCCTGTCATGAAGAACAAATCACTCCGAAACAATGTCGAAGTGTGGGACTGGCGGAGTGGCTCCCAGCCTCTTTCTCCTCTGCCGTTGCACATCCAGGGATGGGTCCAGCCCTGGCGAGGAACAAGGACCCTTTTCTGCATCCCACCAGTCCCACAGCTTCCAGCAGCAGCTGTGAGCTTTGACCCCCCCCCCCCCCAAAAAAAAAAGAGGACCGGGCGTGGGTGGCTGTGCTGGTGGCACAGATGTGACACATTGCCGGGGCAGCCTGCGATTCACCTCCCTGCTAAAAGCGAGGGCTCTCGCCTCCAGTATTTCCCAAATATTAGATGCACTTATGAAGTTGTTCATTTTTCCCCTGATGCTAAATCTTTCAGCCAACTTTTGGGGTTCTGTTGCCTATTTTAAACCTTTTGTGGACCACTTAGCAGTGAAACCAGAGGACAAATAGACTCACTAGTGAAGTTTAGAAGTAAATGGTACTAGGTTGTGTAAATCTTGTTACATTCTTTATTTTATGGATAGGGTAGGAAGCGTTCAGTTAGAGAAAACCATTAAATGCTTATCGAGATACTCAGATTTTAAATGATAGTTCTCTTTTCCCTTAATCCAAATGATCAAAGCAAAAATGCATACATTGGACAAAAGCTGTTATATTCCAATATTTTCATGAAGTGATTTTCTACATGAACACGAAAACGAATCTTAATTGCTTACCACAAAAATATCCTTAGGCGATGGTAGTACAATTAAGACTTTTTCTTTAAATAGTGTGCAAGCTAATGCAGCACACATGGTGTCATTAGCAACTTCAAACCAGTATTTGGATATTCATTTAATTTAAAACAGTGTGCGCTAACACAAAACTTAGCACTAATAATAAATGTAAACTTGGGTAAGAAAGTAAACAATGTATTCTCGGTTGAGTGTGTAAGCCATTAGTCAAGATCAACAGAACCAGATTTTGATAGCAAGTATAAGCACTACATATTTTCTTTTATAACAGCTATTTTTTTAATTTTGTTTTGTTTGGCTTTGCTTTTTACAAAAATAATTCTTGTAAAGAATAGTCATATTTCTGCTGTATTTTATTGTTCTCAGTGATTGTCCTTATAAGGAACTTTTTCTTTGTTTGTGAATACTGAAAAAATCATCATCAGCAAAACAAACCATGTGTAAAATGAGGAGATGGATGAGCTCACATCACCATTAGAACTGTGTGTGTAAATTCAGACACCATACTGATAATTTTGGTTTTCTACCTAATGACATTCACTGCAGAACAGCAAGGGAAACAGCCTGGTAAGCTGAAAGTTAATTTAACTCAATTGAAATGCCCTGTGGAAAACCGGCTGTGTTAGTAGCCAGGTGCTTAAAACTCCTTTCTATAAAGCAGACTAGGTTATTTAGTCACTGTTTTAATCCAGACACTTTTAAAGTTTGTGGGACGCTACTGAAATTAGGATTGTTCATGTGTCGAGGATAACATGGCACAGGCCATTCCCACCAGCCCTTGCAAGGGGAAAATATTAGCTCTCCATCTCAATTAATTTTAGATAATGGTGTCAGCTGGAAGAAAAAATAACAGTAGCAGCACTGACATTAGGGTAGTAAAATAAATAATCCGCATCGAAACACTTAAGGAGAAACCAACAGGATGAGACAATTTTACAGGCTTCCTTATTATAAGGGAAGTTCCTTCTTTTCGCTGCCCCTGTGTTCACAGCAGCCCCTGTGAGCCCTGGAAATCACTGTGGAAATTTGGGTTCCCCACTGCCCCGCAGGGCCTGGCCCTTGCTGCCGCTGCTGGGGCTTCCTCCGCCGCGTGGATGGCGAAGAGGGCCAAGATGCCAGGGAGCGAGGTAGGGACACGGCTGAGTAAAAGGGTAATAATCTTTGACCCTCGTGAGAAAGGAGTCGCTGATGGGCAAGGGGCCCTGCCTCCCTTGGCGAGGAGCCTCAGCCCTGACCCCTGCCATGGAGCCCAAGCTAGCCCTGGCTCAGGGAGCAAGAACGAGAAGTTAACAAATCACGATTCAAACAGGAACCATTTACTCGGCAAGGAGAAAACCTGCATCAAGTCACCCCCCGCGTTAAAAGGGAAGAGGTTTTGTGCGGTGCAGGAGAGGGCCATCAGGCTTGCCGGCACGTACGTCCTTCTTGCTGGAGCTGTTCCACTTTGTATAAATAATTAAATCATCTTCGGAGCAAGGACTTGACCCTGCATCTCTCACATCCCAGGTGAGCACCCGAACAACTGGGCAATAGAATCAATCTCTTGCTTTTCTCTCCCTGGCCCAATGAATATTTAATCGCCTATACAAAGTGAAGCAGCTCCAGCGGGAGGGATTGAAAGCCAGGCACCTTGCAAAAGCTCTGTACCTCAGTGGCCCATCTATTCTTCCACCAGCATTTGAGTCCCCGTGGACAAAAGCCCTCGGTATGTGAGAGAAGGGGTTGTGTTGACTGGGTGATCCCATCCTGCAGAGTCCTGAGACGGTGGGAGGCAGCTCCTGTCTTCTCACTTTTCCCATCTCTAACGGGTAGCCACCTACAAATTTTCTTTTACAGCTGATGATATTGATGGCCACCCTTGATATATTTGCCTAATGATTAGAAATAGTCACCTAGGAAGGAGAAGACCCGGGCAGAACCTGCATCTCCCAGGGCACACGCTGCTGCTTCTGCTCAAGTTGGTGAGAAAGCTGAACAGAAGAATTTGCATGGGTGGGAAAGACCACGTGCCCACTGATGGGAGCTCATGTCTTGGAAAGGTCTTGTCTCCCACATGGCTACTGCTTCCACGCCCAGTTCCTTATTTTATCCACTGACTGATGCAAACCACAATCCAATGTATCACAGCAGTAAAAAGCATAAGAAGAGCTGCAGGGAATAAGAATGCAAAGAATAAGGTCATCCTGCCCAAGGCACATTTCGGTTTTTTTTATAATTTCACAGGAAACTAGGCCATCCAGTAAGGTTTTTATAGCTAATGCAGATTTTTAAAAGAAAGCACAGCTGAAGGGTTTTTAAAAAATGTGCTGAGCCAGAAAAGATACTACTCAGGTATTTCTGTAGCCTATCAAGGTCTGAGTGGAATGGGAAGTGTCCTCTAGGAAGAATCCCTCCTCATCTCACAGGGTCCTGAACTGTCTCAGCAAACATTTTCTTAGCATTTTTTTGCTTATAACAGGCATAAAAAAATTAAAGAACAACTGTTATTTGCAACTGCATCAGAAATCCAATAATGGGATTGCATAGGAAAAAGTGAGGAAGATATTTAACCTATTTACCACAGATAATTGGCTATAAATCCTCCATTCTGCCAGCGTGTTGCTGCATTTCTCCTAACAGACTTTCTTTTGGGAATTGTGGGTATTTATCATCACTTCAAAATAAGACAGGTCAAAACATTGTGTATTTCCAAAATAAATAAATAAATAAAATGAGACATTTTGTCTAGAAATTGCAGCTTTTCTGTCACTTTGCAACATCATTGCAGATCTGTATATTTTGTTTTCAAAGTTTTTTGTTTTTTAATTTTCCTATTAAAAAGTACTGCCCCCCCTCAACATTTCTTAGACATCCTTTGTTTCTGACAAACTCTAATGGCAAACATGAGGGATATTCATGCTAAGTCTGGGCTTTATATTTAGGTGTCCAGGTGGGAAGTGAGTCTCCCCATAGGTAAACAATGAAGAGATTTAAGACCCTCCAGGCAGCGGTTCAGCACAGGGGCTCCATGTCATCCCCTGGAGATGCCCGATTCTGCCAGCTACAAGACATGTCCCCTTGACTTAATGCCCCGGGTGGGCTGTGAGCATATCGCTTTCTCCTCTCTGAGTTTCCTAATCCTGGCCAGGGGCTGCAGACATGGTGCTGAGACACATCCCACTCCACACTCCTCCATTCCCACCTCGGATACTAGAAACCCATCTCTGTTGTTTACACCGTCTTGCCCAATTGTAGAATTAACTCCTACCTGCTGCAGAATGAAGATTAAGTCTGGGGAGTCAATGATGGGAAAGAGCTAATGCAACAGGAATATCACCTCTTTGGTCAGCCGTGCTGGCAGATGGAGGTGAAAGCACAGGCACGGGCAGTCCTTCTGACTTCAAGCAAGGGCAATTTGTTAAGCACCGTCTTGCATTGCTTGCAATGAATGAATTTATCACTTGGTTATACCATTTCAGGCCAAACTTGCTGAGCCATGGTTTTTACCCTTTTTTTTCTGCAGTAAGACTCAGTCCTGTCCACCAGAGCTTGTCGGCAGAGAGGATAGCAGGGAAGCGATGAGTCAAGAAGAATCAGATCAAGAGCGTCATTTCACAGACACACCAAAATGGCTGGGAGCATTTTCTGATCCTTTCCTTCTAGCTGCAGAATGAGTTACCTTTGCCGAGTGTGTTTAAGCTAAGCTTGGAGAAGCGGCTGTGAAAGGGCCTGGAAATGCAAATGGTATCGCAACTACCGCCGGGGGTGGGAGACATATGGCTAAAGTATCATTTCAGCCACAGCCTCTTGTCACGGCCCTGCAGCACCTCGCGCTGTGTGTGCTGGCCATCATGAGACCTGCCTGGCTGGCGAAGGACTCAGCCTTTCCCTGTCATCCCCGATCCGCATTGCACAGGACTCCTCAGCCATGCTCAGGGCATGGATCTGGCAGGCTGTAGCTGGGAAAACCATATTTATTTTATGCCTTTACCTGTGTGCTGTTTGCATACTAAATTAGCAAGAAGGCTTTTTGAACTTGACTAGTTTCAGTCACCCTGCAATCTCATTTTCTCTGTTTCTGAATTCCTGGTTGATGTCTGCAAGCTAAGGATTCCCCAACCTCCCTCCACACTGATCTATTGCTTGGGAGGAGTTCCCAGAGCAAACCTTCCTAATGCTAATGTTGAGTCAAGGACGAGGACTAGATTTAACCACACATTCTTTAATTTGAAGTGCACTGCTTTGGCTTCAAAAGGCACTTCAAGCTGTTGCTCAAGTTGCCAGCGATGCCATTTCAGTTCAGTCAGGGCTGTGGGCAATGCAACTGTATTCTCCCAGTGCTTCAAGGTACCCTTCAGAAGTAGTCTTTATGATGGGTTGTCACAGACAACATCACTTCCAAAACGTTACATATGACAAGAAGATCAAAGAGAGGATAGCTCTCTTGAAAAATCAGCGTTCAAATTGTGCTTGAGCTCAGAGAGACCTGAGCTTCACGGGTGAAGCCAGAGGCGCACCCCAACGCTTGGTGGCACGAGGCTGGCACTTCCAGAACATGAATAGTGTGTTGTACACACTTTTCCAGACGTGTCATGCCAAGGCAGCGTGACAGGGAAGCCTGGGACTTGCAAAGGCGTTGAGCACCAAGTAGACCAGCAGAGCTGGACACCAGACTGAGTGGCAGACTCAGACAGGAGACAGCGGTAGCGTATATTTTCTCCTTATTCACTCATTTATATTTCTCTCCCCTCCAGGCCTGTGCCATGCCCTGCTTGGAGTTTTTTCTTTGTCTTCACTTTCTCCTCCTGTCCTATATCCAGCTTTCCCCAGCAGCAGCCAGAGCCTAAACCTCTCTCCTTACGCTTCCTTTTCCCACAGATGATACAGACCCATGTAAACAGATGGCTGTTTGTGTGTTTTCATGTGTTTTCCGTATATCTACAAATTGATTCAAAGAGACATGTTGCGCACCCTTTGCTCTTCCCTCCTACCGGGGTAATGCATGCTGAAAGCAGAGCTCCTGAGGAGCCCTGAGTCCTGCTGTGCTCCGTAAAATCACACAGAGCAAACCCTTCCGTAACTCACTGGATTGGGGCCACGCGCCTGGTGTTATGAAATGTATAGAGGAAATATGTGCTTCTCACTAACGTGAAGAAAAGCCACTCAGCAGCTCCCATGTAATAGACATATATTTTATTTTGAGCAATGTAGATGTATGCCTTTGTTTAGAAAAATTCATCCCTATTTCAGCAGTGGCTGCTGGGAGAGTACAGGGCTGGGGAAGGGTTGCCCATGTATTTGTGGCTAGAAAGGAGTTTTAATTTGCGAGGCTGCTCTGGAACACAGGGATGGGATATTGGTGTGTAAACGGGCGGTGTTGTCGCTGGGGGTGGGGGAAACACAAATAATGCTGTCTGGGCTTGCCTTGTGCCATCTGTCAGCTAGAGAAGAGAAAGACTAAAATTCTCTCTTGCTGAGATGTCGATACCATGTATCTGGTAAGATCATTTGTACATTTTTGCTCTTGCACAACTCTTTTGTTCAGGAAAATCTAATGAAATTTGTGAATCTTTTTTTTTGTTGCTGTCAGGGACAAAAATCTGGCTGAGTCAGCTGGGGGGGGTGTGGGTCATTGTGGCTTTGCCTGAAAGACGATTCACATAGCGAGCGCATTCGGGTTGGTTAAGCCCCAGCTCCAGCGTGCCCTCCGTGTGCAAAAATAACACTTCAAGTGAGCGGAGTTCTAGAAAATGAAAGAACTAATTGCTGGGGTTAGAAGAATTCAGCCAGTCTCAAGCCATTAGGATCACGGCCGAGCGGGGAATGTCATGGAGCCAATTGGAGCAAAGCTGTGAGGGCTTTACCATGCTTAAGACCTAACCTTAGGTAGCTCTGCGATCACAGGACCACAGCTCTAACATTCGCAGGCGAGTATTCCCCCCACGCCCCGGCCGCGCTTCCCTCCGCGGATGCAGCGATGAGCGCAAGGAATGTCAATTCCACAATTCTCCTGATCGCCAGCAGGATAGGGACAGACAGGCCTGGCGGTTTAATTTGCCTTTTTTTTTTTTTCTAGAGGAATAAAAACAACAAAAAGACAACCTAGTCTGTCGTGAGATTTCTGACTGATTGTGGAGTAATTTGGGCAGAATGGAATAGAGCCTGCTCAGTGGTTCATGAACAGCACTTATCCGTACTCCATTATTTTCCTTTTAGTTTGCTTTACAAATTAGAAAAGGGCACCAGTGTCAAATTCTTGATGCAAGCCTCTGTGTGAAATGATAAGCTAAATCCTAAATTGAGGTCAAAGCTGTTCATGTGGTTCCTGCTGCTAATAAAAACGCTTTTCTTTGTTCCTGCCTGCTAAGAATGCTTGCCCCATTTATAAACAAGATCTTATCCCAAGAGAGACACCTCTATGCAGATGTTAGGGAAAAGTACCTTGCTTAAACTATAATCTCTCCTTTAAAAGATTTTTTTTTTTTTTTAAGGAAAAAAGGTAGCATTGTAGCATTGAGAGTAATGCATTTATGCTAGCTAAAATTCTGCTTTTGTCTGCATGTAGCATCTCAGGGTATTTTTCTGAGTGGTTGACAATGTGAACAAATAATTGGCAGCATCATAGAATTATGTTCCAGTGACTTGTCATCTGTGAAACATCCCTTTAATTTCGTTCAGAGAGGGGATGAGGAGATTTCCCCCACAGTTTCCTTTTCTGACACTCCTTTCTGAGTCCAAAATAACAAAAAAAGCACAACCCTATAGTGATTTAGAACCAGCTCTTGCTCCCTGAAGAGTTTGGCTGATGTGACATAAAAGGTGACATCATCACACCCTGCTAAGGGATGATGCAGCACCTGGAAGAGTGATGTCCTACCTGGGCAGGAGGTTTCATGAGCCCAAAGCTGGGTGGAATGACTCAGGAGAGGTTTGGTGTCCCTCCCGGAGGAAAACCAGCATCTGCCAGAGGGACAGGCTCAATTGTTTGGGCCAGTTACGATTTTATCCTGAAAATCATTACTTTAAATTCACTTGATTTTAACATTTCCATACATCTTTCAAAGCCTTGGTGCCTGAATCTGTTTTTTTTAAGTGAGCTACCAACTTTGCTGTAGCTGTGTGCAGCTGTGTAGTACTTTGTGTCAGAAGACAGCTGATCCTCATCATCATCATCAAACTCAGACACCAGCAGTCACTGTGACTCTGCCTTCCTTGGCTCAGTCCCCTTTGCTGTCCATGTAAATTGTTCTAAACCTGGTTACTGCAATCAAATATATTCTCAAATACTGCAGCAGCTGAATCTTCAGACTCACATTTTCTTTACTTTCCTAGGAGAAAGGAAATCAATTTACCTGTAAATACAAGAAATGCCATTAATACTTGTTGGAGTCAGACAGCTCAAAGCAGTCACAGGAGCCTAATACTTCAGAAACTGCAGTATCCATTCTTTTTCTTCCCTTTTTCTTTATTTCTCTGCTAAGCCCTTGGTAACTACAGTGAGATGAATTAAAAGCGTCAGCTTGAAATGGTTGGAAACGGGTATAAATTGGAACTGTCTTTGCTGAGAAGTAGTATGAGATAGGATCGAGGCTAGCGGCAAGGGAGGTTTTAGAAGGGCATGGCAATACATAGCACACCGGCTGTGCGCTTGCATGTGTGTGCTTAAAACTACTAGCAGTAAAGCAGAACCACAGGCAGAGATGTGAAATCAAACCAGGGAAGATTGGTTCCTTTTGTTCTGTTTCTGTAAAATCATTTTCTAATTAGATTTACAGTAATAATAATCTGACAATGCACATTTTATATATCTTTATAATGAATTATGCAAATGTGATTATACAAAGCAGTGCTCTCTTGCATTGCTCGGTGAAGATAATCCTCATCAGCCTTCCTTTGAAATAGTCTAAACGCTTGCCCAGATACACCTACAGGGAGAGGCAGAGTAAGGCTGAAGCTGAAAGATGTTTTTGTGTCCACCCTAGGAGCAGCTGAAGGGCTTGAAAGATAAGAAAACAAGAGGGGTAAGGTCTACCTGGGGGAAAAAAAAAAAAGAGAGAGAAGCATCACAGAAACAGGGACTGCAGTCCTCCACCCTTCTCCTCGAGGGGACACAATGTGCTCCAAGGACAATGTACGCCAAAGAAAATTACTGATTTTACTCAAACCAGGCTTGTGAAACATTTGCCTGGTAAAATAATCTAGCAGCACAAACAGCTCAAAGGCTAGGCATTTCTGCACGATCTGCCCAAAGACAGCTAATGCTTGTCCCCAGCTCTGACATGTCAGGAGCTCACAGGTCGAGAGGTGACAGGCATCTCAAAAAGGTCTGGTTTACCCAATTTTTCTTCAAGGAAGTCCCAGATTAATTCACCAGAGGGAATTTTTCACACCCTTTGCAAGTGTTGCTGTCAAAACCAGCCACGAAGTGGTATTGCTGGGTAAACAGCCCATTTTCTCTCCTGTTGTACACCGTCCCTCTGCAGAGTCCCCCATCTGAGCGAGCATGGGAAGGTGGGGAGAAGAGCGGTGGAAGGAAAAAACCCAGCGGAGCCCACACAGCCGGTCCTCCCCAAACAGCTTGAGTTTCTTCACAAGTAAGACTCCTCTCGCCTCCAGAGATGGAAGATGCCCTGCAGCGGTATCGCCTACTGTGCTGAAATCCCCGCGGGGACGCAGGGCTCACGGAGGAGGAGAGGCAGCCCCGCTTTTAGCCACGTCTCCTGGGAACAGCCCTGCGGATGTCCTGCCCTCCCCGCTCACCTCCCCTCTGCTGAGGCTTGGGCTAGACGTAATTGGTTTCAAAAACCGGGTTTCATGATTTTTAATACTAGTTAAGTGGCTGGGTTGAGATGCTAGTGTCGAAATATCTTGAGGAGGGGAAGAATTCTGTATTTCCTGTTATTTGTCCTGCTTCACAGAATCCCATTTTTTAGTGAACAGATGGAATATTTTTGGTTTGTTGAACATTTTGTCATCACTATTCAGCACCAGCTAACCTGCCAAATGCTCTTGAAAAATACACAGTTATCGCAGTCCTTGGTTTTACAAGAGCAACTTTCCTTCTTGGTTCCCATGAATCAAAAGAACTATTTCTTTTTCTTTTCTTCTGCCTTAAGATCCAAAGACTATTCTCTACCTATCTTAACCAAGATATATTGTTCTAAGTGGAAAAAGCTCATTCAAAGATAGATAGATATTATTCTGTCAGAGCAGGAAAACTCTTGGATGAAACCAGTAGGGACTGGAAATTCTGTCCAGGGAAATCTACCCCCTGTTTGCCAACAGCGACTGACAGCCAAGGACAACTGTGATTTTATTTTTTTTTTCCAGTTGGAGGTGGTGGTTTCTATTAGCTTTTAAATGCAGAAGCACAAGGAGGTTTAGGTCAGGGACTCTGGTCAGTCTATCATACCTCTGCAAACTTCACCCATTTGCTTTCTGTCCTGCCAAACCGATTAGCTTGTGCTTGGATGAGGCACAGTTTCTATGGGGCAGATGTGCCTCTTGGAGAAAGACAAACTGTCTTCAATCAAGGACATAAAAGATGGACCTCACATGGCTGCCCTTGGTAGGACATTCCCCTGCTGAATCACCATGATGGTTAAAACCTGTTTTCTTTGCAATTTGAGTTTGTCTGGCTTCATTTTCAGTTGCTAGACATTTTTTTGTTTGTTATTCTTTTTCGTGCTCTTTTCCCTTTTTTTCCCTTCCCTTGTTTTCTACCGCCTCCTACTTTTCAGAACTCTTTAAACTCTAAAAACCAACTCTGGACACAGTGGTTTTTTATTGATTTCAGCACCCTACATAGAGATACAAATCATACCCCAATTTTTATTCACTGCTCCTCGGTCAAAAGGGATAATACCTATCTCATGCATTTGGGTAGGATTTATATTAGAGTATCACCACCCACGCTCATTAGAAAATCTGACTACGGTTTGCTACCAGCTTGTGGTTCCACACTCAGACTGAAATGACAGCAACAGAAAAGACTACTTTATATTTTTTACCGCATTGTGACCCTTACAGTGGTTGCCCACGTCTGTTACCTCTGTGTCTGGACTGAACTTGCCTGAATTTGAGACTGTGAAACCAGCAAAGAGTTGCAGAGTGGCTGTCAGTTTGTTTTGCATCTGTCATCTCCGATATCCTTGAAAAAGAAAAGAGCACAAGCATGGCTATAAAACAAAGGAAAGACAAATAACATTTTCATAAATTATGTTCGTGTTTCCACTGGAGAAAGTTTGGTCTAGTGAGCAAGAAAGGAAGTTGGTGAAAATTTTATTTCTACTGCTGTCACTGTGTGAGGCCAGGAATACTTTGCACTTTTACAGCACTTTACTAGCAGAATTTCCTTATGATATGCCTCACTCATTTTTCCTGATTTCCAATTAGAATACACTCTTACGGATCTTAGACTGTAAATGGAAGAAAAACCTCAAGAGGCACACTGGAGTGTGTGTGACTGGGTTTCTACCCTGTTCTGTCAGTACTACAAGGGGAAGCTGTCTCAGGAAGGAAAACTAAATGTACCTTCCCCTATCACTGTGGTAGTGAGTCATGTCTGTCTTTGGATATTATGAGACTTGGAGAAGACTTCCCCATGCTTCAGGAAGGACAAAGGGAAGAATTTGCTTTGAAGGACTCTGATACGATGACAATTATTTACGAAAAAAATCATAGAATCACAGAATACCAGGTTGGAAGAGACCTCAAGGATCGTCTCATCCAACATCATGTTCATAAAGAACTTTTGTACTTTTTGGTAAAATCCTTTAATTTTTTCCCTTAATTTTCTCAATGATTAGGATCCAAGATAAACACTCCTATCCACTTGTCCCCAAGGAAGAAAGGTGACAAGACAATTTAGGCAATCTATGTCTGATTTTTGAATTCCGATTCAGTGATTTTCTGAATTTGCTTTATTATGAGTATGCAGAGCGTTCCTGCGTAACTGAGAACCAGCGTGCGATGGCAGACCTGTGCTGTATAAGTCCCGGGCCAGGAACAGCAGAAGATTGTTAAACCTTGATACACTCACACAGGGAGGAGCATTTAGGGACCGTGGTGTTCCTCATTAGCAAAAGGCAAGTTTGTCAGTAGGGGTTGGGATTTCAAGGTTAGAGTTCCCTGTACAGCAACACCAAGGAAAAAAACCTAAATGCCAAGAGAAAGGACACACAGGGAAAGAAAACTTCAGGCAAGAAAATAAAAAAAGCATATGTGCTTTTGTGGAAGACACTATTTGTGACTGTTGGACCAGCCAAGGTAAATGAAAAACTATTTAGGTCAGTTGAAACACCAGGATTTGGAAAAAAATATTCAGGAGGGCAATGTTACATCCCCTCAAACACTGACTTAACCTTGAAAAATCTACAGGTGGTGAGAAAACTGAGGAAGGAAAATGCTCTTTGCTTTTTTGTTGCTGAACATCATGTATTCGTTCTCTCTGCCCGGATTCAGGGACTACAGTATTTAAAAGCTCAGTAAACCTAGGTGCGCCTGTCTCAACTAGCACACTAAAGAGAACACCACCAGCTTTGGAATGCTCAAAAAAATCAGGAGCTTTGGGAAAGAGTAACAGAGAGAAAGCCCATGTCTAGGGAAAAACAACAAAGTGATTCCACAGGAATATGGTGAAAATTTACCCAGGACGTTTAAGATGCATTGACTTCAGTGTGTGTAAGCCTGACGCATCAGTGCACCAAAGGTGGTGCCTGGAAGCTGTGATACTCTTGGGTGTATTATCCTTATGGGTAAGACATTGATAATCTGCAGTATCAGATTTTTTCCAATGCACTTATCTTCTTTCATCAACTTCCTGAAGTTTCTTAGAAATCCTGATTACCTAGTGCTCCCACTGAGAATAAATAAAAACCTTCTGAGCACTTTCAGGTATTTATTCAAGTATTTGATTTGGAGCTGGAGTCTTCTATCTTTTGCAATTCAGCATAGAAAGTACCAAATGATTTTATATGAAGTGATGTGGTCAATCAATTTCCAAGCCAGAAGGGCCATTATTGTAATCTTATCTACTGCAGAGCGCAGACCCAAAGAATTCATCCAGTAATTCAGATTCATGTATATCTGAACACATCTTAGTAAAAGTCTTCTGTCCCCAAAATCAAGAACTTTAATTTTTAACACATCTAAACCTGATTATTGCCCAGTTGAAAGCTAACCAAGTTACTTAATGAAATATTTAATCAGTCAAAAATATGAATTCAACAAAAATCAAATTTTTATGTGGGAGAATTCCAGTGTTCCTATACATAAAATAGAAAAGGTTTGGATTTTTCATGTGATAGAATTTTTATTTTCATATTTCAGTTAATACTAGCTTTTCATTTTTAAATAGTAAAGGTAAATAATGACATTACTCCAAATCACTGAATCAAGATGTTTTGTTTGACCTAGGGTGTTCTGGGAAGATTTCTGTAAAAAAAAAAATTAAATTATATATTCTGATTTAGGCCAAAATCATTTTTCAGATCCTTTAAAATCCTCATGAGAAGGAATCCTAACAAACATTTTTGAACTAGCTCCAGTTAGAAGAGACTTGTGCTTTTAAACTAATATTTCTGCTTCTGAAATTCTCTTTTATATAAGCATTTGTGCAGTATTTATAGTATAAAAGCACCAGGTCGCTTGTATGTTTCTTATTATCACCATTGCTATAACATTGATTGCAGCTGCATTAGTGGAATATTTTCTGAGCCTAAATTTAATCTAACCACTGTAAGTACATTGACAAGAGATAAGAATTAATGAATCAGTACGCTCATAGACAACATTGATGATTAGAGACACTCCTTTTGGCTTCAAACAAAAAGAATTAATGTGTGTTTTGTTATGAAGATCATATTCCACCGATAGATGAATGCCTCACTGAAAGTTCAGTCTGGCGATGTGAAACAATAGTCCCAAGGCCCAAATGGATTTCTGCTTCTTTTGTAGAGCCGTGGAGCAGAGGTTTCCTGAAAACAAGAAGCAAATCAGCAGAGACTGTCTGTACGTCGTGATACTGTTATCAACCACTGCTTTGGAAAAAACTGTCAGAAACTCCACATATCCCAGCTGCAACGAAGAAGAGAGGAAAGCCACAAGCCCAGTTGAATTCCCACTTTGATTCACAGAAGTTCAGAAAACTAAGGTGAATTATGGTTATTTCTGAATTATTTTAATATAGTAATTTATTTTTGTAATCACTAATGTAAATTACCAGGCAGACTCCATGAGGGAAATTAACTTTATTTTCTCTTTTACTGAATTAGATATAAATGTCTTGGACCTGCATTGCTTTATATGTGTTCATTTGTATATCTGGGTAGCAGTTATGGTATAACTATAAATTATATCAATGTACAAGAAGGTATTTACAAACATGTTACAGCAACTGTATTTAACTGGCAATTCTAAGCTATCATTTTCTTGGCGCAAGAGGAAAGATAAAACCGTATAAATTTCACTGTGACAACGTTCAACACATTAAATGAGGCAGCGTGAGATGGGGCTTTTTCAGGAAGTACAAATCAAAAGGAAGCACAATAAATCACTTAAAGTTTAAGTGACATTTATGTTAATCTTCTCCTCTTTGGTCCGGTTTGACAGACTGCTGTTGTCCTATTAAATCAATGTTAACTCTCATTTATGGGCAGGAAGAAGAAAACTCTGCCTGAGACCTTCCGTTGCTATTGAAGCCAGATTTTCTGTTTCTCATAAGATGAGTAAATGCAAACATAAAGATGGTGGGAGAAGAATAAAATTTCAGCTTCTGCCTCTCATTGCATCTTCCACTCATCAGCCACTGCTGGAGAAATGAGTCTGACCCATAATCTGACCGGTCACTCCAAACCTGCACACGTGTGCTAGTTTTAGCTCATGGGGCTGCTCTGCACTAGCAGTGCCGCTGACGGACACAAACCGGTAGCGGTTGACCGAAGAAGCAAATTGGAAGGTAATAAAACAAAAAAATATAGAAGGCAGGAGTTAAAAAAAAAAAATAAAGGCAAAAGAAAAGCAAAGACCATGGCTGTTTCCAGGGTGCAGCCAAAGCCAGGGAGGAAGGGACACCTTTTCTTTCGTCTTCCCCCTCTCTGGCATTGCTGCCTTCAGAGTCGGGGGGATTGGAGGCGGCTGGCAGCCAGAAAGCGAAGGAGGATTAGCGGGCGTGATGTGAGGGTCTGCTTCTAGTCCTCCCCCCTTGTTTCACTTAATCATATGCTTAAAGTTAAGTGATTAAGTGAATCAGTTCTACGGTTGTGTCTGAAAGAAAAAGGCGTTCGGCTCTATGGAAAACTATTCATGCAGTTTTTTTCTGCTCTACCTCTTTATAAAGCTTTTGAAAATGTAAAGGCATCATTCAAATGATGGAAAAGCACCATTCCCCTTGACTTTCAGAAGTTACTCGAGAGCCTCTGCCAGTCCCTGTGACAATCCTGAAAATAGCTTTTCAGCAGTTGACATAGGCTCTTTGTTGCTCTACGGTCTTTTTCCCAGAGAAAGACGCTTTAAGCTCACTCTTCTGCTAAGTCTGTGTCTGTAACGCTCATGTTTTTCAGACCACAGTCTTAAATTAAGCTCACAGCTGTCAAGGGGACAATAACCTTTTAAAGGAAGCAAACACCCAACCAAACATAGCTAAATAAACACAGTGTGATTACCAGCGATACAGTCTTTTTGATTCCTGTGAGACAATACATGGTGAAGGGTTGGCACGCAGGGAAGATCTACAGACCTTGTTCTGCTTTTCACCTTCCTATTTCAGGGAAGAAACACTTTTGTCCTGCCATAGGTTGTCTAAGGGCAGCACGCTGTTCCCAGGCAGCTGCCCCCAGCACCGTCCCCAGACGTCCCTCCCTCTCCAGGGCCAACTGGAAACACCAGCCTGCGAAAAGCCAACAGCACGAGGGGTTTTTTTTGTTCTCCATGAGACCCTAGCACCAGCCCTAAGAGCCAAGGTCCTGTACATCGCTACTATAATGGTAACGAAGCTTCCCAGTGCCAAGACCAAGAGCCTATCGGTCTGCTGGGGAGGGAACGTTTCTTGGGGTGAAATGGAGGGAGTTCTGCTCCCATGCCCATTACAGAATTTTCCACAGAAACTGCAGGCAAGGATGCCAATTAACGCTAATTGGGATTTTTTTATATGTGGACACGTGTCTATTAGGAACTTGATTGATAGACTGAGACAAGTGACTCATTTTGCTGTTGCCAGAAAGTAACCATTGTACCATTTGGGGTTCTTTAAAAGGAAAATACAGCAGACCTCACCTGCTCCCATTAAAGCCAAAAAGTTTTGCTACCACTGGAGGAGAGAATTTTACCTTTGAGTGCTGGACTCTTGATGTAGGGGTAAGTATTGCGTTTCCTTGCAGTGCTTTTATCCATGAAGAACACCTTGCTGGATAAAAATATAGTCAGAGATATTGCTAGTGATCTTAGCGACACCTCATGCTATCTTTGTAAATGCTCTTAAAGTTTTTTTTCTTGATGATCAGTTTAAGAAGACCCAATTTGAGCTTTATGTCAGTACTGAAGCTGGCTTCCAATTTCTTTTAAATTCTTCCTAAACACTTTCCAAACACCTAACTATCATTGATTCACAGCGAGCTGAAGGCTAAAGGAGCATATAAGCTTCTCTGATGGGAAACCACTTGGTTTGGGCACAGGAGGAAGCCGACAGCTCCATTACAGACTTGTCAGAAATCAGCCGCGTTTAAAAGAGGACACCAGCATCTGGGTCTCTTGTCCAGCATGAGGCAGTGAAGGAACAAACACAGATGCCAGACAACAAAGGTGAGGGACCCCAAACACAGTTTTCAGCTGCTCAGCCGGAGAAGTAGGTAGCCAGCCTAAGGCATCATTCTTGAACAACTCTCTTGGCAGGGAAACTGGTTTTGAAAAATGCTGCTCATTTGGTTTTTCTTTCCCTGACCCATGGCCCTAATGTGTGGATCATATGCAAAGGCAAGATCAGAAATGACAGATCAGTTTTGCTCTCAGATACAGTCAGGTAGATGAATAAATTCAGCTCAGTGAGTTTTGGCATTTAGGAGCAACAGCTGGAAAATTCCTTTTAGCACTTCCTTGACATAAATCAGTTGAAAAGCAGGAGGGTTTTCTTTCAGGGCAATCGTCTGTGCTGATGTCCCTGGTCAAGCCCCAGCTCTCCCTGCTGCGGAGCACAGAGCTCAGCCTGCCTGGGAGAGCTGCGGAGACAAATCTGGCCCTTGAGTTTTCTTACGCATTTTGGTCAGCAGAAATGAGGCAAGGCTTCGGGGAAAAAAAAAAAAAAAAAAAAAAAGACTTTTGCTTTTATAATTCTCTTTTTGTCAATCACTTGATTTTGACTGAAATATAATATTATGTACAGAGATCTAAGAAGTATTACTCAAATCTTGCTTAATACCATCCCTGAACAGAGGCTAAAATCTCCTAAGAGAAGTAGTGGAGACGGATGGAGTGGAGAAAAAACCGAGAGCACTGACAACAGCATCCAGTGGGATTAGGAAGGATCCCAGAATCCAATGCTACTTTTTCCTTCCTGGCTTGGTATCTCTCATCAGCAGAAAGGCTGCTAGTAGAAAACAATCTGCTAAATTCCCACAGGCAACCAGGCACAAGAAGGTATGGTGGCATTTCTCCACCTTTTGTCTCACCTAACCCTGTCCCAGCCACTGAAGGTTGCTTCTCACAGCCTTCTGCAGTGGTTCACCCTCTAGAGAGTCTCCTCCACAGCCCAGTAGAATAAAATATTTCCCTGTACCACTCTGATCCTTTCAGACATATCATTCCTCTCTAAATCTGAGCTAGACTCTTACCTACCAAGTCCTAGTGCCAATGGCTTTCCACATGGGAAGGTATAAATGTTATCTCAATATTCCTCTTATGAGCCTGCCGGTCATGAAATAACTATGGTTCTGTCATGGTTTAACCCCAGCTGGCAACTAAGCACACGCAGCTGCTCACTCACTCCCCCCGCCTCAGTGGGATCGGGTAGAGAGTTGGGAAAAAAAAGGAAAACTCACAGGTTGAGATAAAGACAGTTTAACAGGACAGAAAAGGAAGGGATAGTAATAATAATAACAATAGGATGTACAAAACAAGTGATGCACAATACAGGTTCAAAGACTGTGAGCCCAATGATTTGGAAGGAAAAACACCTGCAAGCCTCCCTCCCCAATTTATTAAGTTTGCATCCTTGTACAGCAGTGCCCTTCTAACAGACGGAGCACTGCTTTGGTACATACACTGAAGGGGAGGAAGAAACACACTGAGTGCTCAGCTCCTGAGAAAGGGAGTGCCCGCGCATGAGGTTACTAAAGCACGCATTTTTCTTGCTCTCACACATTAAAAAATCCCACCCATTTTTTTCTTACATGTACTATCAGGTCAGTGACTTTGTAACATATACATATAATATACTGTATTGCTGATGAACTTAAAAAATAATGCTGGCTGTAAGATTCTTGGTAAATCATGTATTGGAATAGACATTTTCTTACCATCTACACTGGCACTAGCTCTCGATCTGTTGTTGCTAACACTGTATTGCTGTTCCTAATCACGCAGGATGTAATCTTGCTAAACCAGTCTTTTTTTTTTCTGTAGATGATTCATGCACACGCTTATTGCACATATAAGGATGCAGCACCTTAAAGGCTGTTTGCTTCCTGAAATGGGTGGTTTCTCATCCTGGCTGGGTCATGACACCTCCTAAAATAACATCTCCTTCAGGCCTGGGCAGAGCTTGCAGTTGCTGTGGGCAGGCTGATGGGGCAGTAGCACCAACCCCAAACCCTCACCCTCTGCCCCATGAGGACAACAGCGCCCGTGGGAAGAGGGGGTCATTGCTAGGTAGTGCCCGGGGGAGCATCAGTATAAAATAGCTGAGAGTATCCTCAGCTTTACCTAAATTACTGAGAAATGCCGAGTTGGCCCAGGACGGATGCACCAACGTTAATGCTTCGTACTCACAAATAAAGCCCTGCTGTGCTGGGTGCGTGTTCAGTAACGGACTAGAAGTAGCTGTATTTATACTACAAGAAATCAGAATTTTCCCCTGTTTTTTAATCAGTAAGGTGGGTAGGTGAGAAGTAGATGGTGTTTCTATCTCCCTGCACTGAGCTGCTCTCCTGCTGGTAAGGTCGTGCATGCCTGCGGGACCAGCAGCTGCTGGGTGAGCAGGGCTCTGCTGGGTGCCCATGGGGGTGGGTGCCCCAGGAGGGGAGCGGGCAGCCTGCCGCACGCTTGTCTGTGGTGCTGAAGAAACCTCACTCTCATGGTACCAGTCTTTAACATCTGGAAGGGGCTCATGAGATAAATCAAGCCAGAGGCAGGAACCTCAGTGAGCTGAGCGAGACCCTCTGGCGTTCGGGTTGCCAACAGCTCGTGGCGTTTGGGAAATGCCTTCTGCAGGTCTTAGCATGCACAAGGTAGGGCTGGCTGGCTCCAGGATGACTCCGGGCAGCATCCCTCAGCAGAGGCAGAAGAGCCCCAACCATCAGTATCTCTATCTCGCCCATGACATTGCTCGTGTGTGTGTGCTTTTCCCAGGCGGGGAGCAGCTCCTCCTAAAGCAGCCGCTTTCTTGGAGGTACAGCCACACATACGCTCGGGTGCCAGCCTGGGACATAAAAGCCCCTTACTCCTGTAAGCCAGACCTGAGCCCGGGAGTAGCAGATATCTCCTCTGGAAGCCACAAACCCCGATTGTTACTTTGGTATAAGAACTATTCAGTGTTCCCTCTTCCTGAGGTCCATTCCAGCTACCTGTAAAGTATTTCTGTCAATATGCCAAGGAAAACCTTCAGACCTCTCTCTGCAAACTACACAGCAACCCGGTCAGCCATCAGGCAACTGAGTGTCTTCAGGTGCCGGACACGTTTGAGGCAAAGGTTGAGGTGAGACACAGCGGCCGCTGCAGACTGCTGGACTATGCATTGTGGACTTGTGTGGAGTTTCTGTAATACTGCTTCTAAATCAATATTACAGCTTCACTTTAATGACCTTATTTACAAACTGAAGTGGCTCCCATCGCATCATGGGCTGAGAGCAGTGCTACATTACTGCTGAAGTACCAAACATCCAGACAGTGATTTGAAGGGCTACAGAGATTTCAGATTCTGCTGAGAACTCTGGAATTATTTAAATTGTAAGTTGCTGAGGGAATAAACTGTCTTTTTTATTCTGTGTTTGGATAGATGTTAACGTCTTTTAAAAATAGTGAATAAAAAAAGATGAGAATATCTTTCAGTGAAAGCTATTGCATTAGCTCCGTTTGCTTCATCCCACTAAACAAGACTCTTAGCTAGGAATGTATAAAGTACACCCATTAAAAGGAAAAGCCATTTGCAACACATTTCAATCTTTCCAGCATAACACATTAATGGGCATTTTCTCCCTTCACAGAAAAAACCCCAGAATATTCCCCAAATCAGTGTATAAATACCCAGTTACTAACAAACAAGAGCTTAATTTCAAAGAAAAAAACCCCAACTTTTTAATGATTATGATTTAAACTAAAGTCTGAGAATGTTTTTTACCTTCAGATAAAAATAATTCCTACTAAAATTTCATACTCACGTAAAATGTCTTGAAATGAAAGTACAAACCTGCGTAATTTTCCAAGCAATTTAAACACAACTTTATCAGATCACTTCTGCTGTCGTTTTAATAATACCATAAAGCACTGGTAATGCCACTGAAGCTGAGACTCAGAGATTCAACAAGATTCAGTTTCTGAATAGTGAAAGGTAAGCTACTGTGATATATGATTGTATGAAGCTGAGGATTTGTCCTGAGTTTACCAGGGAACAGAAAGCCTGGAAAAGCAGCAGCTGAGAAAGAAAGGGATGCTCTCTATAAACACAACGAGGCATTAAGTATTGGAGACAAACACTTAAGCCAAAGAAATTCTTTAGGTACAGGAACAAAAGCATTAGCTGGCCATGAATACATAGAGGGCAGACTAGACGAAGATTTCTAGGCATTATACTTCTATCAGGAGCCACTTTTACCTGCACCTCTGACTCACAGTGTCTAGAAAAAAATGCATTTAAATGAGTACGTCAGGTCTTACCAAACTGGTCTGCCTTGGACCCTTCCCATATGAATCCTATCACTTACATCCCATCCCAGCCAAATGCACCTGGAGAGATCCTGCACCAGAAGCAGGATGATTTCTTCTCCTCCACACCTTGAGTCCTAATTCCCAAGTTCCCAATCAGGTAGAAGGTGCTACTGAAGTCAAGTCATAGTTTTCTTTCTATCAGATATCATTACTCTCATCTGTCATCTAACTTTCCATGAAGAAACCATTCAGAGAAGTCACCATAAATTTTTCCTTACAAAATAAAAAATAACATCTGTGATGTTCAGGCTAGCTTTTCACTTCTTTTTCCCCCAAACCCAGTGTCAGGGCTTGCACTGGGTCTGGCTGAGGTGGAGTTAATTTTCTTCACAGCAGCCTGTAGGGTGCTCTGTTTTGTATTTATGACCAAAACAGCGTTGCTAACACACCAATGTTACAGGAATTGTTGAAAAGTGCTCACACAGTGTCAAGGCCTCCTCTGCTTTTCGTTTTGCCCCTCCAAGAAGCAGGCAGAGGGTGAGCAAGGGATTGGGAGAGGACACAGCTGGACAGCTGACCCACATTGACCAAAAAGATATTCCACACCATATAACGTCATGCTCAGCAATACTACTGCAGGGTAGTTTTTTTCCAAAGAAGCTGTTGCCTGAGGACTGGCTGGGCACGGGGGGTCTGCTGATAGTGAGGGACTACATTTACATCACTTGGGGTTTTTTGTTTGCTTCTCCTTCATTTATTAAACTGCCTTTATCTCAACCCATAAGCTTTCTTGCTTCTTGCCCTTCCGATTCTCCCCCTCATCCTGTTGAGGGGGAGTGAGTGAGCGGCTGGGTTAGGGCTCACTCGCCAGCCAGGGTCAACCCACCACAGACCTTGATTCTCCAAACGTGTCCACTCTTAGTCCAGGAATCCCAAATTGGGTCCCTAACTAGAATACCCTCTGTAATATGACAGCTCTCTGGCATGTTCCACAGTTCTAGGACACAGTGTTTTATAGAAGGTACAGCTTTCTTTCGAACAGGGTCTATTTTTCACCAAGAAAAACATGGTGATTTCCATTTAGTAGTTCGTTATATACTTAGGTAGGCAAGTTGAAACTTAAAACATCAGTTTGAATAAGGACCATGTTTTTGCTCTATGGTTTTATTTAATAATTTATTCTTACAACAGTTTTATTTAATAATTTATTCTTATAAAGTGCTCACCTCGGGTTTTAACTACTGCAATACCTGCTGGAAGGGCAACACAACAGGGTACAATGGATCCTGGCTGTTTCCAAGGTACATTAATGATAACTTCCTAACACCTTCTTGGTGAAGGAGCCGATGGGAGGAGACACCCTTCCGGACCTTATCCTTCCAAAAGAGGAAGGACTGCTTAGGGATGAGAGGGTTGGAGGCAGCCTTGGCTGCAGTGACCATGAAATTGTGAAGCTAGGGATCCTGAGAGGAAGGAAAAGAGCAAATGGCAGGACCACAACCCAACAGACTTTGGCCCATACAGGGACCAACTTGGCAGAATCCCATGGGATATTGTCCTGGAAAGAAAAGTGGCCCAGGAGAGCTGGCTGATTTTTAACCTCCTCCAACCACAAGAACTGTCCATCCCAATGTGCAGGAAATCAAGCAAAAGCTACAGGAGGCCTGCATGGGTGAACAAGGAGCTCCTGAAGAAATTCAAACAGAAAAAAGAAGCAAGGACAGATGACCCAGGAGGTATATAGAAATACTGTCTGAGCATGCAGGAGTGGGAGCAACTCCCACCTGAAGTTGAATTTGCCAGCAGGTCAAGTGAGACGATCCTTCCCCTCTGCTCTCTATAAACACAGCAAGGCATTAAGTAGCAGGACACAGCTGGAATGCTGGGTCCAGTTCTGGGCTCCCCAGGATGAGACATGGCCTTACCGGCAGGAGTCTGGGGAATGGCCACAAAGACAATTAAGGGACTGAAGCACTGGTCATATGAGGAAAGGCTGAAAGAGCTGGGAGTGTTCAGCCTGAAAAAGACTCGGGGGATCTTATCAATATGTTTAAGTGACACTCCTGTGAGGAAAGGGAGTAAAGAAGATGGAGCTGCACTCAGTAGTGTCCAGTGAAAGGACAGGAGGCAATGGGCACAAACTGAAATACAGAAAAATCCGTTTAACTATTCCACAACTTATTCTAGCTGACCCTGCTCTGAGCACGGGAGCTGGACCAGACAATCCCCAGAGAAACTTAGAATAATACAGGAATATTTAATCTGATAGGGAGTGTCATTAGCATGCGTTAGAAATCAGTGTAAGAAGTAAGCGGGGGGGGGGGGGGGAGAACAAGCCAGACAAATTGAAAATGGAGAGAAAATTTCTACAACCCAATGGCAGACTTCACACTTGGGAGATCTTGGCTCCAGTCTTGCCTGATTTTTTTTTGCCTTTAGTTATCCTCTTAAAGTGGAACAGTGCTAACAAGGAATCCTCACCAAAGACAACCCCATAGTTAACAGGGGATGCAAAAGCCTTCACTCCAGGTCTGTACTTCAATTCAAACAGGAGAATTGGTCTTCCAGACCTTCAAAGCATGCTTTAATTGCTAAGCAACTGTGTAAAATACATCGGCTGTGTCAGACATGACACACTAAGATAAAGGAGCCCCTAGAGATACCCCGTATGGTAGGGATTGTCAGGCCTGGCTTTCTCCTGCAATCTTGTAAATAGAAGATGGCCGCATCTCCCTGCTCAGTTTGTTACTCTTCCTGGAAGTCTGCTCTTTTTCCTCGGTGCTGGCTGGGGAAATTGAGACTCTCCCATTCCTCTGAAGATACCTAACCCCAAACCAACTTGGCAGCACTGCACCAGGCAAATCCCACTGAGAACTTAGGCATCAGGAACCAGTACTCCCTAAGGAGACAAAAGGAGTTATTCTGCTTACCAGGTCTGTCCTTACACAAATTTAACAGAAAAATTTTAAATGTAGCCATTGGGATAATCCCATTATTATTCAGGAATGGGCTTAAAATCTTCATAGTACCATCTATTTCAGAAGTCAAATATAGCCACATATTTCCCTGGTTCTAGACTCAGCTGCCATTAAAAAAAATGTAGGAGTTTTAGGAGAGCATTCAGCCTGTTTTTGATTTGTGGTCTTACCTGGTAATACAGAAAGGAAAAGCGCACTCATCACCGCATTTTGTTCTGCCTCTCTCCAACACGTGTTTTGCAACTTGCATTTCAAGATGAAGTCGAGCATTAAGGTCTAACTCTTCCCTTTATTGGTACAGCTGCTAATACCCCAAAGATGCTCCAGTTTATCAGCTAGCTAAACACAGTTGCAAGCACACAGTGCTGCCCTGAGATATGTTCCAGAAGAGTATCTCTTCAGATTTTTTTTTTTAAATGGCCAGTTTAAACCCAAGATTAATTCTGTTAATTTACCTTTTCCTATTTCCTGAGACTCTTAAATCTGACAATTAACCCATCACTTAGAGGGGTGTTTCTCCCCGCCTGGCTGAATTAGGCAGTTGCGTGAGAAGGCTCCAGCACAGAAACTCGTATCCTCTACAAAACGGAGAGCCCCGAGGTTTAAGAGATTACACCGGATGAGTCATTACACAAGATTTACTTTTAGCCGACTGTTTCGATAAATAATAATGCTTCCTCCAGACAAAACTACCCAGAAACTGGCACCTAACCTCCATTTCCTAACCTCCTCCCAACAAGCAATGCCACCAGGCATCGCAGCCAAGGGCTGGTAAATACCAGGATTTATAAACAGCAGTGAGAGGGAGGTGTAATGAGATCAATGTCGAGGATTGCAGCAAACGGCCTATAAAGCAATTTTAAAATGGGATTTCCTGCAACAAAAGCCAGTTCTCAATAACCTTTTCCAATAATACAAGGTGAAAAGGGTTGGATTTGAATTATAAGACCCGATACTAAGGCATGGACAGACAGATTTGTACTCTCCTTACAGGCGACTGCTCAGGCAATGTGTTAATCTCTCATCAGGAAAGAAAAGGAAATCTTAAAATAAATCTATGCAGGTACATTCAGGAGCAAATTACCGTGCTAGGCGAATCCAGCACTGTATAACCGAAAGGAAATGAACAGTCCGTCATTATTTGCTGTTGTTACATGGAACATTAGACAGCATCGAGGAATAAAGTCACAAATGAGAGCAAGCAGCGAACACAGCCATGTTTGTTTCCCTTTCCCAATTCCACTCCAGATGTAGTTCTCAAGGAAAAAAAAAACAACTAATAAACTTTATGAAACATATCTGAACTAGATGTTTTTCTTCCAAAAAATTTTAAGGCACTAACACATCCCTATTCAGGGTTAGGCAAAGGATTTCTTACCTGGAAAAAGCCCCTTCGTTTCTCAGGGTTGGTCTCTTTGGTATTTTTCCGAAAGAGCAGCGAGCTGGGGCGCAGGGTCACCGGCACCCCCTGCGCCCAGCCCGGCACGGAGCCAACGCCGCTGCCCGACCGACTCCGGGCCAAACCCGGGTATGTTGTATATTCCCGCGGTATAAAAAGGAAAGCAACAGCCCTGGGCTGTCTCCCCCCCCCGGTACAGCGCGGCTCCTTTGCGCTCTATTTTCAGAGCTGCTCCCTCCCCGCTGCGCGCTTCTGCCCGGAGCGTAGCCGCCGCTTTGCCCCGTCTTTTTGCAATTGCATCCGTGCTAAAATCCAAAATCAAACTATTTCGAAGATATTTTCCTTTTACTTTAAAAGAGGGCATTTTAGTAGGGAAAGCGCCTCTTTAGGTACATCTGGTCGTGATTTTCCAGCGCTGCGTTCCCATGAGCCTGTAGTTAAAAATAAATCAAAGGCAGAGAACCCGGAGAAGGGAGTTTTCGTATTTCGCCGCTGCTCAGGCGGCTTTCTGGTCGTTAAACTGAATTTGTAACACTTGGGGATTTCGTTCCACGTGGGGGTTATTAGCGCGGTATTTAAGGGCTATTAGCTCGGCGTTTGTGCTTGTTAACGGTGATGCCTATTTTAAACTGCATGTGGCTTCACAAACCTTTCAGCTACGAGCCTGCTTTTCCCAAGAAGGAAAAGGTGCCCTTTGGAAAAGTAACTACCAGCACTCGCTGTTGTAGGTCTTCTCGATACCGGGGTGTTGTCCGACGGTGATATGAAAGCGTAAATCCTGGTAGAGCCTTAATTCCACACATTTGGGGATTATTTTTTTTCTTTTAGGAAGAATGAGTGCCTAAATTGTACAGACCAGTAGGAAAGTGTCAGGAAGGTTATGAAGGAGGACTTACCACCGCTGTCGACCGTATACCTGAATGTCATTTGGAAAGTGAACTAATAGCAAAGAGAAGCGACAATTGTCCATCCGAGCCGGGTCCCTCTTTTCTTTTAGCTCTTATCCACCGCCTTCACTGGGACAGAGGGTTGTTGTTTGCTTGGTTTTACCTGCTACCTGCTTTGAACAGCCGAGCGGCATTTCCCCGAGGGCTTTGGGGAGCCTCTCACCGCCGGGCCACCTCTCCCGGGTGGGAACATCTTGCAGGACGGCCGGGGGCTGCGGCGGCCCGAAAACTTTCCCATTTTACCCATCTACAAGCGACAGCCACTGGTCCTCTCCCTGCCGTCCCCCGGGAGGCTTAGGGGTGACCCTAGTTCTTCCTCCCGGGATCGTGGTTTCCCCCCCCCCGGGACTATCCGGACTGTCACTGGCCGGGACTGTCAGCGGGTGTCCCTTCGTCCTGTCCCCTGGGAAGGGAGACCCAGGTCGGCCTGAATCTCTGCTAGTCGCTTCCCTCTCGGTGAGCACGCACGGCACTGACCGAGGGGTGGCCGCTTTTCGGTGACCGAGAGTAAAGGGCGGGGGGGGGGGACGACGGGGACACAGGGGACACGGCTGGTTCATCCCTGAAAAACAGCCGGGAACGCTGGGTTTGCAAAGCAGGAGCATTGCTGTGCGCTGGGGTCCTGCAAGGAGCAGGTCCCCTTCCCCCCAGCCTGCGAGGGAAACCGCTCCTTTGCCCCCCCCCCCCCCCCCGAGCCGACCCGCGTGAGGCTGAACAGAGTAGATGGGGCAGAAAGGGGGGCTGGAAGGGAGAACATTTGCTCATTAAAAAGCCTTCAAAGGTGACAGAAGTCCCTCAACCCGCTGATCCGAGCCCTCTGTTTCCCCTGGAGGGGGGTGGTCACCCCCGGCCGAGGGTTCATCCAGGGATCCCCGCAGGTGGTCGGCCCCCGGGAGGGGGGGGGGGGGGGGCAAGGGCAGCCCCGACGCTGCGGTGAGAGGCTCCCCGGCCTCCAGGCTTGCTGCCTGCGGCTGGAAGGCTCCAGCCCTGCCGGCTTTCCCCCTTCGGTTGCAGCCGTGCGGCGGGCGGGAGCGCCGGGCTCTGCGGCAATCGCACGGGGCCGGCTGGGGAGAGGGCTGGCCGAGGCAGGGCGATAAACAAACAAACACAAACAAACAAACAGACAAACGCGAGGCTCGGGTGGGATCGCTGACTCGCATCCAGCTCGCCGCGGGCTGTCGCGGCCGCCGAGGCGGCGTCTCCTCCTCTCGCCCTGCAGCGCCTGGAAAAGGGAGCGGGGAGCCACGGCTGCGGGAGGAGCCGCCGGGAAACCTGCCGGGAAACCTACCGGGAAATAAACCTACCGGGAAATAAACCTACCGGGAAAACCGGGGGGAAGGCGCAGAGGCACGGCCCTGCCTGACAACTAATCAATAAGCGCCCATTAACCAAGGCTTCCAGGAAACGGTGCGAATCCTCCTCTTGCTCCTTTTGCAACCGAACAGCAGAGCGAACGCGAGTAAAAGATTTGCAAAGCCGGCGTGACGGCGTTCGTACAAAACCAACAAACCAAACCCTTCCCCTGTTCGTTTCAAGGGAGAACGCCGAGAACTGCAAGGCTGCTCCCCCTTCCCGAAAAAATCAACCCCACCCTACCAACAAAAAAAAAACCCAGACCAAAAGAAAACCACCCCCCCAACCAGCCCTAGATTTCAAAGGTACCCGGGGGCTCTCACAGGGACGTGTGTTGTGGCATGTCAATGCTACCAAAGGTTTCTCACGCACACGAACGTGAGAAGAAGATGGCGAAGCCCCCGCCCGGGCCCACGGAGGAGCTGCGACCTCCGCCCGTCCCGCGGGTCGCCCTCGGGTGGCCGCGGCTGCGCTGCCCGCCCGGGGAAACGGTGGCAGCATCTCTGCCCGTGCTGCCAACGTCGCCAGAAACCGTTCCACCACCTGCTTAGTCCTAAGAGAAGGGGACGATTTCATTCCGTATTTCTATTTCTAGTCTTTCTCTCCCGCCCTCCCTTCCTTTCTTTTTCATTTGCTTTCTTTCCTTCTTCCTTTCTCTCGCTTCCTTTCTCTCTCCCCCCTCCCTTCCTCCTTCCCTCCCTCCCTTCCTTCCCTCCGTCCTCCTCTTCCTCCTTTCTCTCTCCCTTCCACTTCTGCATCCCCTTTCTCTCTCATTCTTTCGTTCTTTCCAGTCGTTGGCTCTGGCTTGAAGGAGATCCGATGTGATTAAACTCACAGGGCGTTGGAGGGCAGAGGTAAATTAAGCCAAAGCGACAGAAAAGATGAAAGAGGCTTGCTCGACTCGGGTGCCCGAGGACAGCTGCCCTCCTCCTTCCTCCCCTGGGTCACGCAAACTCCCCTTCTCCCGATCCTGTCCCGGAGATGCTTCTTCCGACGACACCGAAAAGGAATTTTTGGGTTTTTTTCCCCGCTGCCTCCCCCGGGACCCTTCTCCCGATCCTGCCCCGGAGATGCTTCTTCCCGAAAAGGAATTTTTGGTGTGTCCCCCCCCCCCCCTTTTTTTTTTAACTTCTCGCCCGTCGGGGCTTAGCGGAGAAACCCGCCCGGCCCGCAGCTCTGCCCGCCCCCGACGCACCGGTGCAAAGCGGGGAAACGGCGGGGAGGTGACGGGGGGCAGCGAGGAAAGGAGGGCTGCGACCTGCGGGGGCTTCACGGGGGTGGGCAAAGCCCTGCGAAGGGGGTGTCTGCCCCGTACAAAGCGGGAGGCGAGGGCTGGCGGCGGCCGGGGGGGGTCGGCCCCGTCCCGGTGCCGCCGGTGCCTCCGGGCAGCGGGAGCCGCCGTCCTCCGCTCCGGGGCCGGGGAAGGCGGCGGGCGGCTCTGCCGGGGCTCCCCTCCGCAAGGAAGGCGGGGAAAAAGAAAAAAAAAAAAAGGAAGATAGGGTCCCGATCCTCCCGCTGCACCTGCAATTCAGACATCGCATAAACACGATTTAAACCTCGTGGTTTTATTAGCGCGGAAAAGGACGGTGGTAATAATAATAAGAGCCCACAACCAAACCAAAAGAGCGGAGATCTACTGCGATTTAAAATTCCTTCTTGCAGAGCAAGGCGTGAATGTCGGTGCTTTTCTGTCCGACAGGACCTTTTAAATGCTAAACTGTTCGGGGCCATGTTAAAGGTGTCTCGAAATGCAGCGGCTGAAGAAGACAACCAAATCCGATTGCAAATTTTGAGGGCTCCCAGTTTATCTTTCGGGCAATCAAAGGGAAACACGAAACGCCGGGACCAACCAGCTGCAATCGCGAGCAGCGAAAACCCGAGGCATAAATAATTTTCAGGGTATTGGCATGGCGATAAAAAGTCATCTAAACGGAGGTGCAGCTCAATTTTAAAGTCGGTCGGTTCACAACCACTTGCTTAAGAGGTCGGCAGCTTTAAAAACAATCCGTGCTCTGTTCGTTTCTCTAGAATAATGTCGAAAGCGCGTCGTGAGTTTTCTTTATAACCGTAACAAAATTAAGCGATCGAAATGGGAGAACAGTGTTAGCCAAAGACGCTGGGATGCAGGAGATCTAATATCAGCCCGAGTGGAAATACACCAAAACCGCCGTGCACGAAAATCCTGCGGAGATTTAGAGGAATAAAAATACAAAACAAAGCAAAGGACGCAGTTGCTTTCCCTCTTAACGATTATGTGTTTCAAGTGAGGATAGGAGAAATCGCATTTGGAGTGATCAATTCCATGTTAAAAAACCTCTGGCAGAGAGTTATGGAGGGCTGAGAGATTTGGATCGTGTCATGAATGTGTTTTAAACGGAGATGTGAATTTTTAGGTCGTAAATATACAATATTTATTTCCTTACAGTCGGAGAGAAATAAACAAGCAAATACAGAGTAGACCTAATTCTTTAAACGGGAAAACAAATTAGTCGGGTGTGGGGTTGTTCGCGTATTGATTTACTTCTCTGATGGATCATTCCTCTAGAGACTTATCAACAGAAAAAAAAAAAAAAGAAAATCAGGTGGATTTTTCCCGGTGAAAGAAGGTCTTGGGTAAAAGACACAGAGTTCTACTCCCGGGCCCTCCCCCCTCCCCAAATGCAGGGCTTTTCTGGCTAGAAAACCCTGCGTGATTTGCAGCACACCCGCAACTCGCTCCCGCTGACTATTCCCTCCCTGCCTCAGTCCGCTTAATTTGTAAATAAGTTTCAGGGCCCCTTTTCACAGAACCCAGTTGAGCAGGTAATTTGTTGTTAGTTCTTGTTTAAATGTTCTGAACCATGCACTCAAAAATAGGAAAACTATACACAAAAGAGGCAAACATGGGAACACAACTGGAAATTACTGAGTTATAAAAATGTCAAAGAACAGCAATTTGCAAAGAGGCATCAGTAATTGTCCGCTACATTAACGGAAATGATTTGCCAAGCCCAACCCTTTTGTTCTCCCCAGGATGGACGGGCGCTTCGCCATCGACCTCAATGGGACTGCATCAGGACCTTTGCATCAGGCTCTGAGCTCAGGGAGCTGCTCAGGGCCCGGGGCCGGATCCTGCCTCGCAGACCCGCAGGCTGGAGCGTGTTTTCAGGGGGAATCCTCTGAATTTATGGTAGGCTGCCTGGAAGGGAAGGAGACGTGCGCATCTGAGCCTGGGATTTGAGGGCATCTCCCAAGGATTCAAGGCAAGCAGTTGCAGCTGCGTTAATAGGAGGCGGAATGGAAAGCACAGATTGATGGGATGGTCTCCAGCAGGCCTGGGAGTGACAGGCTATGGCCGGCTCACGCCAGCGTGTGGTGACGTGCTGTGGTCAGGCTGAGGCACTGGGATGTTCCCCCCGGCCTGGAAGAGCCATACTTCCCCCAACCCAGGGAGGCTTACGTAAGTCCGTCCCCTGCTCTTTGGCTCTATCATCTCCCCCAAATCAATCGCATTTCTTAAATGAACTCCCATTGTAAAGCCAGTCTGGCTCCTCGGTATGCAAAGAGCCCCTTTCCCTACTAGAACATCAGGGAGATATTTTTTGCCTCAGGCTCAGCCAGGGCAGAAATGAAGCTTGCGCAGACAGGCCAGGCTGTTGCCCTGTGGGGTTATGTTTTGTTGCTCGCCCTATTCTGCCTTATTTAGGACATCCCAAACTTTGGAATTGATGTGCTAAGAGACGAGCCCCAAATTCAGAGCTCCAGACTCCACCTGCCTGAAACTGCTCCATTATCTTCAGCTTCTCCCCCCTCAACTTTTCTTGCATCCTCACAGTCTAAAAAGTAAACAAAAAAACCCCAAAGCTAGGGACCGATATGGTCATATGACTGCAGATGCCAAGGCTGTAACCTACGGTATTTATGTTTAAGCCAGCCCCCGTTCAGATCTGGTTTCTAACTGTTCACATTTACATCTGCAGGGCTCTGCCCAGAGCCTTGCTTGTGTTTTGAGGGAATATTTTGCACAGACTGTGACTCAGGAAAGTGTATCTGGTCTTAGGGCTGCCAGAAAGGTTTCATCTCAGATTTGCTTACTGTCCAGGGAAGCATAAAACCAACATCCACTATACAACATTGCACTGTGAAAAATACACCTCAGAAGTTTCAAAGCATTATGATTGTTTAAAAGCAGAACTGCTTGTGTAACACGTTGCTGGAGAGCGCCACGGTAAAACCCTCACCAGCTGCAGTGAAGCCAGGATTTCACTGAAGTCTCTGCCTGTGATTTCATTGCTAAAGTCATACCAGCCACTCATAACTAATCAACAGCAGGAAACAAGACAGCTCCAAGTATATTATTTTCCTAGAAGAATGGGCATTTACCTTCTTAATAAAAAAACCCCAAACATGTAAAATAAACATCCAAATTTCAGATATGACGTTCTCTTTAATGACTGGATTAGTATCTGGTATGTTAACCAACTTTAAAAAAATAATTCTATGATCAAATTTTATTGATTTCAAGCAGAAATTCCTTTCCTCCTTTTACCCTCTACCTCCCAGTGGATACTCTTTTAACTTAAAAGCAAAAGGAATGTTTTGCACTTATCCTACAGAGGATTTTTTTGTTAAGCTGATTTCTTGTATCCCATGAACAGTATTAGGCAACAAGATAATATGGATTTTCCTCGCTGAGACCTGTAAGATAGGATTAAAGGACTGTTCAGGGCCTGATCCTGTCCTCCTGGGTTTTTCAGACTGGTATGCCTGGTACTGAGGAGCCAAGAGGCCAGCGAGCCCCCACAGAGCAGATTCCAGCTCAGAGCCTCTGAGCAAACAGCCTCTTTGCAGGCCTCCCCCACGGCGAGCATCACTCAGCTGCCTCGGCCGAGCAGGGTGCCAGAAGCCAAACTCCACCTGGAAACACAAATATTATTAAGAGCTGTGCTTAGAAGAAATGTGACATTAATTTGCTTCGATATGTGCCGTCCTTCTGCTTAGGGAATTCATGGAAATCTGGATTTTGACATCCTTCTTCACATACACTGCCCGTTGCCTTTCAAGCTTTTCATCAGTGCCAGCGGGATGGTCTGAAGAAAATCCCAGCATACGAGCAGGCGCGTTATTCAGACCATACGGAGAAAATCCAGAATTGGCCTGGCAATTTCCAAGCTTGGCTTTTGATATTCAGCACATGGGTAAAGTCAACCTTCCTCAGGATCACAAGTGTGTTAGGCCAGGATTAGGTGTTAGTGGGACTGGCTGAGGCAAAAGGAGAGCTGCCCTCGGCTGCTGTGCAGATGCTTTAAGAAGAAGAAACCCCAGGCAGAATGGATATGAAGACTAAGTTTGCCTGACATTTCCCATTTTTAGACAACCCTGTGACCTGATGCTTGGAACTTTGGCCTGAATTTTTCTTCACACAGAGAGAAAAGAATATTTTTGGCAGGGAAAACAGAATGTGTTGGATATCATTATAAACAGTGAGGATTACTACAAATGACCAAATGATTGCTGCAGTGAAGTAACTACATCTTCTGGGCAGAACCTGCAGTCGTGATGTAGCTCCCAGAAATATTTCAGAAATAACAACAACAATAAACGTAACTGTAAGAATAATTTACAGTGGCAAAAATATCACTACCATCACTCTTAGGAACCTTGTGTTTGCACTTAGCTGGCAGCAGCCAGGCAGCTATCACACACTGAAAAGCATTCAACAGGTAAGAAAAAGAAATGTGCAAAAAAAAAAAAAAATCCTGAAAACTCTTCTGAAGAATAAAATAATTCTTTTTGCACCACAATGTAAATGTAGGTCAAATCTTTGTAAGGAGGAAAAGGAAGTTACGGGATTTACACCCCATTTATATTCAATGTCTGTCTTAACTCCTTTAGATAACTTTGAAAGTTGTGCTGTAAATCTTGCAGCAATACCTCGATCAAGCAAATACATCAATCGGCAATGGGCCCTAATCTGAGGAAAGATTTCCAGTTCTATATCAATTTGCTATTGATTTATGAAGCCAGAATTTAATCCTTCCCAGCATGCCTCTATTTTTAGTTTCAGATAGTCTACTGAGTGTGTGATACATTTAATGCACTGATAGTATTATGTACTTTTAACACTCTTCCATTTCTATGAAAATACAACAAAATACAATTTAAAAAAAAGGCTAGGTGAATTTAAACCTTCTTTTAAAAGAAAGTTTCATTACCTCTCACTGAGTTTTATAAGTGGAGAGAAAAATATATGGAATATACGTGTGTGTGTGCGAGTAGAAGGAAACCAGCTATCTGCTGCAGATCATTTGCTCAACAGGATTTATTTATACAGAGTTGTTTAAACTTGAAATTGTAATTTGCACTCACTGGTTGGCATAACTGATAAATGCACTTATTTTGCTCTTTTTCTAGCTTTTTTCCGCCCCATATCCTTTCAGAAGGCTAGTAGTTTCTTTTTTTCACCAGATTTGTTAAGGTTTATTTTTTTGATCTACTAGTTTGCCGTGTAGTCACAGCAACTGGATCCAGCTGACGGAAGGAATTCCAATAACATTGAGAAATTTTTAGGAGTTTTGCTACTACTGCCATAATGCTCTCATAACCAGAAGCATCTAATGATGAGTCAGAAAATGTCGTGCCTTCTACCTTGTCTCCTGATCAGGATTAAATAGGCACATACTGCTGCCCTTCAGTTTGAGCCTGATCATCTGCAGTGATACAGCTCTATCAGTAAAGTGCCTGTATTAGGCTGCCCTGGGTCTCTACAGTAATTTATGACTTCCCTTTTACATGAAGGTCTTGACGTACTTCTTTGTAGAAGGTTGGCATGAGATGATTATTAGGTACCAGAAACAAACTGGGATGCTCTCTATGGTTTATGTCATAATAAGGTGAAAATTCTATTTGTTTTTAAATAGATGATACATATATGAAACATGGCTCCCTAACATAATATTTTCAGAGGTACTTCTGCTTTGTTGCTAAATGCATGCTGAATTTTAATGTCTAAAGGTTTTCCTTCCCACTGTTAATTTGCAGCTCTAAAAACTCCAGCTAAGACTGCAACTAGTTCTTCCTGATTTAGCACCATCCTTGCTAGCAAAGTCTTGGATTTAGAAAGTGCAATCCAGAGCTGTCAATTGGGTGACCTGACTTCCTATATAACATCCCCAGCTATGTCCTCATCTCATCCAGTCCTAGGGTGTCTCTAAGTAGACACTGTAATCTCCTGCTTGTAAACTACGTCCAGTACTTCTGAAGTACTTCTTTTTTTGAGATATACTTGTATTAAGCTCAGCAAGTATACTTGAGTATGTGAAATGCAGGGACCAGGAGGTTAGTTCCTTTTCAAATGCAAGTTCTTGTTCTCTAATCTGTCCTCATATGGGAGTCATTCTGGATATGCAATGATCTGTCTTGAACTTTCATGTATCTTGTTTAATAAATCTTTTCTGAGGTGAGGTAGTTGCATAAAGTATTCAAGGAGTGTGTGTGCAAGATGGGTTTATTAAAGTAGCATCGTTTGTATATTGGTTCGTCTTCCTTCCCTAACATTTCCTAACACCCTATTTTTCTTTTTGACCACAGCTGACCACTGAAATGATTCTTTCAAAGATTTATGCAAATTGACTCATCATTCCTTTGCAGATGGGGATAGCTGAGTGAGAGTCCAGCACTGTGTACATATACATGTAGATACGCTTTTAGTTATGTATGTGTGTGTATATAGAGAGAGTTTCATTATTGGCTATGTGCATGGCTTTTTATTCTTCAGTATTGAATTTGCCTTTCTTTTGTCCATTTTGTATCAAAAGATACTTCTGAAATGTTTCATAGATGGTTTTAATTCTGACCACTCCAGACAATTTCTCATCATTAAAAAAACCTGCTACCTCACTACGCACCTTCTTTCCAGACCTTTCACAAATATGTTGAACATCTGGATGCCTGTGGGACTTCATTAGCAATTACCTTCTACCATTTATCACTACTTTTTGTTACAAATCTTTAGAGCAGTTATTAATCCACAGAAGGATCTTCCCTCTTATCCCATTAAATCCTATCTACTTTAAATGGTTCTGATAAGTGACCTCATCAAAAGCTTTTTAGAAATCTAAGAACATTACATCAAGTATGTGACCTTTATCCACAGGCATATTTTCTGCTTTGAAGAACTTTACTATGCTTAGGAGACATAACTTCTCTCTATGAAAGCCATTTCAACTCTATTTCTACCAATGCTTGAGACAGAAATCAGGCATACTCATCTCTGGTTCTCCAGGCATGCCACAGAACCTTTAAAAACTGGGTGTCACATGAACCTTTCTCCCTTCCTCTGGTCATGAGGCTGATTTTAATAACCGATTTAGGAGTTTCAAATCGACATTTCTTTGGGACTCTGGGGAACACCTTCTGTCCTAGAGATTTGTCACCATTTATTGTATTGACCTGTTCTATAATTTCTGCTGGTGTTGGGAAGAACCCACAGGCTATGGTTAGAAATCCATACGCAAGGGAAGAAATGTGGTTTGAATTTCCTCAAGCAGTTGAAGGAATGGGATGTGGATCTCCTTCTTCCAGCATGAGAGCCTTAATCCCTATTAACTACTGCTGTGTGTATGCTACAGTTCGTGTCCTGCTGTGTCCTACTACATCAAACCCTTTTGGAGCGGGATAGGCTGAGGAGCGGCTACTTTACAGTTTTGACTGAGTTTAGGCAGAAGCTAAGGCGGCCAGTCCTGTGAAGGCTGAGGTGAGTCTGACTGAGCCCAGATGGAGAAGCTCAGCTGTTTAGGCACTTGGATGTTAAAAGTGAGGTGTCTGTAGAGTTGAGGAGCTCTGCACTCGAGTTCTACTTGTGTTATGCACATATCTGTCATTTTATTACTACACATACAGTCAGCAAAGAGGAGTGGACTTATTAAATGCAAAGACTTTTTTTTCATAGAAAAATCATTATTGTAAGGATGTGCTTTGGTAAAGCCCATGGAAGTGGAGTAATGAAACTTCATCATTAATACACTACTCAAATACATCTCATACCTGGAACTTTACGTTACAAAGAAACGTATCAGTCACTCATTTCTACAAGAGTTCATGCCAGACTCCTGTTGAAATCTGGCCCTGGGACCTGCAGTGCTTCACTACTGTGTGTAAATAAAAGCAGCAGAACATCTTGGCTTTCAAACGCTTTGGGTGATAGAGAAGAAGCACGCAGGTGTTGTAGATTATGCAGGGGGAACATATTGTCATTGCCAGGCTGGGCAAACAGCAACATCCAAAATGCTTTCAGTAAACGAATAAAAGGTGAAGAAATATTAACAAGTACCATTTTTTTTTTTCTTTTTTTCAGTACTGGAGTTGCAAAGCAGTATCACTGTCTACCCTACAGCATTATACATACCAAAATCAAATCCCACGTATCTGTTGTTAAATGGACTTTTACAATAATGCCTATCTATGTGTAACCAGGTATTGTAGGCAAAGCCATTATTTTTTTGTTGGTTGGTTAAATGCTTTATTTATTTCTTAAGAAGTAATATTCAAGGTTATATCCAGAAAAATTCCCCACTTGGGATATAAGTTGTTTAAGCAAATAGAAGTCGCAGCATCATCTGCAATTTTGTTTGTAAGGGGCACTATAGACCAGTGCGTACAAACCAGCCAGACGGTGGATCCCGCTGGGACCTCCATGGAGTGACACGCCTGCCTGCTGCACGATTCCCATTTGGCTCTCTACCTTTGTCAGCCCAATGCAGATGGACAACTTCTATGTTTTGCAAGTGTGCAAATGGTTGCAGACCACTGAAGGTGACATTGTCAAATGTATTACTTCACTCTTGATCTTAATGTACATGTAAGAGTGTCTCTTTACATGTATGCTTGAAAGAGCTTAATCTAAGAGGCAGCTCGTAACAACAGCTTTCATGGTCTCTTGCTACTATTCTTTTGTAGTTTTACTAACCATGATCTCCATAATGATACAATAAGACAGTATCATCTTACTATTGTAATATATAAACAGGACATATTTGCAGTAATGGATGTTGGTATCAAAAGATTGTCACCCAGGTTTTCAAAAGCAGCCAGCATCATTTACCATCACCTGAATTCTACCTTGGTTTCCTCAGGAATTAAGCTATCATTTCTCTCAGAACCACCTTTGCACACTTTTGCCTCTGCCCTCCAAGCCTGAATGACTGATGTTTTCTCATGAAGCACTGAAGTGGGGAAAATGACTTCATGTCACCCAACCCATGCGTTCCACAATAGGCTCATGTGGGCACAGTTTTTCAGAGGATTATGACTTAACACAGGGAAAGGTGACATCAGGGGATTAGGTGGGGATGCTGACAGAGGGAAGAGAAGTTCTATGCCTTGTAGCAGGACTTCTCTTGTCATCACAATGAATTCTCCTTAGAGGAAATACAAACCCTATAACTGCAGATGTCCATGTTTCTGTCCTCTCTTAATCCCAAAACCTAAAGAGAGGGAACCTAGCTGGTACTTTACACATGTGGTGAAGTCTTAACTCAACGGTTGCTAAAAACCATGGAGAGTCTCAAAGTCTCAACACTTCACAGCTTCCTTTCTGAAGAGAGTGAATCACACGCTGGATGGAATTACCTTGCATTGAATTGATCGATTATGTACAGAAATAGGATATATCCAAAGCAAGAACAAAAGCGAGAGAGGGTCTGAAAAGCTGAGGAGAAGAAAGGAAAAGGCACTGTGATATTTTTGCCAAGGAAAATACAGTAATACATGTCATTGTGCTTGAAAAGATTGGTCTCAGACTAAGATTGCAGCGAAATGAAGTGCAGTGTGCTGTCACTGCGCTGTGGAGAGGGGAAGGAAAATGCCCCTGTGGCTGTAGAACTCCCTGAACTGGTGCTGCATTCCCCGCTGTGGTGTAAAATGTGTGCAAGCAGGTAACTGTGCAGAAAACCCTGTAGATTTTAGGGAAAATGATATATTGATGGCTGTCCTTAGACCAGTAGGGCTTTCATTCCGTGCAGCACAAAATCATAGAAAACCGGGTGTGAAGAGAGATATTTGTCCACTTCCTGTCCTAAACCATAGGGAGGGTTTGTCTAATGTTTTGTCATGAATAATATTCTGGGGAACAAAAGTATTGAGATGCTACTCATAAAAGCCACTTCTGCTTTGCACATGTGGCTTAATTTTAATTTGATACACTATAAAATACAAATAATGATAGAATACTTATGCACTGTGGGAACGCCACCTCAAATTTTACAGTAATCAGTGGAAATCTGATTTCTAATTGTGTGTAAACCCCTGAAGCTAAAGCTCATGCACTGCTCTTGGCACAGGTCAGTTTGGGTGCTGTAGGTGAAGGTGGAAGATATTTTTCTGTATGATTCTAGAAAGGTAGAGCCAGCTCCACACTCAGATCCACAGGTAATGGGGAAGTACGTTAAAAAAAAAAAGAAAAAAAAGAAAAAAAAGGGAAAGACAGACAGAAATACATGGAGACATAAACAAATACTAAGATCACTAACTAAACAGCCTGATTTTTAAGTGGTGGGCCACCAGTAAAGACCCACTAAAGTTAGGGATGCCTCTGTGTGCTCTGCAGTTTTTCAGACTAGGGCAGAAAATATTGATTTAGCTTAAAAAAATGTTAAGGGTATAAGCTACTAAGGTCCTAAAGACACAGCCTGTCTGTCTGTTTGTTCCTCTGAAAATCTTGCCCTAAATCTCTTAACTTTGGGTATCCTTTTTTTTTTTTTTTTTTTTTTTTTTTTACATCTTGACCTTACTGCATTCCAGGGACTCTTAGCAATGGATTAAGGGCATATTTAGCTGTGACCAATCTGTTATAGCTGAACTCCTGAGTTGTCTGCAGTCTCCTGACTAGTATGAATTGATGCTTGCCAGCACAAATGTCTCTCTCTGTAACTTGTATTTACTCCATGATGCTTATTGCCACACTAGGTTTGTTTCTGACTTACGTTTCAAGAAAGAATATCTATTTCTGTGAACACCTTCCCATTTTCCTAAAAAAGTTTCTGAATTTTTATTGACAGAAATTACAGGAAGAAAAACAGTGGGCTTGTTTTCCTCCCTTTTTTTTTTTAAAGCAGTTTTTGCAATGCTGATTTTCTTTCTCAACTCATTTAAATTGATTTGCATGTTAAAACACAAATTCTGGTCCACTTTGCTTCCACCATTCTCCTAAGCAGAAGGACACTACGATTTCCATGAACTATGAAACTCCTATAAAATTTGCAGAGGACTTGTGGATTTATGGTCATATAGTTAATCATTTGAAGACAGAAGTTGCTTGCTGGGGTAGTTTCCTAACCCCAAGATGTTCTTCTCTGTAGGTGAGTGCACACAACCACAACACAGATCCAGGCACTTTGTGAGCTTGGGGGGAAACCGGTGGGGTCCCTGCTGCGTCGCTGCTCTAATGTTGGTGCATTAATTCCCAGGAAACAGAAACTGGATTCCTGGGCAGTCAATGTGTGTTTGTGAGGAAATGAAGACTCTTGAATGTCCTTGATTTCCAGTTATAAACAATTTAAGACCTCTCAGAAGATGCCATTTTCCCTATAAAACCAGGCATCCCCAAATATTAGCACAGTGCTGATGACCAGCCCTACTTTCAGCAAAGCTTAGGAGAGGGGCAGCCCTGGGATCAGGCTCAGTATTTCTTGCAGAATGGCACCGAAACACATTGTACTCTGTGCCTTAATACAGGTGAAATGGGAAAGAGGATAACATTTACTAAAACTCAAATGCAACTGCTTGTCCAGTCCTTACAGGGATGAAAACGTGTATTTTCCCACTGTCCTATAAGTAAGAGTTGCCAATGCAACTCCAAATAACTGCTACCACTCTAAAAAAAGGAATCTAAACTCCCTTTTCATCAGTGGAAAACTTGCCCTCACTTTAAAGGATTTGGGAATTAACAGGTAATAGGCTGCTTATTTATTTACTTATTTGTGTGTATCAGATAATGGTTATCAGATAAATGAAAACCTCAGTGGAATTAATCTGAAAATCTTCAATGTCCTTACTGTTAGCTAATAGCAGAAGAAATAATAATCCATTAAAAAAGCTTTGCTCTTTACTTTCACTCCCGTATTTGCATTTCTTAGTGAAAAACTGCCATTTAATTATGAAAATACTAAAACTACCTTTTATAAGACTCTTGCGAGTTTTCATGACTTTGTCGTTGTTTCCACCTAATCTCTCAGGTGCAAGTCTTGATAATGAAATGTAACAGAAGTGCTGGGATTCCCAGATTTCACACGGTCTCCTCCACCTCCGGGGTTTTCACAGGGTAACGTACGCGGGGAAAGCCCACAGCCCCGCAGAACCATTCCCCTTCTCTGTAACACCAGTGACATCTAGCGGCTGACTCAGACCCTTCACAAAGTTATAAAATAAATAACTGAATTTAAAAAAAAAAGGAAAAAAAAAAATCCTATCTGTTTCACCAAGTATTTGTAGGCACCTCTTCCCAAACTACGAAAAGCTTTCACTGCAGTTTCCCACGCCGACCTGGCCACAACGGCTCTCCCAAAACTGCAGTTACCGTGTGAAATGTCACACCATGTGCTGTACTTTTAGGCCGATAACATCAAAGAAATTCGTAACCTGGGAAGATGAAACAATACACAGAGAGTTTAAGACAGTGCAGTTCCCTCATTCACAATCAAGTGGTACAATCTCCTGATGATCAAAATCTGTCTTACTGAAGAATAACTTGATCCCTATAAAAACAAGAGAAGAATGAATTGAGGACTTTGAGCTCCCAGCTAAACCCAAAGATTTCTCACTGAGCTTTCAAAATCTTCTACAGAAGCTATAGGAGCTCCAAGGGGATGGAGGGGGAGAAAGGGGAGGGGGGACGGACCATCTAATCACCGCAGAGACGTCTGCTTCACTTAGAATTACCCTGCTGATATTGCCAAGCATCTCTTCTGCCTCTGACAGTCCTGGGCAGGGAGTCAAGTGTGATGCTGTGATAAGCAGAGAGAGAGGGGCCATATCAGGTCTGGTGGTTTGCACTAAAGCCCTTCTTTACTCGTTTACTGTGAATAAATTTAGAAGGAGAGCCCGTGTAATTTATCTTTGCTATTCCAGCCGAATACTTTTTTACCTCCTTTCTAAGTTACACTGTGGAAGTAATTTCCTTACTCCTGCCTATGGACGTTCTTGCTATTAAAACAGAAGCAGTGCCTGGGAAGCCCAGCCACAGACTAGGACAGGGGAGGTGCCCTGCCAGCAATGAAAGGCTGACCTACACCACAGAGTCCAAGCAGGAGGTTGGTCTCTGGAGCCCAACTTCTCAAGGGCTCCTCTTGCTTATTGCGCTGTGTCTGCCGCCGTCCAAGATCCATCAGCAGCACTGAGCTTGGACATAATGCCCTTATTCAGCATCCCCTGCAAGGGAGCATCTCTCTTGCCCTATCCTTGCTACAGTCACAGTACATAAGAGTCATAGATAGATAGATAAAAGTATGAGAAGGAGGAAAAAAACGCAGTGGGGCAACTATACTGGTGCCGACTATACTGGCTCAAAGTTTTCAGATAGATTATGTTCTCTTGGGAAATATTGCTTTGACTGAAATTAGTGACTGAAAGTGAATAATTTTCACCCAAGTTTGACCCCAAAATAGTTTAAAAAAATATCTATCATATAATTTCTAAATGTTGCAGCAGTAAAGGGGAAACTGTGATGATGATATTCCCATTTTTTGGGGAATTACAATTTGTTGATAATGTTGACTTTAAATTTTCAGTTGGGATGAGAGAAACATTTCAGAACATCATAGTTCTCCATGAAGTAGGAAACCTTAGTTTCAGCTGGACTTCACTGAAGTTAATAGTGAATATAACAGCTATTTTTTGGATTGCTCTGTTATGTTTTTATAGGTAGCAACTCCAACTGAATAGTCAGACTATATTCCTCAAGAACAAGCTGCTAACACCAGTTGAAATTCAAAACTACTTTTTTCTAGAACATTTGCAAAAGCCACATATGTCTGGGAAAGAAAAAGGAAGCATGATCTTAATATATAGATCTAACAGTACTCTTTGAAAAGATTCAAAAACTGCTGTTTGATTTTGAACTCTGAAAGACTAATAGGATCATTTTATGTGCCCAGTACAGCAATGATCACTAACCTAATTGATGACCGAAGGAGAACAACAGTTCTCCAGCTTTACTGGTTCAGCTACTACCCCCAATAAATTGTTGTAAAGCAGAACAGTGGAATATTAAACTCATCCATCATTATTAGCTCATGTACAACAACTTGCAAACTGCTGAAGTGGAATCGCTCTGAGCCTTCCCAGCCTGATTTAAATGCTTAGAGCAAGTTCCTCTTGTTATGTGGCCGTAGATAAGGAGTAAGCAGGGAATTTCAGACTAGAGAGTACTGCTGCTTCCAAACAACCAGCGTCAGCATCTCTCCACAGCAGTTAAATGTGCAGCAGTAGAGCTGTCTCTGGGGTCCTCTGCCCATGAGCAAGTTGTGACCCAGGTCTTCTGCAAGGCTGCCTCTTAGATTTATACACTTGTATTTCTCCTGCACCCTCCTTAGCTCTTCAAAATGCATTTACTGGCAGCAGCTTCACCCAGTTCTCTAATTACAGTGTGAGGACAATATTTTTTAATTTCTTGACAAGTGTATGAGTAGTAAATGGTATTATTTTTAGATGAGAGATAAAAGAGGAGGAAAAAGTCATCAGACAATATAAGCCCTGGGCAAAAGAGGAATTAGAGTTGAAGTAATATAGACCAATTCTGCACAGACTGTAGCTCATTGCTGCATTTAAAGAGGAGTCTTGCAGAGCAAGATAGACAGGAGTCAGCACTCTGGTGAGTGGTACTGCAATCTCCGTTAGTAATAAGTGAAACATGTTACACTTGGAAGCAACTTCTAGATGATGACTACTCATTTACTGAGAAAGAGAATTTGGGGTTGTAGGATGACTTCAGTTTTGCATGAGATCACCTTAAATAATAGAGATCACTCCTAACTTCTTGTTGTGATTTTGGCCCACCACTTGTCCTGTCAGCCACAGACATGGAGAACAGGTTGTTCCCTTTGTTTTCTTCAATAGGCTTTTCTGTATTTGACTCTGTGTGTGTGTCCCAGTCCTCCTCTCAGCTTTCTTTCCTTCAGCCTATCTAACCTCAGCTCATCCAGCCTTTCTGAGTCTGTTTTCATGCTTCTGAATGAATTCTTACAGTTTTCACCAAGACTGTTTTCAAATAGGTCACATTCAGCACATAAACCCCAAAAGAGTATTCCCACACGGAGCAGAGAAGAATACTCCCTATAGTTCAGGCTAGATTGTTTATGCACCTTGACATGTTGTTGATGCAGCAGGACGTTGTTAATTCAGATTTGCCTTGTGTTGCATCATCATCCCACATATTCTTTTCTAGCCAGTGTTACCCACCCACCCACGTCTCTCTCTGCTTTGCTAAGATCACGCTGAATTCTAACCCTGTCCTCCGACTTTCTGAAGAACTGCAAATTTTGTGCTGTCTGCAGTACATGGGCTTATTGAACAGAACAGGAGGCAGGATGTACCTCTTACATTTTGACACTAAACTGCTGAGAGCCACTTGAATATTTTTACTGACAAGTTTCATATCCATCCGTGGAAGTTCTATCAAGGCAAAAGTTTCCTTTGCTTCTTTAGAAAAACATCATGCTATCCTTCCACTGAAGTTCACTACACATCTACTTCTTTCTTCTCCATAAGACTTGCTGTTCTACCATTAAAGCAAAGCAAATTGAATTATTAGGCAATTTTTTTGGGAAACAATTTGCTTATACACAATATGTTAAGACTCAAATGGTGGGAGGTAAGGAACATGTAGGAAGTTGTATCCAAAGCTTTTAGTGCAGTAGCCAACTCCTGTAATCACATAAAACCAACAGCAGATACACTAAGTATATTGCACAGTGACAACTCCCATATCACACCTCCTTACACTTGTTACCCTGGATGACAAGGAGGTGGATATTTATTTCTACCTGTATTCCTAGCCTGAGCCCATCTCCAGAGCTGAGCTAGTACACTTTCTGGTTGCTTGTACTATACTTACAATTTACTGAGTATTTATCCTTAATATGAGTTCCTTTTCAAGAAGGGCTCCAGAGCCCAAACAGACTCAGCTCAGTTAATTTATTGATGGAGGCTATAAGAAGCTTAATCAATCAGGCAGACAGGTGCTCATTAGAAATGCAAAAGGTGTTGGGAGTCTTCTGCAGTAGTTGCAGCAATGTGATGGGGCAAGTTCAGTCAGGTTTTAACACCCTGCTCCCTTCTATAAATGAACCAGCAGAAAATGGTTTATGCTAACAGAACCTTGTAAAAACGTTATTGTTGAAAGTATGTAAGACTGTGACCTTTTTTTTAAAATTCTTATTACTACTACTATGCTCTCCAGTAACAGTAATAAGAGTATATTTTCTCAGACACATTTTCTTGTCTTTCCTCCCTGGGTTGCTTGTGTAACACAAGAAAAGCCATTCCAAGCAAAATTAAAGACTGGCTAAACAGACAAACTTTAGATGCTGCAGCTTCCCTTGAAGTCAACATTTCAGTGCGTGAACATGCTTCTGTGGCCAAGGATGCAGAGGACTAAAGCTGCGTTCTTTATGGCTGCCTTTTTGGATTGCCTGATATCTTTGCCCTTCTATGCAACCCAGCCCTTGGGTTAATTGCCTTAGTTCTGATTTGCCCCAGTTTTGGCTCATTGATCTGAAATTTCTATTTAGAACAGTGCAGGAATATTGGGTGAACGCATAAGCCCTCCAAGGTTTTCACTATATTGTGCACTACTTTTTCCTCTATTAATTCAGCTACATGCACAGTGCTCATATATATATATATATATATATACACACACATACACACATACTCTTCTATTGTTTTCCAAGGTTAAATGCTTGCCTCATCTGAGGATACTGTATTGTTATTTGCTACTTCTTGGTAATTTCTGGCATTGGGAATACTCCTCTTCTGTTCACTGGCAGCCTAAGTTGAAACCAATGATTTTAAACCATATGCAGCCAAAAAGGGTCTTGGCTGAGGAGGAAGCAACTGCTGAGGAGCACAGTGCCTACTCTTTACCAGCTGAAATATGTGCCTGTTGCTTAATTTGATAAATAGGTCTCTAATGCCAAAGCCCACAGGAAGGTCATGCTACTCAAACCGTGCAAACAAACATCCACAGGTCAAAGAAAGCAATGGAGCAGGTTGAGTATTTATTAAGCAAGTTCTGGCTGCTTCTGGGTCCTTCTTACAGTTTTCTGCTTTTGTTTTGCACACAGGAAGAAACATGAAGCACAAGAAGCTGACACACACACAAAAAAATCAATCCTCTTGGTTTTTACTTATGCTTAAAATCTTCATGACTAGCTGAAGTATTGAGGACTGGTTTTACAGGGAAAGGGTGAACTGAGACTTTGATCAAGGGCAGTCGTACAATACAACTGAAATTTTAATCATCACAGCGTGCAGATAACAACAGAAGTAGCAAGAGGTGATTAAAAAGGTGAAGAAAAACACTGAGAGACGTCTTTTCGTATATTCAACTAGTTATAGAGATTACACTTTCAGAACGGCAGATGGCTCAGAATACATTTAGTTTAGCATGACAAAGAAGTTATTGTCCTCATGCAAAATAAAATCCAGAACCTGAAAGCTGGAGTTTTTAGTCCCTGTAGTGCTATAAGCATCTTCACAAGGGGCCAGAGGATGAAAATCTGCTTTTAAACTGAGAAGGTAACACAAAAAATATGGCTGTTCAGAGGGAGAGTAATTAATGAGCTCTGGTAAAGGACAAATACAAGGGTTTGATATAGAGCAATGACAAAGCAGTCTCTGATTAGATATCTGATAGCGACCCTCCAGTAGCTGTATCATATATTGCACCATCCAGACAAGCACAAGGCAAGTGGCACCCATGCATGGGCCTATTTCTAAGAAGTAGTGACCATAGACTGGAGGAATTGTTTTCTGCAGCTAAGCAAAGAGCCCTCAGTGTCCAGCATGCTCTCATGCAGACGCCCACAGAAAGTCCTTTCATGGGACTGCACATGGATGCTTGTGAAGCGCAGAGGATGAAGAGCTGAAGGTGCTGTGCCAAGAGGTGCTTTGTGTGGTGCATTTGGTGGAAATCCTCTGGATTACTGCTGCTTTAAGCAGCACTGATTGATGCTGGACCCAGGTACCTGAAGTTGACATCAGACAAACCACAATTTTCAGGTTCTTCTTACCGCAGGAAGGTATAGCCTTAATAAGCAGACAGGCCATTTGGTTTAAAACTGGTTTTAGATTTCTCAATTTTCTATACTTTGGTTTTCCTTTTGTGTTTGGAAATCAATTTTTAGTATGTTAAACCCCAGTCATTTCTAGTCTTTTTCTCTCTGCAGAATTACAGGCTTGTGAGGGGGAAAGATTTCAATGACACCTATTTAAAGACTTCAGTGAAAAAAGCAATTAAGTAGGTGACAGGATTTTTTCTTTTTAAAAAAAAGAATCAAACTAATTCCTTCTGAGCAATTAAAAAAGTATGTTTGATCTGCCCAGACAGGAGCGTTTCTATTAATTACAGATCAGCTATATTGATTTCATAAATTCTAGAGTCCAAGAGATTATTTAAGGATTATACATACTGTCCAGTGAGTAAATTGAGCAGTAAGCCACAAAACTCAGTACTTTTCAAGTTTACATAGATGATTCTATAGATCATAGAATCATCTATAGATGATTCTGTGTTTCTTCCTTAAGGAGAAAGCAGAACATACGACCCCGTTGGTAGCAACAGCACAAACTTTGCTGCTACCTATTTTCTACTTACACATGGTCTGATAAACCATCGTAGAAAGCATCTGAGGAGGGGCTGTTGAACATTGAAAACAACAATAATATTTACATGGATTTTCAATTTTTGCATTAGAGTCCTATCTCTGGGAAGATAAGCTGCTGTTAAGCACCTAAAGACTGAACACCTAATCCCATGTTATTGCTATCAAACCGGGCATCACTATCACCACTGAAATCCTATTTTAAGGAGGGCACAAAGATGAGCACAATCTCCTTAAAGGCACTTTTTTCACCTTGCCGTTGAAACTAGTGTCAGCTTTCATCATCCAGACCTGTTCAAATTCTGCTCAAGAACTGACTTGTGCCAGGCAGAAACTTCAGGCTCTTCATGTGAGTGCAGAACTTGCACGTCCCCTCAGCCACAGATGCAATGCCGAATCAAAGGCACACTCCCACCAAGATCAAAGGTTTCAGTGTGTTAACTGCAAACCAGCAGCAAACCCTTTGGATTAAGATGTGAACAGCTATGGGTGGGTATTTAAGGAAGCTCTTCCTGGATTTCAGGAGCTGTTGTAGAAAATAAAAAACCAGTTCTTTAATCACTGCTTTTTTTCAGTAAGCTCACACATGCTGCAGTCTCAATAATGTCTCTCTGCTTTCCAGCAGCAGCTACATAAATATTGAATCCATCTGTTAAATGCAGGCCTTGCTAATTGTTCACCTATCATCTACCATGCCAGGATATATTCTTGCTTTGACAGAGACTTTAACTAGAAGAATTTTTTGCCAAACAATACTTTGCAATTCAGTATTGTAAACAACTGGTCCCATTTATATTTCAAGACAGATTGGTGACACTCATAAAAAGGGTGATGAAAGCGAGTCTCTTTCTGCCTCAACTACGAAGTTGCTGTAGGCTTCTGGTTTGTGCTTTCTGAGATGTCAGCAGGTTTTCTGGCTCCTAGAGGCAGTATGTGTCTTATGTACTTAATTAATTACTAAAAAGCTTTTAGTTGCATGATTTTGCTTCCCAGTTCATGAAAAACAAAATCCAGTGGTGAGGGTATTCACTCATGCTCTTCAATATGACAAAATTAGGCAGCATTTGTTCAAAACAATGTTATTTGCCATCCATATTGCGTAAGCCCCTATATGAACAGACTGCTGTTATAGGAAACATTACGGACTTAATGAATAATATCACACATCTTTACCAAATGCATACACTCATTTTATTGCTTTCTATAAAGAGAAGGTAACAAATAATAGGGTGTGCACAGCTCCAGGCTTTTCACAATAACAATAGCTGTATCCTCTTTAGCCAGTATTATTGAAATACAAGACATACATCATAGAGTTGCACTATAAGGGTTCAAAGCTTAAGAAATAAATACCCAAACACCTATACATGCCCTTAGCAAAGTTCTTGACTGAAAGTTGTTTCATGTGTCATGTTTACTACAACTGATCAATAGAGGGCAGCAAATTCCTTGTAAAATGCAGGGGTGCAATAGCTTTAAGAGATTCGATTAAGAAAAGTGTAGGAACAATTATATTACTTGGATTCAAAAAGCAAATAGGGAAATACATGATTTACAAAGTATCCACTGTTAACTCAGCAAGTTCTTAAGTGTCCTGGTACATCAGCAGTCCTTAGCTGATGAAGTATAAAGGCTCCAATTCAACAGAGCACTTCCCAACATGCTTAATTTCTGCTTAATGAAAATTCAGTTTGATAAAAGTGTCTGCTTTGCTTTAAACATAGATTCCTGAAGCCGGGACAGAGTGAAAGTATGGGAGGAGTTCTGGGAGTTTATGTTCAGTTTTGAGAAATATTAATCTTTTTGCATGGTTTTTGGACTCAAATGAGAAGCCTGCTCCTGTGCAGTATCCAAACCTCCCAGCCCCAACACAAATCCCCATCTCCAGCTCAGCCACAGTCCGTTGCTTAAATAGTAATTCCTCTCTGCTTCTGACTAGATCCAAGGTTGCCTGTCCCTGAAGCCTTATGTGGGGCAGAGGGGAACATTTTACACAGGAGTTCTATAAACAACAGAATAAATAAACCTTGGTTTCATGCGGAGTTCCTGGGCTTGGATTCTCTGTATCTGATGTAGTGCAAATTGAAGATTTCCCTGTGGCTGGAAAATGCCAAATACAGTTTCTTTGATGTATACTAGGGAAGGAGTTCCTGCTTCATTCTTTCACTCAGTAGAAGTTATAACAGTTGTTTTGTGTTTTTTTTTTCTTTTTTTTTTTTTTCCTTTTCCTTCTATCCAACTGCCTGCCTACTTAAATGAAATCTGGAGAAAATTAAAACCTTTGAATTGTTTAGCACTCAGTCAAAATCTGCTGAAATTAGGCAGCATGTTTAAACACCCAAAACATCCCAAAAGTATTTTCTAGGGGTGGAAGATAGATCTGACAGATTGGATTGTATAAACTTAATTTTCTTCAAAAGAAAGGCTAAGGCTTTTTCAGAATCAGAATCTTTTCTTTTCCTCACTGGGAAATAAGTTTATGTTTAAGAGGCATTAAATATCTGCAGCTGAAGGTTTCAGGAACACAATCAACATCCTTGGGAAACTGCTTTCCTGATTTTGTCCTACGTGAGATTGTAGAAATGATTTGAGAAAAACAAACTAACAAAACCCTTCAAATGAGGTAAGTTTACCTCTTTAGTGAATTGTATTTATTTGGGACATCACTGCGTTAATAATTCAACATTTATCTACTGTCCCTGTTCTCTCTGCGTCTTGATAAAACTGAAGTTTGATCTCACCGTAGCTCAGCAAAAGTGTTAGCTGCTAGTGTAATAGGCTTGAATTTGCCCATCAGAACGGAAGAAAATGCATGGTATTGAAAGACTTAAGAGACTAATTTAAATACTTAAATGGATAGAAGTAAAAATGTGTATAAGTTAAAAAATAATGGTGGAGACTATACTGTGTGTTTTAAAACAAGAATAATACATACAAGGACAATTCTCCATTCAATTATTTATAAACCAGTCTTCCTCTCACCAAACCATTAAGTATCTGTAAGTTAGGCTGTGAAAAAAGCAGATTTTGGATCTATCTAGGCACCTTAACATAATGAAAAGCCTATCCTTGTGTGTGCTTACTCATTCTTATAGCTTAAGTATTATCTTTTAATTAGATTTTTTTTTATGACAACGACACAGAATTAAAGACCAGAACATTGAAAATAATAGATCCTTATGTATTTAAACAGCAGCTTAGGAGGAATAAAAAAAGCAACAAATCTAAGTACTTCTATCTGCTGCAGGTTTTTGTTGTTCTTTTTTTTTCCCCCCTTCCTTCATTAAAGCATTTTAATGACTTGTATTTATCGATTCAGTTATGCCCTCCTGGCAGGCATCTTAAGAAGGCCCACATCACTTACATAGAAGGATTTATTATTTTCTTCTCATTCTCCTTGCATAAAACCCAAATCAAGCACGTGGCTTGATTTTGTCCCTACTGATACAACTAACGTGCCATAGACTATTGCTCCAGTGCACCAGCTGTTTAACAGCAGCTTTAAAAATCCATTCCAAAAGCTAGTGATGTTGAAAATGCTGAAGATACTCTGACAGGATATCCCCAAGGAAATATATTGCAGAGTTAGGTTTATTATTCTCTATTCAATTCACCACAGGCATAGAAGATGGTCTCATTCTTACTTTATTCTAAAAGTAAGCTTATATGACAGGTTCCAAACTCACCCCTCTCTAAGAATTTTGCTATGTTCTTTGAAACAAGAGACAAGAAAATGCAGCAAAGGCTTCTTAGCAGGCTTTATCCCTGTTTGTTTCCCGTTCCCATCTCTGTGCTGTTAAAGGAGAGGGCTACATCCCTCAGCATGCCCAGAGAACCTTCTTGACCTTTCTTCAGCCTAATTAACATGCAAGAAAACAATGTAAGTTTTAGACAAACTGGGCAGCAACCCATAAAGATAATCCTGGCAAAACAACACAAGAACAATAAGAAACATACCTGGAAACAAGTCTTTAAACAGTCACTAGGAATAGAAAGCCAATTAAATAAAACTTTAACAGGCAAAACCCCCAAGAGCTCAATAAGACATGGAGAAAGAAGGAAGCCAACATTTGGGAAGTACGTTAAGTAGATGTGTTTGGGTGAGGCTGCACAGCAACAGACTCAGCTTTGCCACTGAGGTCTCTGAAGAACAGGATGGTAGCAATTGCATAACCCCCAAATCTGGCAAAGGTAATAGCTGTTAGTGATGCTCCTTTACCCAAAGTGGAGCCAAGATCTGTTGAAAGGCAATGCATTGCTGCATACTATAAACATAAAGAAATTCCTCTAACTGTAGTGTTGCTGAAGGAGGAGTATTTATAAATTAATCATGAGAGATTTCCTGGTAAAAGGTCCTTCCTAGCTGAAGAGTGGGAGGGTCGAGTCCCAGCAGATGATGGAAAGTCCTAGTCGAACCAGCTGAAATGATAAAGTACAGCAGCACCTAACAAAAGTCAGTCTCTTAAAATAAAGGCAGATGAGCACAAAGTGTTCTTTCTTGAGTAGAAAAGCAGAAGTGAAGAGTCCTCTGAGTAAGCTTGTGTTTTGCTTTAGCTTTATTAAGGTAAAGACACTGTACAAAGCAATTATTTTATTAGGCAATTTGATCTGAGGTTCCTGATTTATGTGGATTAAAGTCATATAAAGAAGCTGGAAGTCTTTCTAATGAGGTTTTGGTACCTTAACTTACAACAGGCAAAGCTTTTATCAGGGTATCTGTAAAAATTTTAATTTAATTTTTCTCTTTCATAATTCAAGAGTGAACTTGGCTCCTCATATCATGGGTTTCTGAGGCTGAGGAAACTCAGCCTCAGCCTCAGAAGTGTTTTATCCGTTTTAAGTGTTCTGCACTTAAAATGGATAGACTGGTATGGGAATTGTTGACCCTGCATATGATGTCGAACGCAAACTGGTAAACCATTAAGGTACCTGTGTTTGGTGCTTGGCTTTTTGCATTTAACTCTTTTTTAATGGCTAGTAGCTTTCAGTTATTGGGGAGCAGGGGGGACACAGCAAGACTGAAATAAGTAAAATAAAATCATGATCCCAAGATATTCCAAGAGGAGCTTTGAGCATGCTTTAAGAAATACCTGTAGTTTTTTTTCTTGAATATTAATGTTTGAGTTTTATCATATGTCAACTATTTCATGTTTTTAATCATATCTCTCAGCTACTTAAATGATCATTCTCTAGGGAACCGAAGTTTTAGAAGAGAAACTTAAAAATTACATTAAATGTATTCAGCATAAAATCTGCTAACCTGATTAGCTGTTTTGACTGTGATGACTCACATCTCACTTGATAGAGAGCATAGTGCTTTGGGTCCTGGCTGCTGAGGCAGTTCCCATGTGATTCCTGATGTCTCTGCCCCACCTAAGGAACTGTGTGTTAAATGTGCATTGGTCTGCGTTGGTGATCTAGGGAGAGTGAATCCCTGCTATTCTTTTCTCCTCTATTGTGTATGGGTAAAGGCCTACTTGGATTATGGTAGTGCTAGGGAGAAAGGAGAGGTGCACAGCCTATTCAATTGGAAAATGTGATGAAATAGAGACTGTATCGGTGGAAGAGTGAAGAATCACATTTAAAGTAGCTGTAGGAGGAGAGGGGAATTCTGGTGTGAATATGAGAGGATCATACATCCACCAGTCCTTATGCTGATGTGGAAAACCTGAGGATTTGCTATCAAAAATGCTAGCAAATGTCTTATCCGGGTGACTGTGATGTACGCTTTGTCAGTGATATGGTTATTTATACAACTATACAATGCCGTTAAAATAAGGTACTGAAGTAGCACTGCCCGTAGTCCTGGACATCTCGGATGGTGTTTGACCATAGCTAGACCCACAGCCATAGTTACACACGGTAGGAACATCTCTTCTGAAACAGGTATCGCTAGCGTTCCGTCTTGGTCTAGTTAAAATATATCCTCTTCTACAACACAGCATCTGGAAAGGGAGAGAGGGGAGAGCACTGGTGGTAAGGCTCTTGGGGCTGGCTATACATCCAGATCTGAGCCAGATCGTGGGTCCAGGTCCCCTACATCCCAGCTTGGGTGGTTGTGTAGATGGTCTGTGCACACCCTACTCTGCTCACTGGGGTGGTTTTGTCAGACAAAGTAAGGATAGCAAAAAATTACAGCCTAGATATTTGATTATTCAGCACTCATAGGAGAAAATGTCTAAGCACTCTACCATTTACAATGCAATTTCATTACCTTTGCCTTCCTTTTAAATTTGTTGGCATTTAAAAACTCACTGTTCTGCTTTTTTTTTTTTCTCTCTCTTTTTCTTTTGACCCCAATCCCCTTCTGATCACATGTATGTCTGGGTGGTACAACACCAGGCTGGTGGTTTATGGTGCAGGTGCTTTGTATGTTTAGTTTGAAGCACAGCTCCTACTTCTCTTTAAATCTGTGTATAGACTTGCATGACTTTAAGTAATTTAGCCCATTGTATCTGCAGGTTGTTGCTCTTCATTACCTAGGTTTTCAAGGATAAAGAACAAGAAGTTAAGAACAGACTAACAGAATGTGCTTCAGCTCTCCTTTCTCTCTGGCAGCAAATGTAGAACAAATGATTAGTTACACTCTGCTATAGTTTAGTTGAGACCTTATGTTCAGTGCCAAAGTACTTTGTCTTAATTTAGACCTTGAGCATATAAGCACTTGAGCACGTATCTAGAATTACTCACATGAGTAAAGCTATTGATTTCAAAGTTATTGACTACCATATGAGTAAAGTTCAACTTTCAGGTTAAAGGTCTGGAGCCATTATTTCTTGAGTATGCAAGAAAAGGAGGCTAAGCAAGCTGTGTACTGTTCACAGATTTTTCTTACAGATAAAGATCTACAATGAAAATAGTTTTCAGTATTGTTATTCTGGAGATCTCAGGAATGGAAGAGTGAAGATATTGTCACCTTCCAGAGATCTGGCTCAGGGTGTTCAAGCTAGTGTATACAGAATGACAGAATTTTTTTAGTCTAGCTTTTTCTGAAGGTTCCTCTCTGCAGGCCTGGTGTAGTGGAGATGGATCCAAACCCAGTCAAAGCAAGTAGAAAGGACTTCCCCTCCTCTGCTTTTTTCCCCAATGTCTGTGCGTGCTGGGAATACACTGTGGTGCTTCTCAGAAACTCTGCAGAAGTGACAAATATCTGGATCTCTCCTGTGTAGCCTAAGGAACCTGGAGTCATGTCTGACGTGACTAACTTCACGCTGCTGAAAGCAACTCCATTATGGGACTTAGTGCTGTCTAGAACAACGTGTCACAAGCCCTGGGTAAAAAAACCCCTTAATATCTTCTATAAAAAGCCTGCCTTTTAAAGAGTAAATCCCAGCATTATGTGCTGAAAGCTATCTGAAGTATTCAGCTCTGTGTGACTAATAGATTCCGTTGCTACCAAGAGCCACAGCCAAGATGACGGAGATTTCTCTTGTGAGATCTTCTTCATGAGACAACAGCAAACTTCAAAAAACCTCCCAAAACAAAACAAAAAACCTACTCAAAAACATCCATGACCCCCTCAGCCAACCAAAACAAAACTACCTAAACCAAAGAACGCCCACAACTCCCACCCCTTTTTGGGTGAAACACTCTTCACTTAGTGAAAGAGCCCCCCCCCCCCCCCCATTATGAAAAAAGTCAAGAAATGGTTTGAGTTGAGAATCTGGAGGAGGGAAGGAAGGGGAAATCTGCCAAGCTCAGAGTGAAGTGTCTGTAGCGGTGCCTCATGGGAGGAACATCGCTCTAGTTTTACAGTTTTTGCCAAGGACTCAGGGGTTCAAGAGGGTGACACTCCTGTGTGCTTAGCACTATTTTCCTTTTTTTTTGTTTGTTTTGGTTTTGTTTTTCTAGACATACTAAAGGATATGGAACTGAGCGGTCCCTTCTGGCATGAAGGAGAGGCTGTTTGGGGGGATTATTTCCCCAGTTTGCAGATGTCTCCATGTCCTTTGGGAGGCTCTCTGCAATGAAGAAGTGCTACTGCAGGTGGGGGCATTGCTGAAAGAGGCAGACGACGCTACTGTTTCTTTCCTATCAGGTGTCTACTGAAACCAGCTGACTGCCACAGCTGGTCTTGAGTTGCTTGTAGGATCATGGAGAGAAGCTGTGGTTTGTGCTGCAAATGTGTGTTACAGGAGGAGCGTAAAAAAGCAAATAGATAGCTCATAGGTAATGTGTGAGAGTGCACTGGTCTCAAGTTGGCTAGTGGTGACCGATGTTGTTCTGCACTTTTTCTGATGAATGTAAGTGTAGCTACTGAATAACAGGTTAGTGCAGATTCAAAAAGCTTGATGGCTTACTTGGTCTTGCGGGAAGCTCTAGTGTTTGCTCCTTATAATGACTGACAACTTGCAAAATGCCCCTCTTCTGTTTCAGTCCTAATCTAACTCTTTCAGCTCCTTGTAGGAATTATTCTGAATATTCCAACACTCCTCTCTCTGAGCCCTGTTCAAGCAGGTGCATTGCATGAAAGCTATATATCATGTACAGGCAGAAGGACTGTCACTAGTTCTTCTAGGAGCTGCAAGAGGCTCTGTGGATCTCTTGGTTTCTGAATCATGTTTCCTCCTTCAAACCTCCTAGCAACTGTGCATGCATCTTTTTACTTCAAGGTAAGATTTCCACTAGAGATCATGCAAAAAATGATAGATCCCTTCTTAAGGAAGCCAGATAAGTCGTTGCAGAGATTATCTGTGTGTTTCAGCACAGTAGGGTTGAGATGATTGTGCTGATGTGCTCAACAACGTAATTCAAAGTTGCATTATCATTAAAATTATATACTACCATTATATTGCCTGCTTTTAACAGGGCCAAAGCCTTGTGGAAGGGGAAGCAGTATCTGAAAGAATCCAGAACTAAGAATCCTGGCTAATATAAAATAAAAATAGTCAGACTCTATTGTTACTTTATTGTCAGCAGAGAGCTTGGAATAGATAAACAGAGGTGTGAATTAGCAACAGCTAAGTGAAATACAGCCAAAAATAAGAAGTTACTTGACTCATTTAAGGACCATAACCTGCTCTGTATTTTTCCCGAGATTAATTGCTGCTTACTTTCTATAAAAGCTGTTTTTCACTCAATCTATTGTAGAGCAACATCGTAACCTTGACTCCCTTGTGCGTACTGCTGATGGTATTATCCCTGTGTGGTGCCTGGTGCTCAGCACTTACACTGTGCAGCACGGCTGAAACTGGAAACTAAGGATGCTCTTGTGCTGACCCAGTCAGCTTTGGATATATAAAAAAAGGACATGAGGCTTCATGATTCAAGCTGAGATCTTTGGAAAACTGCTTTCAGCAACTAACTTGGTCCTAAGGACACCACAGTTTTCAGCAATGATCTCACTTCTAGACTTCTTTTAAAGCCTTGTGGCTGTGATTTCTCAGACTGATCAAATAGTGCTAAGGGAGCCACATTTGCATGGGCCTGTGAGATGCTGCAAACCAGCCTTCAGTCCTTGCTTCACTGAAACTAAGAACTGAGAGCTGAGGACTGTAACACCTTCCCTCTGGATATATGCATCTGAACTGGGTCAGTGAGACATAAGGCTTTCTGAGATCATTGGTGTAGAGCAAGCTAGGTGTGCACTTGTGTGAACATAAGGCAGCCGAGGGACCTGACAAAGGCTGTTTTGTCCTGGTCTAAGGACTGACTCAAACTGGAACTAGAGCTGGGATCTCTGTATAGCATTGCATTTTGTCTAAGCAAGTCTCTTGTACTGAGCAGAGCATGGAGCGTGGCTCCTTGTGTGCAGCTGTTTCTTCTCAGTTCCGAGTATCATACTGTGGCCAGGTTAAGAAGTCTTTAGTGCAAAGCCTCATGACTGAATTTACAGTTGTGTTAATATGTGGTCTCACAGGAGGCAACATAGTCCTATATCCAGGGAGTTTTCTGAAGGGGAAGAATGGAAAAGGCAGTTGACTGACTGGATAAACTACAAATAACAGTGTGAACGTATCTTGGTGAAAAGAGCTTGGTCTTTGGCATAGGCTTGTACTTGGAACACACAAGCTATTTTCTAAGAATCCAGCTAATAAATGTAACAAAGACATGCAGAACATGATATCTGTGAGTGTTAAAACCAACACTGATAAAGTATAATTGGACCTCTGTTGCAGTTAGCTGAGGATGGAGATGTTCCAGTTGGGCAGCTTCTCTTGGTTATTGCCTGGGTGTGGGCACACCAAGGAAAAGCAAGTCACTACCTGATCAGGGCAGCCAGCTCTGATCAGTTGAATCCAGTCCACGGAGGGGAAGAGGGAGACCTGCTGACTAATTGGAAGGATAAGACAATGTATGGGCATCAAATTACTCTGTATAAGGTTCTTAAATGCTTCCCACTAACATACAGGGAGTTCACAGTCTTTAATTCTCTGGCCTCGTTGTGGTTTAGTGATGCAGTATAATCACTGTCCTTCAGTCGAGGAATCAAAGCATATATTGACTTGCCAAAGTACAAACAGGCACTTTTGTGGGGAGAAATGAACTCAGGTCTTCTGTCCACAAGACAGCCTCCTTTTCTCCCATCTAGCTATCAATCACTGTCAGTCTAGTCTTGCCTGCCTAAACCATTGCAGGGACCTTCATAGGAAGCAAGGAAAGGGACAGTGATCAATATGAATGGTTTTAATAATCTGCTGTTTTTCTTCCCTGATTTGGTTGATGAATCCCTTGGATAGAAAAGTAAAACTCCAAGAGCATCCTCCTAATGGTAATACCTTCTTCTAAGGGGCTGGACTGCTCTTTGTGACCCATTAACTTCATCAGGGATGGGGGGGTGGGAGGAAAAACCTGTGTGAACTGGTCTGTTCAGATGTGTTGTCCTGCAGCTGTTCTGAACCCATGTTTCTGTGCTCCCATTTCCTTGCTACTTTAACCCCCCAGCTGTGTGAATGGTTCCAGTCTCCACCTCGGAACAACCTCTAGGTTGCTCTACCTTAAATCTCATTAACTTTTATCTAAAGGAGAGTGGGGAACTGAGAAAAAACCCCTGCAGGTAGATTCCAGGTCGAATAGCTTTATGAGTAATAGGTAACCAGACATAAAATCCATTTAATGCATGAACATACTTGATAACGGTGTCATTTCTTGTGTGAAAATATTAGTAGTTGAGATCAATGGTGTAATGGCTTTAGTTTATTTGTGTGTGGGTATGTAATATTGCCTGGCTTCCTTTCCTGCAGAGGAGCCCTTCCTGGGGAATATCCTGGTTTACTTGCTCTGTGTGTCTGAAGGTCTCAGCTGATGCCAGAAGTCAGTATCAGAGTTAGGTTGTTTTTTCTTTTTTTTTTACTTGGACCATGCCCCTTCCCACAAAGCTTAATGTGAGGGAAGAAACCAGAGGAAAAAAATTCTGATAGGAGTTGCCTGAGGTGATAGAATAACAGGATGACTTCTGAGACCTGTATTCTCGGCTCTTGATCTTTTGTAAATTGAATTTTCTGGAAGCATAGAAATATCCATGTAGACATTCTCCATCAACATTTTAATGTAAAGAAATATAGATGAGTCCTCCTGGTTATTGTTGCCCTGTGACTGTAAAGTCGTTGTGCTATAACTTCCTGTCGAGAAAGTAATACACTAGTTTTTAACTTCTTTGTGATAAGACAGCAGGCGCTTTATGGGTACTAACTAAAACAGAACTGGAGGGCATGTGGAATACCACACAGGAGAGAGGAGGGAAGAGTTTCTGAACAAAAATCTATATAAGAAAACAAATGAAACTCTCTACAGTAATACCTGCAGCTTTCCAGTGACACGAAAACCTGTTTCTCTGCCATGGTAAGCCAGGCGCAGGGTAGCCCTCCAAGTTAATTAAAGTACACGGACAGAAGCTGGGGAGCCAAGTCCTGTCAGTAAGGGAATAAAACACTCGAGACTATTTCAGTTAATGGGAAAAGGGAGCAGGAGGGAGAGAAATGCCATAAAATAAAGTGAAGAGATGATTTAAAAACCAAGCAAACAACATAGAAAAGCAAAGCTTGAGCAGAAAATGCAGTAAGCAATGCAGAACTGCCCCACTCCTGGTTCTGCCTTCTTGCTTTCTGGGCAGACCCATCCCAGCATGTGGAAGATTGGGGAATGATCGTGATGAGGATGGGCTACCACCAAAAGAGGCTGGTAGAAGCTATGCTGCAGAAGTCAACTACGGAGGGAGGGAAGTGCCCCCAAAAGCAATACAGTGCTGCAAGTAGTGCCCTGTCTTCAGGTGAGAATTGATGCGACAGGCTTTCATGCCTTGATGAAGGCCTGGGCTGGAGAAACAAACTCAGAAACGTGCCCAAGACATGCATGTGGGGAGGAGCATAAAGGCACTGAGGATGTGGAGGGGCTCATGTTCTGTGGAGCCTGAAGCTGGTAAGCAGAGCTTTGAAAAGAGAAAAGAGAATGCTGTAACTGAGGTGGAAGAGATTTCTTTTTTTTTAATAAAGAAAAAAAATACTTCAAGTAACCAGATAGCTAAAAGAGTGAAGTGCTTGCCTGTGGTAGGCTTGTCCCATCTCTGAACTAAGCAAAAAATCAACATCTGAAGCATGTGTTAACCAAAGAGAAGGAGGAAAAAGCAAAGCATGAAGCCTCTTTATTAAATGATACTGGCTGTCCACAGTCTCTGATCAGCCCCAACTACACTGGCTGCTGCGCTAATGCAAACTTGGCCAACTTGCCCCATGCTTACTGTCAGGTTTACTGCACGAAGCATGAAAGCTCAATGAAAAGACTGGAAATACCTGAAAGTGCTGTTTGGAAATGTTTTACTTCTCTTAGTCAAATCTTATCTTGAATACATCACTTCTTTCTCTTTCCTATTAATTATCTTTTCAAACAATAACTTCATGGTTTGCCGTAGTCAGTTGCCTACTCTGCAGTGTGGACTGGTGGTTTCTTCAGGAATCTCTCCCTCGTGCTGGTACAGACACCCAATGCACGTCAAAGCTACCATATGAACACAGGACGGCTCTCATAACCTGTGGGAGATGGATCCCTTTTTGTCTGGTCCGTTGCATATGGTATTACTATTTTAAAATGGTTGAGGAGGCCTCCTGCTTGAAAGACAGAGCCGTTGTGCTTTACTGAACCAGAAGATGATGGGAATGATGAAGCCTATCTTCGGTGGGGCAATATCAGCCTTTTAGAGTCCCATCAGTTTAGTTGTGGGAAGGAGGGGATGGGGGGCCAGCGGGGGGATGTTGCTGAAGCGACAGCGGGAAGCCCAGGGTGGGGGCAACCCTGAGGGGACTGCAACCCACGCCAGAGGAAGGGTGTCCCTGAGGGAACTGCTGGTGCCCCGGGGCAGAGATGCCCCTGAGGGGATGATGGCCCATGTCGGAGGGGGATGGCAGCCTGCACTGCTGAGGGATCAGAGCAGAAAGCAAGGCATTAAACCTCCCATGGCAGAAGACACCATCCCGCCCCCAACCTCCTTTGCCCCATGTCGCCTCCTTAACCTCAGGAGTCTGGTTGGTCTAAGTGTGACCCACAGCAAAACCAAGAGAAATTGAGCTTAAGGAAGGGGGAGGATAGGTGTTTATGTTGGTGCCTGTTTAAATGTCTGTCCTTGATTTTCTCAACATCAAAACCAGTTACCAGGTGTTTGTATTGTCTGGCAGTAAGTTAAGTGAATTTCCTCAACTCAGCACTATGTCATCTGTGATAGCAGGGCATGAGACGACTCTTAGAAATCCATCTGAGGCATCTACTGCTACCCCACTCCTCTTGATATGGGCTTGTGGAGCTGTTTTAGGTATGGTGTGTCATTTCAAATGTGAAAACACATGTGGAAATGATGAGTATGTAACGAGAACCAGGATTTCTTGTATCAGTTCCCTTCCAATGAGCAACTAGTCTTTGCAAAGATGTTGCTCTTTCCAATAGTTAGTGCTTCGCAGTTCTTATGAACATAAGTTATTTCAAAAGATGGCCTGATGTGTACTCTGGTATGGCTCATTTTTGTGGCTTTTTTCTTTTCTTTCATGTTTTATTACAGCTGGGGAGATAAAGGAACCATTCTTTAAAAAAAAAAGGTAGGCTTTGTTCCTGTAGGATAATCACTTCCTTAAATTTTTCAGTTACTCTTTAAACAGATATTGTTACAAAGGAGTGGGTTCTTTTGTTTTCAGTTTTGATTTTTTTTTTTTGTATCCTCTTTTCTTCATATCACTGCTCTCTGTGCCTGAATCACCATCAAAGGCTTCAGGATTCTTGCTTTCTTTAATGCTGTTCTGTAACTTTGTTTTCCCCTCTTTGACATGAGCTTCTGGGAAGCTGGAAAAGCACTTGGGGTGAGGACTATAGGCCAGGACCTTGTTTAGTACACATGGAGTGACGGGCAGGGAGGTAAGGAGGAGGTGGCTGTATAATACTTCTCTCCTTGTATTTGAATGTATGCCTGCAGAAATACTAATCACAACACTTGCCTTTCAGCAGGTAGTAAATTGGCTCAGTCTCATCTGACTGAAATGTGGTCATCCAAACAACGTTCTGAATTCCCTAATCCCACAGTATTTTGTGCATGATGATCTCCCCTCCAGCCCCCATTAATCATGCAGCAGAGATTATGTACTCCTTTCCACAAAATGTTCTTTTTCTGTATTATGTATTTTTTTCTGTGGCTTCCACTCACAGATTGCAAACTGGAGTAATTTTTCTTTAATGCCACTGTCAGGACTGAAGTGCTGCAAATGTCCTGAGCATTCTTGGTGGTATTTTTGGCCAGGTGTGCCTGTAGGAGCACACAGGTATGCCACCTCTTTCAGCTCATCTCTGGTGTCTCTGAGGAAGGTGAAAGCCAATGACAAAAAGTGCAGCTCTAACATGGATGGTAGGGATGCCAGAAACTAATTTATGTGGTGCAAACTGTGGATGTTCATTTCTGTTTATCGGATTTGTTGCAGGACCTCATTCCCACAGGATGCAGTAGAAGCTAAAAGTTTACTCAGGGCATGAAAAGAAGCTGGACCAGCTAATGGAAAAGAAATCCACAAAGGGATGCTAAATGCATGAAAATATCTGAGTCAGGAAGTTGCTGAGCTGAAAATAGTAGGAAGCTGGGAGTGCTGGGGAAATACACTGCCCTTGCATTCAACAGTGACTTTAGGCGAAGAGGAGGGTATTTAGACTAGATGGGCCTTGGTCTGACTAGATAAAGTACTTATTATTTAAATAACAGGTGAAATAGTCCAAGAACAGTCTCTACTGTCAGAACAATGTTGCTGTCTCTTGATATTTTTCTTTTAAAACACTGAATGACCAGCTAGGATGTCAGATGTTTTGGGGCTTAGGGGCTTTAGTGGGAGTAGCTGCATCTGTTTCTCTTGATGATGATAGAGAACAATGGGTTCTGTCTCCTATTTCTTCTCAAAACCAGATCATTCCCTTAAAATGACTCTTCCTTTTCCATGAAGGACTGCCCTCTGAAGAGAGAGGAGAAGGTAGCCAGTTGATTGCTTTTACAAAGAGGTGCTGCCAGAAAGTTCAGTGTGACTGCTCAGGTAGAGGTAGAAGTAGCAACAAATGCTGTCAGGCAATGCTAAATTAATACCAAGACTTATTCACATTTAGATTACTCAATCTAGGATTTAGCTGCTAAATTGCCATTTGGCTTTAGCTTACAGAGGCATAATATGGGGCTAACAGCCAAAACTGCAGCTAAGAAGAAGGTTTCTTTTATTAAACTTCGGGTATATTGAGACAAGCTGCTTAAATGCATCATTCTCGGAAATAGAACAGTGTTAACTTTCACCTTTTCAGTGTCTAATCATTGTATGATTTAGAGAATGGAATATATTACAAGGCTGAACAACACTCGGGTGATCCAGTAATTGGATTGGTTAATTTTTTTTTTTTTAATTAAATAGCAAAACTTCATAGCATAGGTAGCAAACTGCTGTAGGGAAGTAGTAAAATAGCCTTTAATGTAAAATACAGATTGGTGTGCCTAAGGGGAGAATATTCTATAACATTTGCAAGGGCTCTTGAAAGCAGAAGAGAACATGTTTAATTCGATAGACTGATCTGACTCTCACCCTCAATGGCCAATTCCTAAATGTCAGTGGGAACTCAAGGGGCTTGAGTAGAATAGTTGCTCTTGAACTTTTTACCCCAAAACCCTTTTGAGTGAAGTTGAGCTGACGTATAAGCCCACAAGGAGCCAATGGAATGGCTGAATAAAAATGGAAATGGGACTTATGGGCTTAGTGCAGTGGAATTAAACATAATAAGGACTTCTGCATCTCTCCCTTGAGTTCCTATCTTTCTTTGATTAAAATAGTGTGTTGTTCTGGCACAGGCTGCAGCATGTATAGCTATGGTGCAATGGAAAGGAGAGAAGAAATTGTGAAAGCAAACTGGACAGTACGAAGAATACAGCTGTACAAGGGTTTCTACAAATTTTCTTGGTGTTTGAATAAAAACTGAGGAGAAGAGGATACCTCTTGTGTAAGAGGAGAATGCTCTACAAAACTGGTTAAACTGCTTCCTGCTTGGTCACTTATTTCAGTAAAGCCCAAAGAGCTTTCAAAGAAAAGGCTTAATTTGCAGGGGAATTTATAGCCTTTCACAAAATAGATGAAAGTATTGTCTTCCTTTGTTTCTGTACACTTCAGCTTAAGAAGGTCACTTAAACCACAAGTGATGAAGTCCCATCCCTTCCCTTCCACAGTTCCTCTGGGAAGAATCCTAAACAACAGGCCCCAAATTAGAGGGCTAATGGATATGCCATGATGGTCTACTTGGTATCTTGCTAAAACCACTGTGGCTTGTTGTTTTGGTTTTGTAACTAGAATATAACTTTAGGTCAAAGGGAATCTGAATATTCATTTGGCTGGAAGACTGATGGGGGTAGGGAGAGAAGAGATGTAGTTCTCAGTGTGCTGTTTTCCATAATATTTATACAGCTCCAAAGGCTGTTGGGAATATTTAGAAACTGAGTTTATTCCTCCCAAGATTTCTTTTTTTTGGTAATTGTGTATTCAATATAAATCACTAATAGTTTGGACTTACCTATGTTTGGTGAGAAACAATTGCCAACCAGTTCCTTTGCAATTTTTACCCTGTGCTGCCTATAGCTTACTTTGGAAAACTTATTGATCCCTTCCCGTGCAGGGAAGCTGACTGCTGGGAGAGGTGAACAAATGAAATCTGCAGGTCTGATTTCTGTTCTTCAGAACTGCTTTGTCTCATGAGCTATTTCATTTAAAAGAAAATAATAATTAGGCTCTAACCCTCTTGAGACTTGATCCTTCTCCATACAAAACAAGATTAACTATGCCTGTGTCACTTCTGACTGGCTGTAGAATAACTATGGAAGTTTATAGATAGATTTATATTATCTGCCTAAGTCTGAGAGACTTTTTTTATATTCAACAGAAGAATTTCCAAACGTAAACAACTTGAAAGGAAAAAAAATTACACACAATTTTAAGCTTATTCATGATGAGCAAAAGCAGTTGGCTGGGGAAGGGGTTGGTTCTTTTCTTTCTAACTGCTGTTTCTTACTAGAATGCTGTGATGTCTCTTTGTTGTTTCTCCTTACGCTATGTAACAGCAAAACTTTACGCATCCCTTATGCTTTTTAGGCTTCTGATCATTCAGCACTCTGGGGACTCTGCCCCACTAGCATTCACATGTATTGAATGATGCTGTAATAGATCTCCAGTTTTGCACTGGGAAGAACTTAACTGAACAAAATGATTGTGGAATATGTTCCTGTTTACACATGCCATTGTGGTGCTTCTCTTAGATAATGTCATGGCACTGTCCTGTAGATCATGAGCATGACCTTCACGCTTTCTCCTCAAGAATTGCTCTTAGCCAGCTGTTTCCCATGCTTAAATTCATAATGAGATTCTTGAACAGAAATAAGTTTTGTATATCTGTGATTAGACTGCATGCAAGGCCAAATTGTTCTTTCACTTTCCGACAGTTCCTTGTGCTATGAAACCAACATAGGTATTGATGCATGACCTTGTGCATTATTTCCAGAATTCTTGAGTTATGTAATTGGGATTCAGTTATTGCACTTGATGCTGGTTTAAAGTTGGAACTTGACTTTCAAGTCCAGAATGAGTTCGTAGGTCTTTAAGTAGAGCCAGTTAATTAAAGAGAATACTTACTCATGAATGTTTTCATGTGCCTGAATGTTGTTCGGGGGCATTATGATTCACTGGAGTATTAATTATTGATGATCCTATAGGCAAGTATTTGGTATGTATCAAAAAATTATTCATGGAACTCTTTATTAGGAAAAAAAATTATGTTGAAGGGGGGTGCTATACACTTATTAATCAACTACTAATGTAAATTGGTTTGATAACACTGTTCAAAGAGCTGGAATATCATGCAAATTAAAACTAGTCAAAACAAGTTGGTGAATATTTACCAAGTCACCACATCTGCAGAGCTATTAGGGCCATGTTCAGCTTACCAGATAAAAGAGAAGCTGTGTTTTAAAGAAAAATCTGTTTGAGTACAAATAGTAAAAGTTGATGCAGATAGAGGCTTTAAAACAATATTGTGGAGCTCTCCATTACCGGAGGCATTATCATATATGGTTTCCAGGTAGTATTTTGCAGCTTCTGTCTAATACGAATTTTCTTAGTTATGCTGGTTACAGATTAATGTTACGCTCAGTCTTACAGGTAAGCCTGTTTGGTTTACCTTAGACAGCAATGTTGATGTAGACTTGACTGCAGTACTATGGATCTGACTGATGGTCTGTCTCCTAGCAGTGATAAAGATGGAACCTTAAGGAATACTACAAGAAACAGTGTGGGTGCGCACAGGGAACGGTTCATTTTTTTCTCAGCCACTCTAAGGAATTTCAAGTCCAAGTCTGTTCCTGTTGTGTTACTTACTGACGGACCTGTCCTCAACAAATGAGAATGAAGGCACATACAAGGACCTCTTGAGTTAGTGTTTAACATACAGTGTTCAAGGTGTATAAACAAAGTTATCTTTACTGGCCTTAAATAAATCTTGCCTGTAACACCACTCAAGGAGTGTTGGAATTACTCACCATTGACTTCGATTCAAGTCTTTGTGCTCAAACCTTGAGAAGTGAACACTTACCTTGGGTTGTTCAAAAGCAGTTTTCACTAGTGTTAACTACACTTCTACTGAACTCTTTCCAAAACCTCACTCTGGACTAATTAGTGTATGGACAAATGGTTACTTACAGGAAAGATGCTTGCTTATTTCCACCAAAGGAAAGAAATCAATTAAATAATTAACTGTTGTGTATCTGACAAGACATGAATATGGATGTTTAGTTCTTTCACGAATATATACCTGATTTTTTTTTCTTTTCATTATTAGTTTTTATGACAAATAAGGGAAACAGGTTTTTTAATAAAATGTAATTTAAGCCTTAAACCTAGGTAGTGTGCACTAGAATGAATTTACGACTATTTATGGAGAAAAAGGTATATGTTATCTGCCTGAGTTTAACACACACAGGTATATCTGAGGCCTGCAGTGACTATAACTTCGTCATTAATTCCAAGAAGCTTAATTCAGTGTTTGTTTTGTTTTGTTTTGTTTTTCAGCAGAAACCTTTCATTTTCTTATGAGCTCAAGCACATGCTGCTAGGTCTGCTGCCTGTCCTTCCCACCCCCTAGTTATTTCAAATAAGGTCCAGCTGAGGTATATCTGTTAAACGCTGGGACAGGCTGCCTGGAGAGGTGGCCGATGCCCCAAGCCTGTCAGTATTTAAGAGGCATTCGGACAATGACCTTCATAACATGCTTTAAGTTTTGGTCAGCCCTGGACTGGTCAGGCATTTGGACAAGATGATCATGGTAGGTCCCTTCCAATGGAACTATTCTATACTAAAGTCTCATTGCTATCTAGGATATCACATTCTACAAATGTAATTAATACAAAAAGCTGGGTACAGATGGATTGGCTTTGCTCATGTGGTAGGAAAAGCTGTTCAGCTCTAGCACCAGAGACCCAGCAGCACGATACCAGAGGAAGAACTACTTGTTGATAGGTGCAGCAGCAGCATTTCCAGAACAAGAAGTTAACAGGCTGCTCTCTTTCAGTTTGTTGTGGTGAATTCCAGGAAAGTGCTGGCAGCCTGGCTGGCCACAGTATTTCAGCTGGCACAAATACCAGTTGGGCTGCTGCAGATTGCCAGATTCATGGTGTGCATGCTACCAAATAGCAATGAGTTGATTATGATTTTTTTTTAATGATCCTGAGTGGAGGGTTTTTTAACTGACAACCTGCATATTGTTAAAAAACAAACAAAAAAAGTACCTTGCATTTCCTTCACCCCTCCTCATTACTCCTTATAACTTCAGAACTCTGTTCAATTAAGTCCAGTACCCACTTAGTGATGCACTTCTTCATAATTACTTAAGCTGACCAGAATATAATTTTATGAATAGAAAAATCTAGCAGTTATTGTTCCTTGATGCAAATGCATTGCAATTTCTACAATGTGGTTTCCACTTTATTTCATGCATGCTGAAGCGAGGAATTCACTTGGTCTCTCTGGGTAATATTTCATATGTTATGAGTCCCTCGGTGACCTCAAACTGTAAGCATTGAATGACCAAATACTTCTAAATTACCTCTTCTCCATCTACTACTTCTTTGGCTGCTTATTCATATCTACTTGCTGGTAGTCTATAAGGGTGGTTATGTTTTTAGGCCAAAGTAAATTTTTCTTTTTTTTTTTTTTTTTAAAGAGAAGAGCAGTTTTTCATAAAAACCAAACCACAGCCCTGTTTTTTTCATGGGGATAAACCTGAGACCTTACTGAGTGGAAGAGGAGTTCAGTTCAGTGTGAAGAGAACCACACTAGCTTAGTTAGGCACCTCAAAAGTAGTTAGAGGAATGGAGTTAAGCATAGCTTGCTTGACAAGTTTCCACTGTTGTGGTGATGTGATTACTTAAATTGTTCAAGCTAGTTAATCAGAAGTGAAGAGATGTAAGTGTGAACATGTGGCAGGTAATAGATGAGACTTGTAAGACTACAAAATTGTTAGTAGCACTGCTTTCCATATATGTATTTTGATGCTGTGCTGTTGTGGTGGGTTGACCCTGGCTGGGTGCCAGGTGCCCACCAAAGCCGCTCTGTCACTGTCCCTCCTAAACCGGACAGGGGAGAGAAAATATAATGAAAGGCTCATGGGTTGAGATAAGGACAGGGAGAGTTCACTCAGCAATTACCTTCACAGGCAAAAACCAGACTCGACTCGGGGAAAATTAACTTAATTTATTACCAATCAAATCAGAGTGGGCTAATGAGAAATAAAACTGAATCTTGACACACCTTCCTCCACCCCTCCCTTCTTCCCAGGCTCAGTTTCAACTCCTGATTTCTCTGCCTCCTCCCCACCAGCAGCGCAGGGGGACGGGGAGTGGGAGTTGGGGTCAGTCCATCACACGTTGTCTCTGCCGCTCCTTCCTCCTCAGGGGCAGGACTCCTCACTCTTCCCCTGCTCCAGCGTGGGGTCCCTCCCACGGGAGACAGTCCTCCATGAACTTCTCCAACGTGGGTCCTTCCTACGGGCTGCAGTTCTTCACAAACTGCTCCAACGTGGGTCCCTTCCACGGGCTGCAGTCCTTCAGGCACAGACTGCTCCAGTGTGGGTCCCCCACGGGGTCACAAGTCCTGCCAGAAAACCTGCTCCAGCGTGGGCTTCTCTCTCCACAGGTCCTGCCAGGAGCCTGCTCCAGCGTGGGCTTCCCACGGGGTCACAGCCTCCTTCAGGCATCCCACTGCTCTGGCCTGGGCTCCTGTCTCCCTGGGCTGCAGGGGGACAGCCTGCCTCACCAGGGTCTTCCCCACGGGCTGCAGGGGAATCTCTGCTCCGGCGCCTGGAGCATCTCTTCCCCTCCTTCTGCACTGACCTGGGGGTCTGCAGGGCTGTTCCTCTCACATGTCCTCACTCCTCTCTCTGGCTGCAGTTGCTGTTGTGCAGCAACTTTTTCCCTTCTTAAACCTGTTATCCCAGAGGTGCTACCACCATCGCTGATGGGCTTGGCCAGCGGCAGGTCTGTCTTGGAGCCGGCTGGCATTGGCTCTGTTGGACACAGGGGAAGCTTCCAGCAGCTTCTCACAGAAGCTACCCCTGTAGACCCCTGCTACCAAAACCTTGCCACACAAACCCAATACAGCTGTTGTGTCTCAAAACTGAATTCCAGCAGATTAAAAGGCAGATTTCCTTGGTTTGCAGGAAGTTTTTAATTAGTTTTGGTATGTCTTGGTGTTTATGAAGATGACAATGCCAGTAGGAACATTAGATTACAAAGGTAACTCTGAAAAGGTCAGCAGGTCTGACATGCAATTTGTCTTGTTCAATTAGGCTTTCTATTGACACCCTGTCTGTCTAACCAATATGGTAATCACTTCAAATATAAATGATGTGTGGGAAATTATTGCATGGTTTTGTTTGAAAAACAATCAGAACCCTGAACAGCTCTAATGACAAAGCTAATAAACATTTAAGCTACAGTATGTGATTCCGTGTTGACTTTGATCATTAGCTCTTGTAGTCTACTTGATTTAAGAATTTAATAAGCAAAAGAAGTGCCCAGCTGTGGCATCTGTAAATAAGTTAAGAAATATTGTCTGGTTTTCATTACTTATCTGAATGAGCAGATATCCAAAATTAATCAGAAATGCATGAGGCATACTTGCTACATCTTCCTTAATCTAATGCCTGTTGTTATGATTCAGCATCATATTGCAAAAGCCAAAATATATTGACCAGTATAATCCTCCAAAATGCTTGCTCTGTGTATTTACTATGTGTCTGATGCTGTTCAGTGGAATATAAAGAACAGCTGCCTACATTGATTTGCTAGGATAAATGAAGGGAGGATAAAAATGCCTCAAGTTCAAATAAAATAGGTGTAAATGACAAATAATTCAGGAGAATTAGAATTTCAAATCCAATCAATTTCCATTATCTATTGTGGCTTGCCAGTATCCAAGGATTTTCTTCATTTGCTGTAACTTTATGTTCCAACAATCCTGAAGTTAACTTGGAAATGATGAGAAAGAGTGGGAGGTGATCTTTCTTGTGCAGCCACAGCAACCTGCCTGATTATTTCGTGGAATGGACCTTCTTCATCTTAATGAAACAGGAACACTCATTTCTAATTCTACAGTGCAAAAGAACATTGCAGGAATTCAAGTCAATTGGAATAAAACTTAGGAAGGTATACTTCTTGCTAGTCCTAATGCTACTAAGGAATGTAAGAGATTAGTATTTGGAATAAACAATTGTGCTGCTTAAATCTTTCAAATCATATTGACAACTAGTGTTTGAATCTCCTTTTATGGACTATTACTTCCACAATGCCATTGAAAGTTTGTCTTAATCCTCCTTTAACGCTCATTTTGGAGTCCTTGCTATTTTCAGTGACTGAAGTACTGATATTATTTATCAGGTAATAGAAATTTACATGTTTAACTTACTTTATATTTCCGTAATAGTGATTAAAATATTTAAGTATTCTAAAACTGCTTTAAGTATTGTCCTCTTCTACCAAAGCACTTTTAATTGCAAGTAATTTACCTCACTCTAATTTGACTCTCAAGCAAGCAAGAGGCCTGGCTGCCCGAGGGTCTCCTTCGACCCTGGTTGTGCAACCAGTTTTGGGGAGTGTCAGTCAAGAGAGGAAACATAATGTACTTCTCTCATAGAAGAGAGGCTCCAGCCTCGCCTGTTGGTGTCTAGGATGGGATTGTGTCCCAGACAACACAATGATTCTTTCCTTGTTTTTCTTGGAAGAAATGAAGCCTGAATAGTAATTCTTAGATGAGGCTAAAAAGATGCTTCGTCCCTCAATGGAAACTGGCTGTAGGAATTCACATTTCTTGTATATTGTATCAGGAACTGAGAAAGAGACTGTTTGCTTGTACTTAAGTGGTCCTGAAATATACGGATACATCCTGTATCCTTCTGTAACTGCAAAGGACCCAGTGCTGTTCAGGAGATGCTAGTTCTGTTCCTGCTGTTGATAAGCTTTCCAACTTTAGGTAAAACTTAAATTCTGTTCGCATTATGGACGCCTCAGCACTAATTTCCTAAGCAAAAGTGCTGAAAAATTGTCCCTCTGAATATAAAATGACAGATCAAAAGGTAAAGAATGCTCTTTAAAACTCTTGCTATGTTTTTCTGTGCTGTATTTGTCTTTAGGAATCAAAGTAAATGGGTGAGGAAGAGTGTTCAAATACTTCCAAGATCCATTTGTAAAGTAGAAAGTAGTAGCATCTCATTAACTCTGTGGGTCTTGCTGCTCTGTAAGCATGTCAGAAACTTCGAATAGCTCAGACAAGAACTATAAAAATGTTTCACTGACTGGAAAAAGTGGCCTTATGGGGAACACTGGGGAGCTGTCTACGGTTTTAACCAGTCTTGAGAGACAATCAACGTATAACTGCCTTTATGGAGGGAATATATCTGGAGCTAAAGGGCTCTCACTCTAGTACAGCAAAACTTTAATGAGACCTTGTGTTTGGGAAGCTGATGCAAGGCAAGACTGGTATGTCTAAACAGAAAGAACAATCTTGTCCCCTCTTCCTCAGAAAGACTAAGATTATTCCAAAGGCTAACATAATAAACATTAAAAGCCCGTTTGGAAGACATAAATGATAAACTTATTTTAATTCTTCTGTTTGGCTTTTGCTGACTCTGGCATCCTAAAGGAGAAAGGCTGAAAGACTTTCATTAATAAGCAAACTACAAATGTAATGAAAATGGATAGGTATCTGAATGGTCTTTGTTTCTTACCACACCAGTTCCCCCTCCTTTGGATAAAATGTTAGAGGTGTGAACACTTGCTTTGTTCCATTCAGCCTTATACGAAAGCCAGCACTGTTTAAAGTAGCAGAAGTGTGGGAAGGAAAATATTTTTGACTTCCTATTAGATCATATGTAGCTGATGAAATCTTACTGTATATTAAAACAAAAGTTTTAAAAGATGAATTATCACACTTGAAACAGAAGCCAATTCTGAACAACATATTTGAGGGCTTTTTTCACCTACCCAAATGTTTTAAGTTATTTTAGTAGAATGAAGGGTCCACTGGTGGTCTTCAGGCAGAAATTAGCTCAGTGGGTTTTTGTCTTATAAGGCAGAAGGAATATCCACCCTTCCTGAGGTGTAATTATTTTGAATTGAATATATTTCATTCACATAGTTTTAACTGCACATCCTGATAGAAAAAATTCACAGGGTTCTAGATATCCTGAGCATACTAGAAAGCTTTAGTGAAGCCCAGGTGTCTGACATTAGTCTGTCCATCTGTGCTAACAAGAGCACTTGATGGAAACATACACTATAAAAATAATGTATATCGAACATACAGCCTCCTGAAAGTCTTGGGAGACTGTTCAGTTTTGAATTAAATATGTTAAGCTTATGTCTTGTATGCAAGCACCTCTGTGAACACAGGACTAGCCTTCAAGAAGAGCCCTGCTTCACCTACAACACAGACCTTATTTTGTCTGTAAGTTAACTGCCAAATATGTCAGCGCAACAGTGCACTTTGTGCAAGCCTTTTTAAAAAAATTGACTATCTCTGTACTCATTCCCTCCCCACCAGACCATCTGCTGTTGGCCACTCTCGGGAGTGCTACACGAACTGAGAGTACAGACCCACAAAGGATGGCAGCTTGGTGTTTGGGTGGATTTTTTTGGGCGTATTTTGCAGAGGGGGGGAGGGAGAAACTTGGCGTCATTCTGCATCCCAGCAAAGATAAAGCATCCAGATTCTCTGCAGGACAATCTGGTGTGGGTTTTCTCCGGGAATCATGCATTTTATACTTGAAATGATTTTGTTGGGGGATAAATAATGGTGTATTTTGAAAGAAGTGAAAGACATCATTCTGGAAAAATTTTAAAACATCACACTAGTTGGAATTTTCCTTGGAAAAAATTGAAATTCTGGCAAAATTGACCACATTTCATCCTTAGTTCAAGGGAAGACATATTCTAGGGGCATGTACATTTGATAAGGTCTCTGACTCAAATGATAGTAAATGCCTAATATTCACTCCTTGGTGACGGTAGTTCCATCATTAAGTTTTTCATTTGTTTAGCAGTTGACAAAGATATCAAGATATCTCAGCATTCTGTGGGATCAGCTGTGCCAGGAATGTGCACCTGAAGCTAAAGGTAGTATTAGATAAATGTTCTTGACAAAGTTTTGGCAAAGGAGCCTCTCGGTGCCTTGTGTGTCTGACAGCACAGCTGTTAGCAGGTGTGGCATGTCACGCCTGCTCTGTGATGGCTTATACCAAGGGGTGTAATGACTGCTGTTATCATTCATTGCAAAGGATCCCCAGGTAGGAAGGCTCCTTGATTCTGGCAACAGTCCTAAATTTCCATGTTGAAAAAATCAGTTCTAGTATAGAAGCAGCAGCAACAATGCGTAAGCCTGTAGAGCTGCTATTGGGCAGTACTTTGATGCAATGGCAGTCTTCCAGTGGTTTTAAAATAATAAAGGAAAAGTGACAAAATCCTGAACCCGGCCCATATGGGCTCTGCAGTTGATATGGGTAAAATTTCTATGCTATTGACACTAAACATCTTCAGCATTAATGGTCAAGAACTTTGCATTACCTGTAACCCAAGTTATGACAATTCAAAACCTTCTGACAGTTCAATTAGCTTAACTAGGGCCTGACTGAGATGATGATGCTGGGGAATCTGTACTGCAGTAATGGACTTCAGTGGCAACTTCTCTATTTTTGTCTACATGATGATTGCACATCATGTGAGGAATAACAATGCAAACGATTTTCTCTACTGTTAAGAGACCTGAAGTCAGTGGGCCAAATGTATATGCAAAACACTTGTTGAAGAACTGCTTAGACTCTAACTCTCCAAATTGGTATTCAGTTTTTGTCATTACCATGGTGTGGCAGTTACACTTTTGGTCAGCAGAGAAGCCAAGCAGAGAGGCTAATCCTTAGTATTTTTCATGGCTTTGCTCTTTCTACTTACACCATGGACTCTTCTTTCCAGTAGACTCTACTTGTGTGTTTGTGTCAGTGGTCTAATATACTTGGTAACTTCAGGCCTTTAAAATAGGAGCTCTTCCAATTTTATCACTCTTTTTCTAAGAAAATATCTTGTCTTTCTTTGGCAATTATTTCTATTTAGATAATGATATGCATGCCCTACCTAAATGATCCAGCAGTTTAATTAAACTAATAAATCCCATTTAATGTCCAGAATTGCACACGGATTTTCTAAGTCTCAGTTTAAGTTGCTCTGCAAGAGATAATTCACAGCTTCTGGAACGAAGCTGGTTTTAGCAGAAAGACTAGGTCTGCTTCTTAATTGATAGCTTAGTGCTTGGCGTACCGTCTTGTTGAGCAATGAGTTAGTCACAGGCTATGCCTGTACTGTTAAATAACACAAGCCCATGACAAAGATGTAAGCACCGGATCACAACCACCAGTACCGTTCAGCTCTGGTATTCTCTGGGGCCTGAAGCAGCCCAGACTGCCGTCGGCACGACTTCCACATGCAAATCTCTTCCACTGATAGTTTCAAATACGAGCTCTCAGATGTGCAACCAGCAACTATGGATGGGTGACGGTACAGCTGAGGCACTACAGCCTTGGTGACCCAGGAGCCGGTGTACTTTTCTCTGCCAGTGCCTCCCTGCTTTGCATACAGCTGGCGGGCCTCTCAGGACCAGGATGAACAATGCACAGCTTAATGGTATACCTTGAAGTACGGGAAGTGTTTTGCGTTTGTGTGGCGGGGTTTTGGTAGTGAGGAAGGGGTTGCAGGGGTGACTTCTGTGAGAAGTTGCTAGAAGCTTCCCTGGCTCCACATCAGACCTGCCGCTGGCCAAGGCTGAGCCCATCAGCGATGGTGGTAGCACCTCTGGGAGAATGTATTTAAGCAGGGAGAAACCTGCAGTGGAGACGGGACTGGGATGTGAGAGGAACCCCTCTGCAGATACGGAGGTCAGTGAAGAAGGGGAGGAGGAGGAGCGGGGAGGAGGGGATGCCCCCGCAGCCCGTGGTGAGGCAGCAGGCTGTCCCCCCCCAGCCCGTGGAGGGGAGCCGGGGAGCGGATGCCTTGTGTCGACCCACAGGCTTTTCAGTATATATTCTCCTCTCCATCCCACCGCGGAGGAGGAGTGATAGAGCAGCCCTGTGGTGCTTTGTTGCTGGCTGGGCTCAAACCACAACAGGAAGATAATTGCTGATTGTTCTTGTATCTGCAAACTTCTGCAAATTATTCTGAGTTCATGGCTACCTGGCCAGAAGAATACCCCTGTGCATAACCCTGTTCTACAAGGCTAGGGGCTCTAACAAGAAAACGGTTTTGGATCCCAGAATTGCCTACCAAAATGTTTGGGTGATGGACCAAGAAGAAAGACAATGCTCCTGTCAGCAGCGCTGACCGTGCCACCTAGCATAGTGGCAGAATCCCGAGCAGAGCTGCAGGGAGACGTGATGGTTTCCGTGCTTGCTCTCGCTGACTGAAACTATCCCCAGGGACTGACAGGAGGGAGGTAGCTCCTGGCTCCGTTCCTGGAGAGCCATGGGGAAAGTACTGCTCAAACTGGCACGAACAATCTCTGTGACATGACCAGGTTCTGCTCCAAGAGAACTGGCTGTTCTGGGAGACGGAGCAGTTTGGTTAGGTATGTGGGTGTTGGCATCTCCTGAGCCATCAGCAGCTTTCCCAGCCGGGCAGTGCTGATATACTTGGCCGGGTGGGACTGAAGTTCAACACTGCTGAAATAGAAATGGAGAAGGATGGAATACTTCCCTTTTATTTACCTGTGCCCATGCACACCTGGATGATAGCTACTTAAATAGCAGCTACATATGTGGATTTTCCCTCCCCCCTCCCTTGTGGATGAAATAGATTTTCAAAAGATTATTTGCAAAGAGAAGTTGCTAAAAGCTGTGTCATAGCCTTTCAACTGGGGAATTACAGAGACTGTTGCTGGTGGGATGCTGGCAGGTGCCTGTGTAGGGGTAGCACGAGTAGAGAGGCAGTAGCAGGTTATACGTGAAAAATAGAGAAGAGGAGATAAGAATGTAGACCCTCAGTTATGACAGCAGTCAGCATGACTCATGAAAAAGAAGAGTTAAGGGTAGGGGACTGTCAGCATGAATATAATCTATTGCATGCCTATAGCATTGTGGGAAGGCAAGGCACAGACAGAGGAGGAATTCTGTTTCAGGAGGGAGGGGCTGAACGCTGCCAAGTGCTTATGAGGGTTTTGATGGAAATATGCATCTTCCAAATTGCCACCTCCAGTTCTGGAATTAGAAGAGGCAGACAAGTGTGCACGGCCATCTGTGCCAGTGAGGGCAGACAGTGTGTACGGCAACTGGAGGGCCCAGCCCTGCGGTGATCCCTCTGCCTTGCATGAGGATGCTGATGAGCCATTTGGGTTGTGCAGCAGGCAATGGCACTATGAGCACTGTTGAATTTCTAGGCTGCCCCTCAGTTTTCACCACCGTGTGGTCAACCAGCTGGACACACGCTCCACTGAGACACTAGTTGTTGCAGACTGGACCTATGACCTATGGTCAGAGGGATAAAAGCAACATTTTGTGTCTTACATTATACAGACAGTGTTCCCAGCAGCTACCTCTAATTCCTGGCAGGAAGAGCATGTCTTTAGGAGCACTGCTATTGTCCCAAATTAGAAAGTCCCATGGGAACTCCAGATATGAATGAAATTAATCTGCTGTGGAGCCCCTAACTGAGGGCAGCTTGCTTGGCTCCAGCCTGAAGAATGAGGCAGGACTATGGGTGGGCCATACAAGGCATCTAAAGACGTCTGACAAACTTAACGAGAAAATGCAGGAATAGGCAGAAGGTCCATGGCAGACGGCAGGATGTTGTCACACCTGGTGCCCAGCACAGATTTCTAGCCCGCAAGCATAGAACAAGGTGTGCTGAAAGGTTTCATACCCTGCTGTCTGCTTCAGCAATGGAGTGAAATGAGTGGGACCGCCTATGGGGTTGTGGGGATTAATAAGGGCCAAAGCATGTCAGAATTGCTCTGGGCCAGGGCTGGCTACCAATAATTTGCAACTTGGATGCAATGACTGTACTTTGGGGGTGACTTTTGGATATGAATCAGTCTGTGCCATTTGGCCTTGGAGCCCAAGGGTCCTTGGCCCTCTTTTTGTCAATATAAACAAATTTGTCTGGGCTTACTGAGCTTTATGTCTTATTCAGCTGGATCTCTAAGTCTCCATTCTCAGAGCTGTAACTTTATGTCTTGGAGGAAGTGTACAAAACTGGTGGAGTATCAAAGAATAAGAAAAGAGCAGGTTATAAGGAAAGGAAATTTGTGAAATTATTGAGTTGTCAGCTTAACTTCAATGAAGAGAAAAATTCTGGAATGATAAAAAATCAAACCATCTGTAAGCTCCTGGAAAATCATCAAAGAGGTGAGTAGCTGCCAACATGGTCCATTTGTTCAACCCAGTTCCCTTCTGTGACAGAGTAATTGGTCAGTGGATAAATGAGATACATTAGATGTCACATTTTGAGATTAGTAGAGCTTTTGCCACTCCCTTGCATCACATTTTCGCAAATATGCATGTAAATTAAATTACAGGGTGAAAAGCCAAACGAGTTGGATAATCATGCCCAGAAAATTAATCTGATATCTGACCCAACAAAGACATCAAATGAGGCTTCACAGGGTCTTTTGAATGGAACAGTGAGTTAGCCTATTGCCTACAATTTTAATAGTGAGCTAGAAGCAAGCAGACTGCTTTTATTGCTAAGCTAGTCCTTCAGTTTTGATAAACTCAGGATATAATCAGAAATCAGGATAGAATTTAGAATCATAGAATCACAGAATGGTTTGGGTTGGAAGGGACCTTTGAAGGTCATCTAGTCCAACCCTCTGGCAATAAGCAGGGACATCTTCAATGAGATCAGGTTGCTCAGAGCCCCGTCCAACCTGACATTGAATGTTTCCAGGGATGGGGCATCTACCACCTCTCTGGGCAATCTGTGCCAGTGTTTCACCACCCTCATCATAAAAAATTTCTTCCTTATCTCTAGTCTGACTCTACCCTCCTTTAGTTTAACCCTATACAACCCTCTTACAAGCAAATGATTTGAACGTCAGCTGCTCAGACTCCCATCACAATCCAGCTGCTGTAAGTCTTGGCCGTTCACTGACTGGTGACAGTTCAGATGACAAGGCTACACAAGGAGATGAGAACCTCTTCTCTACTGGTTTGGATTCTCATCTCTTTGGGAGCTCTTTGGGAGCATTGCAATGATGAACCTCTTTTTTTCTGGATAAAAGTCTGCTGAAGCATGGCCAAGTTACCAGGCTTCATGCTGCCACTGCCCTGCCCTGCTTGGGGGAAGGCAGAACAGTTTGTGCAGGTCACTGGACGGCAGCAGCATTTATATCCACTGCTTTCAGCTGAGCACGTCATTTTGATGCAGCTGTCGTGAGCTGGCCTGACTGCATAGTCTAGTCTGAGACTGGGGGGTACGAGCAGGTATAGAATTATTCATCTCTGTTAATGCCATCACCTGGCATCAGAAGAGAGGACTGGGTGTAGAGAATTCACTAACTTTTACTTAGAGCAGAGCTAGAGCATATTAAAGCTTGTCTCAGTTACAATAAGCAGTTAATGACCTTCAGAGGTCAGAGTTTATTAAGAAGAGAGTAGTTAACCAAAGTGTTCAGGGACAGACTGCTACATTTCAGAAAGCCTACCGCCTGTGTAAGGACCACTTTTCCCTCCATGTCTGCTCTTTTGTGGGGAGAAGAAACAGAACTACCCCAGGCTGAATTGTGTTGGTAAGAGGACATGGAGTTTAAAAACAGGTAAAAAAGAGAGAAAGGGGCTTTAGGAGAGGAAGAGAGCTAAATGAGAGCATGCTCAAGCGAAAACCTGGAAATTTAACCAGAATTCCTGTGTCTCTGCTACCCAGTAAGGACCTGCAAAGTGCAGGGGCTTCCAACCTGTGGTGTCCTGGCAGGGTGTCTATCAGTTTTAACTGTCACAAGGACAAACTTGTGTGTTAGCTGGTGGTGTGGTGTCACTCCTGCTGCTGTGGTTTGCCTTTACAGAAGATAATCCCATTACTGCCTATTTGTTAGGTCTGTGGTCTGGTCCTCCGGATCACAGCATGACTAAATTCTTGTTGAAAGAAGAGATCAGTATGCTACATCATATCCTACATTTTGCATGGCATCCTCCCTAGTTTATGTGCTTTGACCAATTTCTGCTGCCTATGTAAGCAGATTAATGTACAGCTCTGCAGAGCTAAGTTTACACTAAAAGCCTCTTGAAAAGTCCCAACTTTGCAGCCTCAGTGCATGCAGGTTTTTATTTAAAAAACAAACAACTTCTGAGGCCTGAAGAAGACACATGTAAGTGTGTGCTGTGGTGTAACCAGTGAGACTGTTTACTGAAACATGACCCTTTGTTTATTGCCTTGATGGAGTAAGTTAGGGGATGTTTCTCCTGAAAATGACACTGACCCTCCACTGGGTGCAAGTACATAGGCGTGCGTGTGTTTCCTGTGCTGAAAGTAGGAAGATACCTTGGCCCGTGCTGTTTTCTGGAGCTCTGAAGTTGCTCTCAGACTCTATTACTAGTATTGATTGAAGTTCAGAATATAGGCAGCAGAGTGCTTAAGGTTCTTGTGTGCCATAGCTTTGCTTTTATGAGAAGTTTTAGTGTTTTAGGTCTGCAGAGTAATCTGCTCTGCCTTTAAGGAGCATGGCTTGTACTTGTGTGATTTCTGTTCAACACATACCAAAGGTGTCAGGAATTGTGTGGCTGGAGTCATGCTTCTTGACATGGGAGGAGCTCAGATGGATGAAAGGCCGGAAAAACTTCAAAGCTACTTTAAAGAACATTCCCTATACATTTTCTATTTAATATTACACTTGATTAATCTAAACATCGCTATCCAGCTCTGAGACTTCATTCTTTGCTCTTTGGGGTTTTTGTTGGTTTTGTTTTGTTTATACCTTTGAAATGGGAGCCTCTTTATACCACTGTATCTCAGACACTTAGTATTTTATGAATGCTTGTAGCTCATCTATAAAACTAAAAATCTTTTTACTAGACAGGAAAGCTCAATTTCCTTCTACTTTTGTCAATCTTTTTTATTTTTGTAGCAGTGACAGAGAAGAGAACATTTTAACGCTTGCTGTAAACAAACGTATTGTCATCTCTGGGAGAGACCGAGTGGCTCTTCTAACTGCAATTTTGCTTACAGCATGGCACTTCAGGTTTCTCTTACTTGGTATTAATCCATTGAAAACCCATGCACAGTTAGGGTAAACACCTGGCTGATCTCCTGCTGTCCTCAATAAAAGTGATGTGCTCTGTCTTGAAGCTTTCTTTTCAGTGAACAGTCAACAACTGTTTAACTGAACAGCAGTGGTTTTATACTATCTTTGCCTTAGGTTTGTATCTCCCTAGCTCATGAAGGAAGAGAGGAAAGTTAATCACAGTAAGCTTTTCCTAAAAGTATTTCATTGAGTAGTTCAAAATCAACAAAAATCCTATTGATTAGGCCTGCACCCATATTGTTACTTTTATTTTTAAAGTGTTATAAGATGGGTTCAGCATCAGAATGGATTATAAAATTGTAGGTAATGGAGGATAGCTGAGAATTTCATGTATCTAGCATGTACTTCAACCAATGCACTTCTTCCACCTATTCCAGACCAGCAGGTGTTCAGTGGCAAACATGTTTTGGAGTTTCTTTTAACCTAATCCAAATGGATTAATGGCTCAGGTAGTAATTACCAGAAAATGAGAGCTCACTCTTTGTCATGAAGGAGCCTCAAAATTTGTCTTAAATTTCTCAGCTTGCAGCTCGAGGTTCAGCCTGAAAGGTGAGGGATGCTGTCACTGGAAACAGCTGCTAAGCGGAGTGCTAATGTCTTCAAAAGCATCCTTCTGCTGGCAAATTCTTAACAGCTTATGCTTTTCCTTTGCACTTTGAAAACACATCACTTGTAGTGCTAACGTAGTGTTAGAAAATATATTGTCTTCAATTTTTTAAAAAATTATTGTTACATTTTGGTTATTTACATTTTGCAATATAATTGAAGGGAAGATTTTAGACTTGTTAGGGATAAGACCAACACAGAGGTAGCTGTGGCCAGTGCAGGTTTATGGAAAGCTGTTCAAGGTCCCATGGAAACAGGCGGCCATGCGAACTTGGTGCTTTTCATGGGCTAACTTTGCTTCTCACTGTTGCCTGATGAAGCTTTCCAATGACCCTGGACAGTGAGTGCCACAGGCACGTTAGTGAAAAATTTCATGGTCTGTCTCTCATTTTTAAACACAGTGCAAGTCTATCTACATACCAGCAATGAGAAAAAAAGACTGCTCTCCCACTAGTCAAGCAGCAGTGCACTTCTGTCTCTTTAGGAAGAGCTTTTTTCATCTAGAGAGCTACTCTGTGACTGACCTCCTCAAGTCACTGTCTGAGATAAGAATCTAGTGTATGCTGTCTTCCTTGTGAGCTGGAAGCCACTTTATATCCGCCAACACTTTTGCTTAGCTTTCCTTTTAGAGCAGAGCCAGCTGTTCTTCTGGGTCTCTGGAGTATCCGTATGTTCTCTTAAACTCTCCTAATAGTTTTGGCTAGAAAATAGGGACAGTAGCTAGACTGTTTCCCGTACCAAAAGTTTAACAACCTTGAGTATTGCTCAGACATGCCCGTGGTCATAGTTCAGTTCCTGCTTCCCCTTACTTGAAGCTTCATCAGACCTGTGTCGAGGCTCAGTTCATGGAGCAATGCTGGCATGTGTCACCCCCCTGACACAGCCCACCTAGTCTTTGTCTGCACTTTGGAGAGGGGGTAGCAGCTGAATGACAACCGGTTCTTCTGTCATGACCCCAATCTCATCCAGGAAACAGTGGAATGGATTATGCTCTCGGAAATTAAATGGGAGTTAATGAGGCTTGTTTGAAGCCAGCAATGGGAGTCACAAAGCAGCTGGTGAGTAGAAGGCCTGTGGAAAGAGCTCTGCTTAGCTGTTAATCAGAGGAAAAGAAGAAAAGTAATGCTGATCTAGGCATTTTCCCCTCCCTTTTCTAAGTATGAAATTCATGTTTAGGGTTAAACAAAACCCTTTTAGAAGTGCGACAGGACAGTTTTATGAAAGGTTAATGATATTAAACAGAAGATAGAGGAAATAAGAGGGAAGTAAATTTTATTCAGCTTGTAATTGTGGGGCCAGTTTGGTCACTGGCCGTGGACTTCATTCCATCTCCTGTTGAAGGATGCATGAACCTGTGCTGCCTGTCTCCCAGAATGATAACTGTTGAGACCAAGCCATCGTCTCCCAAGTGAATACACATATTTAGAGACTTGTTCTTCCCCTCCTACTCTCAGCACAATGAGTAATCAAATATCCTACTCCTGAGCTGGGGTAAAATAGAGGGTAATTTCTGCAGGCTTTCATAGCCTATTCTATCTGGGATGTCCACCAGAGATGATGCCAATGTGTTTGAAGACAGAAATTAATGCAAGTGTGTGATATACTAAACACTACTGGGCTATTCAGTAGATTCCAGCATCCTGCTGGGATAGGAACATGTAGCCACAAGGTGTGTTTTGAGCAAACTTGAGTATAATACAAGGGATTGGGTTTTTTTGTCATTTTTGCTGTGCGTTTTTTTTTGCTTGGTTGTTTGTTTTTGATTTGTTTCATCACCCTCACCCTGAGGTGACAGCTGACTGAGTAAAATGAGTTTGCTGGAGTGATTCCCCTGCCCTCTCCCTGCTCCCCCCAAGTATGGAAAGTAACTTATGAAAAAATTTGTATAGAGAAGAATTTCAGAACTAAAATATTCACCTGGAGTCCAGATACTGGATAAAGGAATTTTCAGTTAGGGTTGCCTGTTTTTCTCTTTAGCCAATGCCTTTTTCAAGTGGGCAAAGTTCTCGAAGTGAGTGTGTTCATTCATGTTTCTGAATTCAAAATATTTGGGTTTTTTCCTTTCAAGTGCTTAACTTCTTGGAAATAATTCCTTCTGTAAACATTCATATCCATACATTGATGTGCCTGATCATGCAATGAAAATGGCTGTAAAGATAGCCAGAGCAAATTTAATTTTCTCTTTTATGAATAAACATAGTGAAGCATTTGTCCAGTTCAGACAGAGACATTGTCTTTCCTTGTTTTACCTTGTGGCTTTGACATTGGTTCCATCGTTTGTTGCATTCCTGCTGTATTCAGAAGATCCTAACATTTTAATAGGAGAGAAGAAGGGGAGCAGAGAAAGCTAATGAACACCTTTATCTGAAAACATAATGTGTATTATTATAGGCTTCCTATGAACTGGAGTATTCAAACAGGAACTCTGGACCTGCCAGCCAACAGTGCCAAGACCTCCCTTTCCTAGACCTTATTTTATTAATTTTCTTGGACTTGAAGTAATGAACTGAATATAATATTCAAGTAGTGTTCACTGTCATGCTTTTATGTAAATGGTACTGCATTTTCAGTTCTCTTTTCCCTTCTTAATGAAGCCTATTTTTGACTGCTATGCACTAAACAGGCATCCTTAGTGAGCTGCAGAATGATAGCATGCAAGTCTTTTCAATGAAATGTGAAATGTTGATTGGAAATTATCTGTATGTGGCTTGTTTTTCCTCCTTACCGCTCTTTGTTCCCTTGTATTAAATTTTCACTGCCCAGTTTATTTTGGCTTTCTTCATAACCCTACTGTGATCTCTGTCATCAGGATGGTATATTTTTCCCCTGCCTCGTGTGTCTCCTCTGTTTACTTCACAGAACTGAACAAGACCAATGTTGATCTGAATGTCTATTCACAGCTATGTTTACTGGCAGTATTTTCCCATGACAAAATTGTTGTTTTCTTTTCTCTGGCTTTTAACCAGTTCCTAATGTATAACAGGACTTAATTTTCCAACCAGTTACCCTGCTTTCCCCTCTCCAATTTTCTTTAATAGTTCTGTCCAGAATTAGCTTTAGGTACGTGGAAACTGCTTTTAGACATCTAACTAGTGTCTTCCATGATTTTAGACTTCTAGGGAGGATCTCTGGATCCACTGCACCCAGAAGAAGGAAAGAGATATCCAGCCTAGGATATTTAAGGCAAGCACTGGTGGCCATGCCATGCCACTGTCAGTTAGTCTTCCAGAGTTGAGGGTGAGGAAGACACTTCTCCAGAAGACCAGAGACATGCTCTTTCTAAAGTGGTAAAGCTCCTGCAGATGGTATGAATACTTTCTCCTGTCAAGGATACCTTCTTCTAAACACTGAGTTCAGCCAAGTTAATTCTACCTAAAGGGTTGCCTTGTCTCTGAAACAGGGCTTTCTCCATGTGGTGGATCAGCCTCAACTTTTGTAGGACAAGGCAAGGAAGCCCTGAAAACATGGATGCAGCACTTCTCCCTCTTACTCTGATCTGATCTGATTTAATCAACCTGCAGTGTAGGAGGAGGCTACAGAAGTTTCTTATGCTTGGGGGACGTGTGCCTTAGGGATCTCCTATAGTCTAGATCATTCAACCTTGAAAGGGTAGTTCGGAAGAATTGTTGTCTTTTATGCTTTCATATACAAAGGCACAATTGTTACCGTCATTAGCAAATATCAGCTGGGAGCTTATATTGATACATGTATGGATTCAAGTGATATTCAGACTCTTACCTGAATTATGTAGATGTGTGCTGGAAAATTGAGATAATTATGATGCTTCATTAGGTGAAAGGAACTTTGTGGACTTTGTGTAGAGAAGAGATCTTACCAGGATGTTGATGTACGGTGAATGCATCTGATATCTGGGTATTTTTGCAGCTTTCGGGAGGGAGGAATTTAGGCTCAATGTAAAACCTTGACTGAAATGGAAAATGAACTATGTGAAATCTAGAATCATGCCTCTAGTTTGCCAGGGGTGTAAATGTTTAACTAATAAGGAAAAATGTCTTCCTTGTTTTGTGAACATTTTAAAAAGATGGAGTTGCTATGGTCTGGAATAAAGGAAGTGAGTATAAGGCTGTCTTACCTAATGGAATTCCTGTTTTCCATCTGCTCCTCCTGGTGATAATTCTTACCAAACAGCATTTGACATGTGTGGGAATCAGCAAGAAAACTTCAGACTTGGTTGTTTTTCTGCTGCTACTCATACATCAGACAAGTGGCATCCTGACACTGAGTGACAGATGAACTTACCTATACCAAAATGCAACCACTCACAGATGTGTAAAAGAGACAGTGGAGTAACTGGTCTATTGGGAGAAAGCATCAGGAATGTTCAGGGTTTTTTCTGAGTTACCTTTTAACCTATTTAACTGGAATATTCGGTACTTATTTTTGACGAGTAATTTGCTTGGTCCAAATGAAATGTTTTCTAGGTGATAAATGTAACTGAACACCAGTTTTCTGCAGGTATACTGCAAGTATATGCAGAAATGAGCTACCTTTACTTAAGTGAAATAATACTGGATGCTTACAGCATTCTTTTAGAATAACCCACCTCCATGGTTTTCAATGAGTTATGTTCAATAGTCATATTGTATTCAGTTGTAACAAATCACATACAAGTTGCAGAATTCAACCATATAGCAGTAAGTTTCATGATATTGAAAATATCTAAAATATTTTCTATAATCTGAGGTACCAGTTAACTTAAAGGCTGGTGAATAACAGTGTGAGTGTAAGTTTATTTTCTAAGTGAATATTAGTATTTATTGTCTCTGTTAAGAGGCAAGTCTCTCAGATTAATGGACCCTAACAGAAGACTCTGAAATGTCAGCCCCCAATGAATTTAGCATGATAGTTCAGATCCTATTTTTGAGAATATGAACACAAAACCAGTATCTCATTCTCCTAGGGGAAAGAAGGAGAGAGAAAGACTTCAACCACAGGAGATGCAATCTGCCCTATACTGAGGAACTGTATCAAATCAAGTATCTTCCTCCCAGGGCTGCTATTGATTTGTCCATATTCTATTGAGCAGTTATGTCAGCGCTGTGTCTTCAGATTCTTAAATGTGGTGGCATTTCTGTTTAAATATCCAAGGATAGGCTTTGTGGATACTAAGACAGCCCAGGGAACGATGTATGGTGCTTTTTACACTAGAAGATAACCTTCTGTCATCAGAGGATTAGACTGGTAGAAACTGGCCACTCAAATAATTACCTCCATGGGGCATAACTACATATATGGAAGGAGCTGGGCAAGAGAGAGAGAGATTGTTGCCATGATTTCAGGGTGATAGTGTTTCAGATGTACTATCAGAGTGAAGCATAATGTACTTCAACTTCTGGTATTCATTATGTCCCAGTAAATGTTCCAGTAAGGACACAGCGCACTTTTTTTAACACCTTAATATCGCTTTCTGCTTTATTTTTCTGCTTTCTGAAATGGAGCTACTCATCATGTGAACTAATTAATTTTGAAGTCTTAGACAGCCAGTTGTAGCTTCATATCTTACTTTGAAACTAAGTTCCATTATAAAAATGCTGTTTCAGACTTATGAGTCTAGGGAATTTTTCCACCTCCCTACCCTCCTCCTGGAAGTAGCCACAGCTACTATGCGAATTGTTTTTCTTTTCTTGCCTCTGAATACTGTTCTTACTGATAGCTTCTGAGGGAAACATTATTTTTGAGCCAAAAATAACTTAAATTAGCATGAAATCTGGATTCATCTAATACTTCTATCTATTGCAAAATCAAAGAGGTTGCAACCTTCATTTCAGCATTGTCCATACATGTCTCTCTTAAACTCTTGCCCAATTTCTGTTTGAAGAAAATAAATTGTATTTGAGCAAACTTGTTTATGAGATTTTGAGGTTAAATAGTTTTGGAGCCATGTCTTGTTGATTTGAAAAGGCTTTTTGAACAGTGGCCTGCTTATAATAACCTTTACTGTTCAGAATCTTCTGTCATTTGACTTGGTGAATGAAAATGTGTGTTGCATTTTCAAGCACGTCTCCATTTGGATGCTTGCACTTCCCATCTTCTTTTAAAACTGCATTCCGGTTTACCACAGCATGTAACTAGGACAGTGGCACCTTCAAGAGCGATGTGCCATGACACCTGGAGAAGTTGCTTCTGCACATGAGTATCTCTTACCAGTTAATGTGTGAATAAGACTATAGCCAAGGACAGTCACAGCCTTCAACTGCTGCCTTCCCCCTTTTATTCAGACCTGTTTGTTTAGCCTCCAAAGTTATTTAGGATGGAGACTGTGTTTCTCTATTCTTCTGTACATCATACAGCAGAGTTTCAAAGTGGTGGTGTGATGCTGATAGCAATGCCATCTCGTCACCTGGCTCCCAGCGCAGACAGCTCTCAAGTTGGTTCAAGGTTAAGGCTCCTGCCTACTCTAGGAGGAGGAAAGTACTGATCTTGTATCTCCAGGCTGTTTACTGCGCAGAGACCAGTTACCCATAGTTAAATCTGTAGCTGCAAGTGCTATCTTTAGGGCTGGCTTTAATTGGATTGTCAATTCTAAGGCAAGAGGAAAAAAGTATACTCTCTCACATCTTGGAATGAGATTTACGAATGTCTGAGAAGTCTTCAAATCTGAAATATCTCAGTTTAAACAGAGATTTTGGGAGACAACTGGGTGGGTTTTTTAATATTGCAAGTAAACAAACAAATATATGCAGTATTTCCCTGAATCCCTTGGTGTGCCAAGCAACATCCATTATAGCACTGAATTTCTAACATTAGCAGATTCTGAAATTGGCCTCTGTAATAGACCATCTGCAAGTCAGAAATAACAGGTTGAAGAAATATCCACTGTTTGAAATGGGTAACATTCTTGGTTAGCAAAGCCAATAGGAGAAAAGACAAAATTAGACGTGACAGATGAAGTGTTTGTACTCCCAAATAGGAAGAGTAATTACAGTGTTTGGGGGAGTAGGGAGCATACTGGGGGGGAATATTCTTTGCTTTTTGTGAGAATTGTCCCATCAGTTCATTCCCTCTGAATTCACTCACTTGATCAGTATCATATTTTTCTTTAACTCTGTTTTGTCTTTTTTCTTTTTTTTTTTTTAAGTTCTTTATTTTTTTTACACCCCCGCCCCAGATTATTAACTGCTTCCCTGGTGTAGAAAAGCATTGAAAGTATATGCAAAGTTGCTCAGTAAGAAAGGTCTATATAATTTCTCAGTCAGGTCTCTGGGAATTGGTTCTGTGGGAACATGAAATTTCAGCTTCTTTACAATTCTGATGTGGAATGAAACTTTGAAATTCAGCAACAGATGCAAAATGTTGCAGAGGCGTTGTTTCAGCTAACCCCTGCCTTTTGGTAGAATTTGAGTCTTATCCAGATATCAATTGGGAAGAATATAATGATGAAAACTTAATCTCATTCAGATGGAGCAGGTCTAAATGCCATTTAGACTCTTTACCAGACTACAAACAATAGCAGCAGGTGCCTCCTATTTGTGTTTTAAAATGAAAGCAGCAGTGACCGTATTTTCCGAAGGGTCTGATTATCTTTGCGTAGGTATACTGAGTCCACCTGATAAATGACATCCTTATTATGCCCTAGGTCCTGCTCTGCTTGGTTTCTGGAGCAGAGGAGCTGTGAGTCCAGAGCGGGGTCCAAGACAAAAACGTAATCACTGAGAGAACTGAGGAACTGGAAAAAAAGGAGAAGGCTAACCATTGAACATGGGCTTGGGTGGCCTGAAGTTTTAAGATATAATAAACTTACACATCAATACTTGTTGCTTAATTGATATGAACTAAAATAAATATTCTACAATAAAATACAAAACCCATAAAATAATGCTTGATGTTCTTCTTTGGATTCATTGTTTGGTGATTATAGAAGTTTCTTAATGAATCTCAAAGAAGTTCTAAATTTCTGACAAGTCTGGGAAATGTCTTAACTTCCCATTTCCCCATAGAGTAGTATTTGGGGATAAAGCTTGGGGAAAGAAAAGGTTGTCATTTTGCTGACAGCAACCTAGAAGCTCCTAAACCAGGATAAAGGCTTGGTGGTTTTTTTAGGGTTTGTTTTGGTTTGGTTTTTTAAGGATCCTGAGCTAGTTTTGGGAAACTGTTTTATTTTCCCCACCTTTGCAAATTGAAAAGTTGAGTAGATTGAATTGATGTTGATGTGGAGTCCTTGCAGAAACTATTCTTTTTCATAGCCTATTCAATTTAAATGCAAAATAACCATTTGTTTTGGAATGTAATGATTTACTTAAGGTCAAACTAATCTTTTTTTTTTTACTGTGAACAAAACACTTCAGCCTCAAATTTGGTTTTGGCAGCTGTAAAAATGCTTATGTTTTCTATTCTCCATGCCAAGACTGACATGTGAAAAGAGAACTTTCCAATAATGTTCTTCCCACAAAGAGAAGCTTGTACTTCCCATGTTGGTTAGCACTTTATTTTTCAAATCCTCTGGGAGGTCTTGGCATTTCCTTGTCCTCTCTATTAAAAATATTTAAAACTACCTATATAACTTTTTTTTAAAGCAAAAAGTATTCCTCTTCAGATCCAGGACTCAAAAGCCTGTAACAAATACTATATGTTGCTTTTGCAGTCAAGCTGCAATCAAGATAGGCTTTTGCAATCAAGCTGCTAAAAAAACCCCACATTTGTGTGACACTTCTGAAATGAGGACAATAAAAGTATAAAATTGCTTGTTTTCAGTAAACTAATGAGCTTTAAGAGTCTGAAAGTGAGCTTACTACTTCTCCTTTTAAATTCTCCAAGTGTTTTGCCCGCTTCTAATATTTAGCTTGCCAAGTGATGTCTGAATTTGGCTTGTTCTGAACCAAAGTATTTTTGCCTCTTGTGAGATCACAGAAACTGATTCAGTGAAGTGTAATAGTTGTCATATTCTTTTCTCTGTCTAAAACCCTGATTCTAATTTTTTCCATGGCTGTTCATTTTATTTTAGGAAAAATTTATCATCTAAGATGATGAAAGCTACAATTTTCTCAGCAAGCTGTCAAACAACAGTTCTATTATCCTGTCATTTACACATGAGTAAAATGTCTGTTAGAACTAATAATAAATTTGCCTTCATTTTAATGAGACTAGCGATTTCTTGCTCTCTCAAGGAAGATTGCAGAATACTACAGGAAATGCAAACTGAGAAGGCAGCGAATGTCACTTTAGCCCATCTTCTGTTACATGGGAAACCTATCACAATCTGAACATGTTTATTCATGTATGTAAAGTAGGGGAAATGAAGATCTACCCGAACTAGTGTTTATTTAACTCCTATGATTTAAGTATGATAATATCTGAGTTTGAGTATGCTAACTCCTGCGGACTGCTGGGTCAATAAACAATTATGCGGTAGGGGATTCACTGTAAGTTTATCACCACTATTTGCTTTTTCGTTTCTTTCTTCTTGCTGTGAATTTTCCTAAAAGACAGGAATTTTTTTTTTTGTTCCCTTAAATGTTTGAGGGAGATAGCCATGTGAGCATGCTCAGTGTAAATAGATAAATATTTCTATTTCAGATTCTTTTTTGGGTTTGGGAATGAGGTTAGTCAAAGGGAGGGGGGAGAAGGGAGAGCATGCAGTCATCTGGAGAAAAGATTAAACTGCTTTGATCACAAGCAGCAGGACTGATCTTGCCTTACTGTGTCCTGCAGCTCTGACTTTAAAGTTCTAGAGCTAAGATAAACAGCTTCCTCCTCTTTTTCTCTAGTAGCAACTTATGCTACCTGAAACACAGAGGACTGGATGTGCAGGAAGGTTTGAAGCAGGACTGCCTTGCCAAGCCAGGGTGCAGGCTGCTATCTAAGAAAAGGCCCATTGCCTCTGCAGCCATGTGGACGTATCTGGTCTTCATGGGGCCACAGCCGAAATCAGGTCTGTAAACCAGTGATCATGTGATGTCCCACCTCGTCATGGGGTTTATGTGTTGGAGGGTTTTATATAAAGATGTAAAAACTTGGAAATGGCTGAACGGTCTTGCACAAAACATGATTCTCCAACTGGCGGCTTTTTGCATCGTATGTCCCTGGGATCATGCAGACCCTTGGCATTTGGGGAATGCCGGCAGATGCCTTTACTCCCTATGTAGTACTTGAGCAAAGCTGGGTACCACAGGACAGACCAAAGCCATCCTGGCCAGGCTATGGGAAAAACTAATGGCAGGGAAACATCCTGAGCTGTGTCCCTAGGACAGCTAACTTAACTGTGCCTCCACTTGTAATTCATGGCCCCAAGAAAGGATCCAAAACTTTCCTTTTTTTGAAGTAGGACACACTTCGACGCTGGTGATTGCCTTATTTTCCCTCCAGTGGCTGGAGCAGTGAGTAGCGAGTAGAAGCCTGTTATATTGCCTTAGTCACTGGCTTGTAGCTGCATGGTGAGCATCCAGAATCTCTACCCAAACATTTATGAAAGTCTCCTGGAAGGTAGGGAATATGAGTTTGAATCTCTTCAGGCAGATGCTGAGGTTGAACTAATCTTACCTCAATTCTGAATCAGAGCTCTGGCATCTGAGCTAATGTGTAGGGAGGAGAGGTGGGCAGGGAAGAGTAGGACTGGGAAAAACAGGTTTTGAAGAGCTGACATAAACACTAGGTCACTGGGTCACAGTGGGTCAGGCCAAAGGACTGTCTGGACAAGCAATCTCTGTCTGAAAGCATCCCAGTCACCATGCCAAACCCATGTTACAGCTTGCTTGCTGACAACTCTGCTAATCATTCTCGTAAGTTCTGTTTAAATGATACAATTTCCAAACATGAGGCTGTATGCCCCTTTGTGTCACCAACATGAGAATAAATGGGAGGCAAGTGAGGCATCTGCTGAGATCTTCTGTATCACCACTACGTTTTGCACAAGGCAAAGAATTTGAACCTACTTCTGAGCTTCTTATAATGACAAGCACGAATTACAGCAAACAATCAGAACCATCTTAGCCTTCCAAAAGGAATTTCTTGGCATTCATCAAACTATGTTCAGTACATGGGGAACAGTCAAAGTTATTTTTAATATAAAGGAACTAAGACAACCCTGCCCTAGCCTACCTTGTGAAATAGTTTAACTGCTGGTCCATTTTTAACCTCCCTCTCAAGGTAGCAGGTACATATACACTTTTAAAGAAAGTATTTCTAGTCTCTTACATGTGGATTGGTGTGGCATGTGTGACAGAGACAAATATTTCAATTACTTCTATGTTGGTAATATTTTTCTTAAATTTGCATCTCATGTTTAGTTTTTCTTGTTGCAAGAATAAAAAAGAATCCCAGGCAAAGTGCAGAGAATTTCTGAGAGGTGTTGAGTTGGCCTCCAGCCCCTGCTAGCTCCTATCCTGTTTTAGACCGCTTTTAATACACAGCAGGCAGGGATTCTTGATTAGAAATATGGTTCTTGGGTTGTTTACAGAATTGTAGAGTTAAAATCTCAGTCGTGAATCAAAGTTCATTTTTTGAGAACAACAGAAGTAGTTTGCAAAGCCTTTTGATCTGTGTAGCCCATTTAGGGCATAGAAACAGTACAAATCTTACTTAAGTAAGAAGACAATAGAAATAATGAGAAAATGTAATTTCTTTCTGTGGCAAAAGCTATGGAACTTGTAAGTGTGAAACTCAGGTTTGTTTTTTGGTTATAACGAAGGAGTATTTGAGTGTCAAGGCTGTGCCTGTGTGCATGACCAGTGCATTTCAGTCATGAACCCCTTGCCTGGCTCAAGAACTCTGGGACTCCTCATGAACACAGGTGAGATAACTGAGTGTTTTAAGATGATGAACCAACCTGAAACAAGGTGGTTGACTGCGCAGATAGCCACCTTCTCAGCAAAATATTTGATTAATTGGTGCAAGAGTTCCTCTCCAGGTGGGAATGTCAGAAAGACCTGAAGACTCCTTCCAGGCAGGTCTTGCTGTGCCTGGGCCAATTCCTGTGCTTGAACATTTTGATTAACATCCTAAGTAGACAATCTGACCCTTCCTCCCACAGATTCCACTAGAGGCTTCTGCTGCAACATTGATCAAGGTAGAGATGCTTATAAGCGGTCAGTATTCTTGCAGACGCAAAAATGGTCATGTAGCACAAACAGATTTTGTATATAGTTACAATGATCTGTAGCCATGGATCCGCTATATGCTGGGGTTGCCATGTAGGACCATAGGCCAGCTGGATTACAAGAGTTAAGGAAAACAGTGGTTCAGGGAATCTCACACAATCTAGTCAAAGATCCTTGCAAGAGAGACTCCTGCTGCCATCTAGACGGCAACGAGCCATCCTGTTCAAGAGTTTGATCCCACTCATTAGTCTTATCCTATGCCAAGGTCCCAGAAGGTTGGTTAGGTTTTTTTAACAAACACCATGTCCATGACTGCCTACGTAACATTTCCCACAGGAACTCCCAGGCCTTTTAATTGTGCCATCCATGCAATTCTGAGCTCTGGAGCAGCCTTTGTGCCTTGATGAATGCTTCATAGTCCTGGCCTGAGCTGGAATTTAGAGGGTCTGAGCTCAATAGTGACTCATGTGTAGGTTGCCTGGAAGAAACAGACTTTGGTCCTGTGAAACCTCTTTCTGACTTCAGCTTTATCAAGTGATAGTAAAACTTTTTCCTCAGAACAATTCCAAACAATTCTAATCACAATAAAAGTGGAAATAGACGCACTTTCAATTTTTCCATCAAGTGTTGTCACACGTGACATGTTCTCACAAAACTGTCAATTTTTTAATAGTCGCCAGACATCTCAAACAGTAAGCATTTGAAACTGGGGATTTGATGCAAAACTTGGAGTGTGGAGTCCATGAACAACTTACAGGCAACAATAGAAGAATTTAAAATAACATAGTTATTTGGACATATTGGTTGCTGACAGTTTAAAAGTGTTGCTGTTTTGTTTTACTTGCTTGTATTGCAGATTTACATGACATTGTGCTTGGAGTAGGGGTTGTAAACCAGAATGTCTCCCACTTACTAGAATTTTCTAAATTACCAGAATAAGGAGCTGAGCAGTTTTTTTATGACAGCTTGCTGGATCAGTGGTTCTCAATTCCATGCCCTCCACTCTTGGTTTTGGCTGAAAAAGATGTAGAGATGGTGTCTCATGTCTTAGATGTACTCTTCTATTTATCCTTTATTTCAGTAGGAAAGATATAATTACCTGCATTCAGCATGTTTCAGCGTTGACTTTAAAAAGAACTTGTGTGACAAAGGAAAATACATATATGACCAATCCCCGATGTGCACTAGAAAACAAGCTGTATAATAAATTATTGAAGTATGCTTGCCTTTTTGACATTTAGAAATTAAGGCATTTATACAATTTTTTTTTTTTCTGCTAGAGAATGCAGGTCTCAGTAACTAAGATGGCTTCTTGGCTTCTTTCTTCTCCTAGGTCTTAGCTCTCTCCACCTCCTTTCTGATCCTTCATCTAAGCAGTAACATTATCAGTAGCACTGCCTTTGAAGAGAGATTTGTAGAATAGTGTTTTAGCCACCAGGTTTGTTAGTGTTGTAAATTGTGTTCTAATTCTCCTGCAAACCTCTGCAAATCAGTGTGATACTTAATGTGCACTTCTGAACTGCTGTGGAAGATGTTTTACATTTAAACTCCTGCTCTTTAGGGGTGTGCCTGCTATATTGTATTTGTATAAACAGTTATGGTTTTGGTGTCATCCCCCAGCCTCCAGTTCTGTTTTCTGTAGAGAAACAGTTTTAACAGTCTGATTTAGGTTTCATTAAGAATTGGTTGAACTACTTTGCATTTGTAGTACAACAGAATGGAATAAGTAGCTATAAGATAGATACCAATTCTTTTTTCAAGAAATGTTTATGCTGTTCAATGTCTATTTGTTCTTTTTGTTTAATTCATTGTGTAAATGAAGATAGCAGCTAACACATGCAAGACATCCCCTCGTCGCTATGTTGTTGGTTGTTTTTCCAATAGGATTTTAGACGATAAATTCCCTTCAGATCTTGGCAGAAACTTCATGCTCTAGAAACTCCAATTAATGTTTAACATTATGCCAGAAGGGAAGAGTAAGACCACAGGATGTTTTGCATTCCCTGGCTCCCTCTGTCCTTGAGCCCTTTCTGGTACCACCGTTGTATCTGTGTGTGGCAGTATAAATAAATCTCATCCACCAAATACCTGGTGCAAAAGAACTCCTCCTGCCACTGAAAATACTGGATTATTCTTTTATCACCCATTTGTACAGACATTCTTGGTTTGCCTTTTCTGGCTTTGAAGATGCAAAACTTGTCACAGTTCTACTTTAAAAAGGGAAGAAATAAAACTGCTATATTGGGTTGTGAAGATGAAAAGATTTCCTATCTTCAGAAATCAGAGAGCATTTCTTGTTTCCACGTAGTGAGCACTTCTGTCATTATAACTGCCAGGGATCAATTCCTTTCAGGCCTAAAGGAAAGATGCTGTACATGTAAGCGTGCCTGTCTAAAGGGGGACCTGTCTCAAATAATTTCCTCAGCTGCAGACTTTGAGTGAGACTTTGAGTAAATGAGCTTGGCTGCTGAAAAAAAATTAATGATAATAAAAGTAAAGCATTTCACCAGCCTCTCTGCCTCATTATTTTTTTTTTCCTAATCTAGACAGCGCAGAGCTTATTAAGAGAGACACATAATATGATCTTTCTTTAAGTACTGTATGCAGCTTAAAGGGTAGGAAATAGCAGTGGGCAAGTGTCCACCAGAGCTACCGCCTTGGGATTTGCCCTCCGTGCACTTGTGTTTTCCTAGCTTTGATGATGAACTGACATAGGGGTGCTGCAGGAAGCTGCTCTCCAGTTCTGTCTGCATGTTGACTCCAGTAATGCTGCTCCCATGTTTATACCTCTCAAGAGGGCTAGGATTTTCTGAGTGCCTGGATTTATTGGGCCTGTGTCCGGTGGTGATAAAGCATGATGAATGGAAAACTCGAAGACGGGCTCGTCTTGATGTTTTTTAGCTGTTTCCTTTCATATGAATGTGTTAAATTATTACTAGGCCATATTCTTAGAATGAAAAGCAGGTGAGATCTTTGGGAAAGGTTTGTTTTTATCTGTCTTCTCTATCTGTCAGTATAGTCTGACAGGTTTTGTCATAGTTCAATAAGAAAAAAGGCGAACAAAGTGTGCTTTTTTATTTAAATTTGCTTGCTTTTTGCACATCAGCAACTGTGGTTTTCTTTCTTTAAAAGAAGGCTGAAAATAGTGTTTTAGACTGCAAGGTAGTGATTTATTTCTATCCTAAAAACTGGGGTTATGTTTCTCTTGCTTGCTTCTGAGTAGTAACTCTAAAATTCTGCTTTGAATTTTCCGATTCTGTTCGTAAGGACATCTGGCAGCTGACAGATCTGTCAGGTCAAGTTTTGACTGCGCATAGCTGGCAATGTGGAAAGAAATAAAAGATGGATAGGGAGGGAAAGGTCAGAGATACCTCCTGACACCTATTTTTGAGGGTAATTGACTGTCTTACCTTGTGCTGGAGGACAGTCCCCAGTAAGAGGAGTCAACAAACCCAAGCATTTGACTATGTATTCTCATCTGCCATGGTTCACAATAGTCACTGGAGGGGGAGCACGCTCTAGGAGATGATTTGGAGAACAAGATTAATTTCAGTGCTCTGGAACACCTCTGAGGGACAAGTCTCCCCTCACTGAGCATTTTACGCATCTGAAGCAATCAACCTCTTACCAGAAGTTACCCTTTACAATGCTTTCCTTCATGTTAGGTTCTTCGGTCTCTCCCTTTCTTGCTTTTGCTGCCTCTGGTGGGGAATGCCTTGTTTCCTGGGCCTTTCAGGACAGCTGAGCTCTTCTGATTGCTCTGAGACAGAGGATCTACCACCTCATCTCCCCTGTGTCATGGAAGAGGTACAGAGTTTGCTGTTCACACACTAAAAATGATAATCCAGTTGTCCTTTTACCATTTCTCCACTATATTATTATTTTTTTTAAAGTTATGATAAAATTATTTCTGGCTCACACCCCTTCCAGCTTTCAAAATATTAAAACTGAAGAGCTTTAATTGGGTGACACAAGTTAAAATTCACAATGGCTGTAGGGGATAACCTGAGCAAGAGTGTAGCTTCTTCCCAACATCTTTGATGCTGAGCTTTTTAAATAACACCCTTATTTTATTGCCACTTGAGTAGATACAAGAAATAATGATCTAATTTCACAATTAGCTGCAAGAGAAGCGTGGTTGCGATATTAACTATCAAGATGACCCTGCTTCACTGAACCTTTAGCAGCACTTCTAAAAAGTGTAGTGGCTTTTTCTCTCTTCTTGCCTTTTCTGCAGCTGAAGGCCAAGATTGTAGGAAGCATCTAAATATTTTTTTTAATGAAGGGAGAAAAGAGTTTCTTCCATTAAATAACACAAACACAGCCCTGTTTAATAAAGGCCATATTTACAGTCTCAGTGCATTCCTTGTTTGGACAATTGTAATAGCTTCTTTGTTTGCTTACCAACATACTCCCTTTTCATATTACAACATATTCTGAATCAGGCAGCTTATTTGATCTTTTGTTGCCTCTGTTTCTCTTCTATAACCCTATTACTTCAAGGTCTTCATGGTTTACTGATGTGCATGTGTGTGTGCGAGTGTGAGATTTTTATGCATATATATAAAATGCTACCTTAGACTGAAAGAGTGACATTAAATTCCCCCTACTCTGGAATAGTGTCATTCCTGTTCACTGCAGCTTCTATAAAAACATGGGCTGGGAATCATCCTGTGTTTTTGGCCTGTCCCCAACTTCTCCATTCTCCTCCTCTGCCAGTGCTAAGTATTGGCCTTTGTCTACATCCTGTGCTTGTGGTAGAATTCCCAAACTTTTCAGGTCCCTATTTTCCAACTTTGACTTTTAAGCTTTGATTTATTTTGTATTTCCTGAGTAATGAGATGCATTAGCAATTCTCAAGCATTATCCCAAATACAAAGACAGTAAGTACTGTTACAAAGGTGTGTTCTACTTTCTGTCTTCTTAAATAAAGTGTTTTAACACTCTTCTACCCTTTAGTTGAGAAGGTCATCTAATTTTTTGGTTACTATATTAAGGAATTGAAGATTGATCCATGGAAAAACTCAACCTAATTTATAAAATCCAGAGGCATGTGGAAGAATAGCTAATAATTTAAAACAAATGGAGAGCAAAAGCCTGAACCGTAGCTTGTCTGCTTCAGTCTGTGTAGGTCAGGTGTTTGGTGCTGACTGGGCAAGGGCTTATACTGCGGGTAACAGTAAATATCAAATAAACAGTCTCAAAGGTAAGCAGACCCAGTTACTTAAGGTAGCTTAATATTTATGCATAGGGACCATAACAGAAAGTGGATGGATTTAAAAATGAAATGGACTTAAATATTTTACTATTTTCTTCATATACAGTCAGGGAAGATTCTGCTTTCCTTGTATTGCTACTACTGCTGCAAACAGACAGCATCAGAGCTCTGAATGCGTCGGTCCATCTTCATGAGCTGTTTTGAAGTGCTGCTGGATGAATAACTGAGGCAGAGGGAGACTAGGTGACCCAGATGGCCCAAGGCAATTCACACAGCAGGCTCCACGATCCCGAGTCAGGGATCAGATTTCTTTCAAATCATAAATGACAACTAGCCTTCTCAGGGTGGAAATAGGGAAATTTAGGATCCTGAGCAGAGAGCTGGTTATTACGGCTTTATAGTCAACACTGCCAGATCTGTGTCTCACTGGGTCTTCTGCTACGAGTATGATTGAGAGAAGATGATGGAGATTTGGAACAGCTGGAATGGATTGACCAAGGGCAAGCCATGCTTGACCAACCTGACTGCCTTCTGTGATAAAATGACTAGGGGATGAGGGGAGAGCAGTGGATGCCACTTACCTGGACTTTAATAATGCTTTTAGCAGTGTCTCCCACAATATTCTTGGTTCCAAGCTGGGACATCACAGTCTGGATGGCTGGACAACTAGGTGTGTTGAGAACTGGTTGGATGGTTGTGCTCAGAGGGTAGTGGTTAAGGAGTTGTACTCAACCTGGAGCCTGCGATACATGGAGTACTGCAGCGATCTGTCCTGGGACCTCTCATGTGTTATGTCTTTGATCTTTGAAGCTGAGAGGAGTGAGGTTGTTCAGCCTGGAGAAAAGAAGGCTGTAGGGAGACTAAATAGCAGGCTTCCGAAGAGGAGGTTATTGAGAAGATGTAGCCAGTCTCTTTACAGTGGTGCATGGCAGAAGAATGAGAGACAGTGAACATAAGTATAAAGAGAAATTTTTTTTTTCACTGTGAGGACAGTCAAGTCTGGAGCAGGTTGCCTAGTGAAGTTGTACAATTTTCCTCCTTGAAGGTTTTCATGCCCTAACTGGACACGGCACTGAACAGCCTGGTCTGATTTCATTGACGATAGTGCTATGAGCAGGAGACTGGGCTAGAGACATCCTGAGGTTCCTTCCATCCTGAATTATCCTAGGAATTTCTGATTCTAATGTCTGGGCACACAGCTGATTGTCCAATTAGCCAGACCACAGAGTTGACTTCACGCTCACAGTAGGAGAACATAAGGCACTGAATCTGACATGATAATTCTGTAGTGGCAACCTTCCTGTCAAAATATTGTTAGCAAGTTTATTGCAAAAAACATGCGTTCATATCACATTGTGTTTTCTGTGACACGAAAAAAGGCTTTGATTTAGTGATAATAATGGAAACTGTGACACAGTACACCCACTGGTGCCAAAATAAGGTTTCCAAGTTGCCCATCCTCAGTATTTCAAGTCAGTTACATCTTGGACTACATTGCACCTTAAATTCCACCTTTTCTGGAAGGGAGTTTTATACTTTGGGATTTAGATTCCTGCAGCTTTCAAAGCATGCTCAAGGCCTGAACAAGAGCAGCTCGGTCTTAATGTTGATGCCGAATATATTTCTAC